>NC_074698.1:29872887-29952887 GCF_029448725.1 Salvelinus fontinalis | reverse complement strand
TAAGCAACAGCACATAGCAACAGCTCAAAGCAAAGGCATAACAAATGTTTTAAAGGTATTTTTAATGTCTGAGGTACACGGTGCATTTCAGAATCAAGCTACAAAGGCATGTAGCAAAACTCTCAGTCCCTGACGGTCACACTCAATGGGAAGGGAATGTGAGTGGAATGTTCAATGAGAATAGAATGTTCAGGACTCTGGAGCTTTCAGTCTGAGGGCTTCTTCACTGATCCTGAGAGATGTACTGCTGTTGGTGACTGTGAGACAGACTGTGAGAAACACAGACCAAGGTGTTGTATTATCAGCCAGTGAGTGGTGTTGCTTGGCTCACCTCTCTCCTCTCCTCTCTTTTCTGCTGCTCTCTTCTCTTCTTTGCAGGTTTGGGAAACACTCCCACGACGAGCTCTCCATCCTGGTGCCTCTGAGCCAATGCTGCAGGTCAGTACCTGTTCCTTTACCTCTCTCTCTCTCTCTCTCTCTCCATCATACCACACCTTCCTGTGTAAACTGCTTGCTTGCACAGTTTCACTTTGTCATTACTATTGCACAATTTGCAAGTAGAATTAGTGTGCATTTCTTCTTTTGAAACATGTTTCCCTTTATATTCCTAGTATCCTTACTAGATTTACAAGTGCATCCCTTTTTAAGAAGTCCATCTGTAAAGTAAGACCTCTTGCCTCTCCCCTTCCTCCCTTCACCCACCCTTCCCCCTCCCCTCCCTCTCTCCCCTTCCTCCCTTCACCCACCCTTCCCCCTCCCCTCCCTCTCTCCCCTTCCTCCCTTCACCCACCCTTCCCCCTCCCCTCCCTCTCTCCCCTTCCTCCCTTCACCCACCCTTCCCCCTCCCCTCCCTCTCTCCCCTTCCTCCCTTCACCCACCCTTCCACCTCCACTCCCTCTCTCCCCTCCTCACCCCCTTCCTCCCTTCCCCCTCCCCTCCCTCTCTCCCCTCTTCACCCCCTTCCTCCCTTCCCCCTCTCCTCCCTCTTTCCCCTCCTCCCCGCCCCACAGAGTGAGGAAGTCGACCCACTTGCGTCTGCAGCTGCTCGCCAAGGAGGAGTACCAGCTGAGCCGTCTGATGGAGGAGTCCCTGCTGCGTGACCGCCTCCACCCCGTCCTTATCCAGCCCCACCTGGAGGCCATGGACCGGAGGCTGCGCCTGGTGCTCCAGGTCCTGGCTGTCTGCGTGGAGAAGGAGGGCTACAGTAACGTGGTGGAGGTGGACGACCACCACTGGGCTAGAGAAGCCAGAGGGGGCAGGGACACAGCCACCCATAGGAACCCAGGGCACAGGTAGTAAGGCCTGGCTAGGAAGAGAGGGAGATGGGGGGTGGAGGGGTGGTACCGCTGCTTCTCCCGCTTCTCCCAATCCTGGACCTCCAAAGAAACTACCGTAGATGGTGAACCAACCATGGGTGTCTGGTCTCACGGAGAGACTGACTGGATCCTGTGACTGTGCGAGAGCCGCCATTTTGAATTCAGTGAATTCCGAGACTTGCCGCCAATGCCTCTATGGAACCTCCCATGTACGTGTATTTATATATAGGTACTGTTGGTCCACAGATATAGCAGTGAGCTGAGGAGAGAAGAGGCCTGGTCTTTGCTAAGTACCGATGTTTTATTACTTCTCTTGGACATGATAAATAGGGACCATTTTGATTTGACTTTGTTGGTTTTCTTATTTGATGTTTTTTGGGTTGTTTGAATGCGAAGGCTATCATTGTTTGCTCGGCTTAGCGCTAAGCTAGCTACAGTATATTTGTGTTACACAACCAAATGAGATTTTACTTTAACAAGTTAAAATGTGGTTTGAGCTTTATTTATGCACAGTAACTGGAGGAATGGAATATAAGGTTTATAGAGCTTTAATTTCAGAGGGAGTGTATGAAAGAATATGGTATATTATTTATGATAAATGTCAGTGTGACCGTTATTTATCAGTTGCCTCCATGTTCAACCCATCACTATCTATGACTATGCTGAATGCCTCCATTACTATGAGACATTATACCAGAGGCGGTTTACAGTACAGACCTGACCTGCTATTTACTAAGAAATGACATGGTAAAATGGTCATTGTACAGTAATACCCCATTAATTACTACATAAAGTACTCATTTGGTACTTTGGGATTCAAACAAGCATTTATATACACACCGTTTTGATCCAGGTAGTTCCCAGTTGTGGTGAATTTGAAGCATAAAGTGTAGTGAAGCTCCAGCTAGAACTCAGTGATGCCACATCGTTTCCTAATAAGTACCCCCTAAATACCCGTTGAATCAGTACACCATGAAAGAAAGTGCTACCGCTTTCCTTTTCAATAAAGCTTTCAGATCAACGGAAATTCAGTGTTCAAAGCCTGGATGGAAGCAGCTCTCTTAAACAAGGGCTCTTAGAGAAGCACCTCTCAGCAGCCAAGAAGTTGACTAGTGTTGAGTGCCCTTGCCCTCGTCCAATAATATTAGATATCATTCAATCTTTCCATTTCTTTTCATCAAAGCCTTCCATCAAAATGTGTCACTCGTTCATGGTTGGCACTTAAGATAATTGCTGCCCCATTTATTCAGAAATTCGGCCTTTTTGACTGAGGAACTTCTAAATCAATGCTTTGCTGGAATGGCTGGAATGAAAACATGCTGCGTGGTTTACTAGGACATGTTTGTCAAGGACATGAGAATAGCCTTTACAGGAAGTTGTGATAGATGATGACAGTGTGACCGACATGGCTGGAATGTTTGTTTAGATCTCACGTCAGCTGAGCCTCTCTGTTCTGCTCTCAACATGGCAGTCCTGGTTTACAGGATGTGGAGACAAAGGGTACCTCCCAAATGACATCCTATCCCCATAGTGCTCTGGTCAAAAGTAGTGCACTATATATGGAATAGGGTGCCATTTGGGATTCATCAAATAATAATAATACAGGACTAGGTAAATACTGCCATGAGAGAATATCAATCTGACGCTATTCATTTAATTGGCCTTCGAGGTCTTGGTAAAAATCCCCATATAACTTCATATCATGTAACAAATGAGTGCTTTTTGTTGTTTTTTCCCCAAAATATATTATCTCTTTGCTTTATCCCCACGTGAGATTATTTTATTACCAACAATTTCTCACCAGTTTTGCTCACACTTCACGCAGCCTCAAGTTGACGTCAGTAACGCCGGAATTATTATTTTGGAGATGGAAATAGTCTAGTCTCTATCCATGTGGCTGTAAAGATAGGTTGGAACAGTGATTACAGTGTATACCAGTATACAAGTCAGATGCACTACCCCGTTGTCATGTCATTCATCGTTTATACCAACTCAAGTTACCATTACAACACCAAACAAATGTCAAATGCAGTTTTCTGTTACAATCCAGGCTGCACAGTAACGCACAATGTGCCTGTTGTATTGTTCAACGCTTTTCCAAATGAAAATAGGATTTGTCATAACATCTAGAAATGGATGAGGAAATAAGGGGTATGTTCTAAGGCTTTTCTTTTTTTGAAACATTTCTCTTTATGTTTTGGTACTATTTAATGTTATGTCCATTTTATGATCTGAAAAGCTGTCTTTGATTGCTGGAAGCATTGAGCTCAATACAGGCTTTCCATATTCCACCAATAGCCCCTAGAATCTGGCTACGTATGGCTAACCTGGTGCCTGTGCAATGTTGGGTATACTTGAATGTTTCGGGTGGCCATACGACCAGGACTACAACTACATAGAGTTCACACTACAGCTTGTGTGACCTGGATCCTCAGACTAAGTTGAAAGAGTTAACATTATACATTTACGTTTGAGTCATTTAGCAGATGCTCTTATCCAGAGTGACTTACAGTACTGAGTACATACATGTTTGCATACTTTTTTGTACTGGTCCTCCGTGGGAATCGAACCCACAACCCTGAGTTGCTCTACCAACTCAGCCTTCTCCTCCCTTCATACAGCAGCAGTTAAAGGGTTAACTCGGCCCTGGGCGTTGTACTTGCGATTTTCATATTGTCACTGTAAATATCTATAAATATATTGGAAGACCTAAGAGGCTGCAGTGCTGCAGCGATACGCTTCTGTTCTGTTTTCTCCTATTGCATTGTTGCTGTGAACATCTGTTAGCTAAATGATAAAGGTGTGCAATAAAAAAATGACAACAAACAGTGTGTGTGTGTGTGTGTGTGTGTGTGTGTGTGTGTGTGTGTGTGTGTGTGTGTGTGTGTGTGTGTGTGTGTGTGTGTGTGTGTGTGTGTGTGTGTGTGTGTGTGTGTGTGTGTGTGTGTGTGTGTGCATCCGTCAGTCTGAGTGCATGAGTGTTTCCGCATGTGTGTGTGTGCACGGGTGTGTGTGTATCTATCCTTGGAAGTGGGTCAGAATAGGAAATAAGAATTAAAGAGATATTTTAACATCTGGCTAGAGGATCAATGCTTGGCCTGAATAAAGAGAGAGAGGGAGGTCGGTTGTGAATATGCATTTTTCAAAGCCTTAGAAACACAGCCAGCCATCCACACAGACCGTCTGGATGTACTGTATGAGTATTATATGTGAAGTGTCCTGACCCCTGACGTCTTCAGCTGCACTCTGACCTCTAACGTCTTCAGCTGCACTCTGACCCCTGACGTCTTCAGCTGCACTCTGACCTCTGACGTCTTCAGCTGCACTCTGACCTCTGACGTCTTCAGCTGCACTCTGACCTCTAACGTCTTCAGCTGCACTCTGACCCCTGACGTCTTCAGCTGCACTCTGACCTCTGACGTCTTCAGCTGCACTCTGACCTCTGACGTCTTCAGCTGCACTCTGATCCCTGACGTCTTCAGCTGCACTCTGACCCCTGACGTCTTCAGCTGCACTCTGACCCCTGAGACTCGACCCAGCTTCCCCCCTTAAACTGATACCTCAGCAGCCTCCTGCAGAATCGCACATAGACACACACTCTCACACACACACACACACACACATACACGCACAATCATTCACACACACACACATACACACTCACACACATAGACTTAGACACAGACTTACACACACTCTCACACACACACACAATCCTTCACACACACATACACACTCACACACATAGACTTAGACACAGACTTACACACACTCTCTCACACACACACACAAGCATTCACACACACACATAGACTTAGACACACTAAAACACACTCTCTCTCTCTCTTACACGCAGACACACACTCTCACACACACAGTCACACAGTAATCTGAAGACTGCAGTGTAATCTTTTCGCTGAGTGTTAATCTCTAAGCTTCTCTCCTTAAAGGTATTATCAGCATCATCTTGTTCTTCCGGGAACTTGGAGCTCCTCCACCTACAGCTGTTTGGATCACTGGCTGATCAACTTGTACTTTCAGCAACAGCAGCTGTTGCGTAATGGCATAACCCCAATACTCATGGTTCAATAGAGGGTTTAGGATGATAATGCATTTGGCCACTAGAAGGAGAACAGCAATAGTCTTTCTGGTTGATTTTACTGGCTTGAAAGCATATACACATAATCAACAGGGAGGGAGAGTTATGGGGTATAACTTCTCCCTGTCCCCATCGCAGACCGTCCTTCACCAACCCTCACCTGGCTATGATCACACAAAATAGGTAGTACGCTCTGACAAGCCCTCTACAAGGTCCTGAAACCTAAAGATTAGATGTTGTCGTCATGTCCTATCATGAACAGGATATCACTTATGATGTGAATGTCTACTCTGATGTCATGTCTGATATCATGTCTGATGTCATGTCTAATGTCATGTCTAATGTCATGTCTGATATCATGTCTAATGTCATGTCTAATGTCATGTCTAATGTCATGTCTAATGTCATGTCTAATGTCATGTCTGATATCATGTCTAATGTCATATGTCATGTCTAATGTCATGTCTAATGTCATGTCTGATATCATGTCTGATGTCATGTCTGATGTCATGTCTAATGTCATGTCTAATGTCATGCCTGATGTCATGTCTGATGTCATGTCTAATGTCATGTCTGATATCATGTCTGAGGTCATGTCTGAGGTCATGTCTAATGTCATGTCTGATGTCATGAGTGTCTTGTGGCTATTGACATGCCTTGGTTCTGGTATCTTGTCAGAACAAACTGTATTCTATTGAGAGGTCTAGTCCTCAGTATCCTGTATTTATCTGTGTTTGATTGTGAGGCCTAGTCTTGGTGTCCTATATTATCTGTGTTAACTGAGTGACCTTGGTATCCTGCATAAACTGTCACTCTCCAGGTTCCCTGGGTTGCCAGATCAGGATGCAGGAAGAGGTGGACAGCCCATCGACGTTGCTAGGCAACACAGTGTGAGACCATAGTGACGGCTGTGGTGTTCAGCAAACAGACAACAGATCCCTAATGTGAGGATCAGCCGGCTAATACCAAGCTCTACAGCCTGGTGCCCAAGAACAGCAGTTTAGTTAAAAGACTTGTACGGTGTCCATATTAGGACAGTCAGTCTCAGCATGACAGTCTTATAAAGGAGGTTTAACTCACCTTTCTCTGACTTCATTGACATAGCCTTCTAAAGGATGGAGCAATGATACTGTACAAGGGGATCTATCAGGGTTCAATTAAAACAATTATGGATAGGATTTATGCAGTGCTTTTCCAGAGGTGAAAAGTGTTTTACATTGTATGGAGGGGGGAACTCACATCATCCACACGTAATGGTGTTTTCTATGGTAAGCATAAGACATCAAGCATGTGAAGAAAGTCCACCAAAGAGCAAAGCCAAGCCACAATGAGCCCTCCATTCTTGATGTACGTGTATCTTCACTGAACACCAACATCACTAAATGAAAGTCAAGGATGTTGGGACAACAGCAATTGAATGACTTGAATGGGAAAGTCCATTCCAGTAATTGTATGTCTGTGTTGGAGACCCCTAATGTGAAAGCATCTGAATTGATTATGTCTTCTATGAATAGACAGTAGAGGAGGACCCTGTAGTGAGGATGGCATTTGGTTCTGTTTAGCATCTGTGCAGCATAGTATGCTGATGGGAAAAGCAATAGGAGGACGGGCTCATTGCAATGGCTGGAACGAATGGAATGGAGTCAAACATGTGGTTTCAATATGTTGGATGTGTTTGATACCGTTCCATTTACTCCCTTTCCAGTCTTTACAGTGAGCCAGTCCTCAAATAGGTCCTACCACCAGCCTCCTCCGGTGTGCACTTACTGCCAAGCTGCCCTTTGAGACTTTGTTTGATAGGGAGCATGAGGAGACTTCTAGGGAGCGTGAGTAGACTGCTAGGGAGGATGAGGAGACTGCTAGGAAGGATGAGAAGACTGATTGGGAGGATGAGTAGACTGCTAGGAAGGATGAGGAAACTGCTTGGGAGCATGAGAGGACTGCAAGGGAGGATGAGGAGACTGCTAGGGAGGGTGAGGAGACTGCTAGGGAGGGTGAGGAGACTGCTAGGGAGGATGAAGAGACTGCTAGGGAGTGTGAGGAGACTGCTAGGGAGGATGAGGAGGCTGCTAGGGAGCGTGAGGAGACTGCTTAGGAGGATGAGGAGGCTGCTTGGGAGCGTGAGGATACTGCTAGGGAGGATGAGGAGACTGCTATTGGGACGAGGAGACTGCTAGGGAGCGTGAGGAGACTGCTTGGGAGGATGAGGAGACAGCTTGGGAGGATGAGGAGACTGCTAGGGAGCGTGAGGAGACTGCTAGGGAGTGTGAGGAGACTGCTTAGGAGGATGAGGAGGCTGCTTGGGAGCGTGAAGAGACTGCTAGGGAGGATGAGGAGACTACTAGGGAGGATGAGGAGACTGCTAGGGAGGATGAGGAGACTGCTAGGGAGCGTGAGGAGACTGCTAGGGAGTGTGAGGAGACTGCTTGGGAGGATGAGGAGGCTGCCAGGGAGGATGAGAAGACTGCTAGGGGGGATGAGGAGACTGCTAGGGAGCGTGAAGAGACTGCTAGGGAGGATGAGGAGACTGCTAGGGAGGATGAGGAGACTGTTAGGGAGGATGAGGAGACTGTTAGGGAGTTTGCGGAGACTGCTACGGAGTGTGAGGAGAATGCTAGGGAGGATGAGGAGACTGCTAGGGAGGATGAGGAGACTTCTAAGGAGGATGGGGAGACTGCTATGGGGATGAGGAGACTGCTAGGGAGCGTGAGGAGACTGCTAGGGAGGATGAGGAGACTGCTAGGGAGGATGAGGAGACTGCTATAGGGATGAGGAGACTGCTAGGGAGTATAAGGAGACTGCGAGACAGGATTAGTAGACCACTAGGGAGGATGAGGAGACTGCTAGGGAGGATGAGGAGACTGAAAGGGAGCATGAGGTGACTGCTTGGGAGGATGAGGTGGCTGCTAGGGAGCGTGAAGAGACTGCTAGCGAGGATGAGGAGACTGCTAGGGAGGATGAGGAGACTGCTATGGGGATGAGGAGACTGCTATTGGGATGAGGAGACTGCTAGGGAGCGTGAGGAGACTGCTAGGGAGGATGAGGATACTGCTAGGAAGGATGAGGAGACTGCTAGGGAGGATGAGGAGCCTGAAAGGGAGCATGAGGTGTCTGCTTGGGAGGATGAGGAGACTGCTCGGGAGCGTGAGGAGACTGCTAGGGAGGATGAGGAGACTGCTGGGAAGGATGAGGAGACTGCTTGGGGATGAGGAGACTACTAGGGCGGATGAGGATACATCTATGGGGATGAGGAGACTGCTAGGGATTGTGAGGAGACTGCTAGGGAGGATGAGGAGACTTCTAGGGAGGATGAGGAGACTGCTAGGGAGGATGAAGAGACTGCTATGGGGATGAGGAGACTGCTAGGGAGCGTGAGGAGACTGCTAGGGAGGATAAGGAGACTGCTAGGGAGGATGGGGAGACTGCTAGGGAGGATGAGGAGACTGCTAGGGAGGATGAGGAGACTGCTAGGGAGGATGAGGAGACTGCTAGGGAGGATGAGGAGACTGCTAGGAAGGATGAGGAGACTGCTAGGGAGGATGAGGAGCCTGAAAGGGAGCATGAGGTGTCTGCTTGGGAGGATGAGGAGACTGCTCGGGAGCGTGAGGAGACTGCTAGGGAGGATGAGGAGACTGCTGGGGAGGATGAGGAGACTGCTTGGGGATGAGGAGGCTGCTAGGGAGGATCAGGAGACTACTAGGGCGGATGAGGAGACATCTATGGGGATGAGGAGACTGCTAGGGAGCGTGAGGAGACTGCTAGGGAGGATGAGGAGACTTCTAGGGAGGATGAGGAGACTGCTAGGGAGGATGAAGAGACTGCTATGGGGATGAGGAGACTGCTAGGGAGCGTGAGGAGACTGCTAGGGAGGATAAGGAGACTGCTAGGGAGGATGGGGGGACTGCTAGGGAGGATGAGGAGACTGCTAGGGAGGATGAGGAGACTGCTAGGGAGGATGAGGAGACTGCTAGGGAGGATGAGGAGGCTGCTTTTGAGGATGAGGAGACTCTTAGGGAGTGTGAGGAGACTGCTAGTAAGTGTAAGGCGATTGCTAGGGAGGATGAGGACACTGATAGGGAGCGTGAGGAGTTTGCTAGTGAGTGTGAGGGAGGATGAGGAGACTGCTAGGGAGGATGAGGAGACTGCTAAGGAGGATGATGAGACTGCTAGGGAGCGTGAGGAGACTGCTAGGGAGGATGATGAGACTGCTGGGGAGGATGAGGAGACTGCTATGGGGATGAGGAGACTGCTAGGGAGGATGAGGAGACTGCTAGGGAGGATGAGGAGACTGCTAGTGAGGATGAGGAGGCTGCTAAGGAGGATGATGAGACTGCTAGGGAGCGTGAGGAGACTGCTAGGGAGGATGATGAGACTGCTGGGGAGGATGGGGAGACTGCTAGGGAGGATGAGGAGACTGCTAGGGAGGATGAAGAGACTGCTAGTGAGGATGAGGAGGCTGCTAGGGAGGATGAGGAGACTCTTAGGGAGTGTGAGGAGACTGCTAGTGAGCGTAAGGCAACTGCTAGGGAGGATGACGACACTGATAGGGAGCATGAAGAGTTTTCTAGTGAGTGTGAGGGAGGATGAGGAGACTGCTAGGGAGGATGAGGAGACTGCTAAGGAGCATGAGGAGACTGCTAGGGAGAGTGAGAGGACTGCTAGGGAGGATGAAGAGGCTGCTGGGAGGGTGAGGAGACTGCTAGGGAGGGTGAGGAGCCTGCTAGGGAGGATGAGAAGACTGCTATGGATGATGAGGAGAGTGCTAGGTAGGATGAGGAGATTGCTACGGGGATGAGGAGACTGCTAGGGAGGATGAGGAGACTGCTAGGGAGGACGAGGAGACTGCTATGGGGATGAGGAGACTGCTAGGGAGGATGAGGAGACTGCTTGGGAGGATGAGGAGACTGCAAGGGAGCGTGAGGAGACTGCTAGGGAGGATGAGGAGACTGCTATGGGGATGAGGAGACTGCTATGGGGATGAGGAGACTGCTAGGGAGGATGAGGAGACTGCTAGGGAGGATGAGGAGACTGCTAGGGAGGATGAGGAGACTGCTAGAGAGGATGAGGAGGCTGCTAGGGAGGATGAGGAGGCTGCTACGGAGTGTGAGGGGACTGCTAGTGAGGGTAAGGCGACTGCTAGAGAGGATGAGGACACTGATAGGGAGCGTGAGGAGTTTGCTAGTGAGTGTGAGGGAGGATGGGGAGACTGCTAGGGATGATGAGGAGACTGCTTTTGAGGATAAGGAGACTCTTAGGGAGTGTGAGGAGACTGCTAGTAAGTGTAAGGCGACTGCTAGGGAGCGTGAGGAGTTTGCTAGTGAGTGTGAGGGAGGATGGGGAGACTGCTAGGGAGGATGAGGAGACTGCTAAGGAGGAGGATGAGACTGCTAGGGAGCGTGAGGAGACTGCTAGGGAGGATGATGAGACTGCTGGGGAGGACGAGGAGACTGCTATGGGGATGAGGAGACTGCTAGGGAGGATGAGGAGACTGCTAGGGAGGATGAGGAGACTGCAATTGGGACGAGGAGACTGCTAGGGAGCGTGAGGAGACTGCTTGGGAGGATGAGGAGACTGTTAGGGAGGATGGGGAGACTGCTAGGGAGGATGAGGAGACTGCTAGGGAGGATGAGGAGACTGCTAGGGAGGATGAAGAGACTGCTAGTGAGGATTAGGAGGCTTCTAGGGAGAATGAGGAGACTCTTAGGGAGTGTGAGGAGACTGCTAGTGAGCGTAAGGCGACTGCTAGGGAGGATGAGGACACTGGTAGGGAGCATGAAGAGTTTTCTAGTGAGTGTGAGGGAGGATGAGGAGACTGTTAGGGAGGATGAGGAGACTGCTAAGGAGCATGAGGAGACTGCTAGGGAGAGTGAGAGGACTGCTAGGGAGGATGAAGAGGCTGCTGGGAGGGTGAGGAGACTGCTAGGGAGGATGAGAAGACTGCTATGGATGATGAGGAGAGTGCTAGGTAGGATGAGGAGACTGCTACGGGGATGAGGAGACTGCTAGGGAGGATGAGGAGACTGCTAGGGAGGACAAGGAGACTGCTATGGGGATGAGGAGACTGCTAGGGAGGATGAGGAGACTGCTTGGGAGGATGAGGAGACTGTTTACGGGGATGAGGAGACTGCAAGGGAGCGTGAGGAGACTGCTAGGGAGGATGAGGAGACTGTTAGGGAGCGTGAGGAGTCTGCTAGTTAGCTTGAGGAGACTGCTAGGGAGGATGAGGAGACTGTTAGGGAGCGTGAGGAGACTGCTAGTGAGCGTGAGGAGACTGCTAGTGAGCTGGAGGAGACTTTTAGGGAGGATGAGGAGGCTGCTACGGAGTGTGAGGAGACTGCTAGTGAGCGTAAGGCAACTGCTAGAGAGGATGAGGACACTGATAGGGAGGGTGAAGAGTTTGCTAGTGAGTGTGAGGGAGGATGAGGAGACTGCTAGGGAGGATGAGGAGACCGCTAAGGAGCATAAGGAGACTGCTAAGGAGCATGAGGAGACTGCTAGGGAGAGTGAGAGGACTGCTAGGGAGGATGAAGAGACTGCTGGGAGAGTGAAGAGACTGCTAGGGAGGGTGAGGAGCCTGCTAGGGAGGATGAGAAGACTGCTATGGATGATGAGGAGAGTGCTAGGTAGGATAAGGAGACTGCTAGGGAGCGTGAGAAGACTGCTAGGGAGGATGAGGAGACTTCTAGTGGGCGTGAGGAGACAGCTAGGGAGGATGAGGAGACTGTTCGGGAGCGTGAGGAGACTGCTAGTGAGCGTGAGGAGACTGCTAAGGAGGATGAGGAGACTGTTAGGTAGCGTGAGGAGCCTGCTAGGGAGGATGAGGAGACTGCTAGGGAGGATGAGGAGACTGTTAGGGAGCGTGAGGAGTCTGCTAGTTATCTTGAGGAGACTGCTAGGGAGGATGAGGAGACTGTTAGGGAGCGTGAGGAGACTGCTAGTGAGCGTGAGGAGACTGCTAGTGAGCTGGAGGAGACTTTTAGGGAAGATAAGGAGACTGTTAGGGAGCATGAGAAGACTTCTAGTGAGCGTGAGGAGACTGCTAGGGAGGATGAGGAGACTGCTAGGGAGGATGAGGAGACTGCTTAGGAGGATGAGGAGACTACTAGGGCGGATGAGGATACATCTATGGGGATGAGGAGACTGCTAGGGATTGTGAGGAGACTGCTAGGGAGGATGAGGAGACTTCTAGGGAGGATGAGGAGACTGCTAGGGAGG
This sequence comes from Salvelinus fontinalis, assembly GCF_029448725.1. Lineage (NCBI taxonomy): Eukaryota > Metazoa > Chordata > Actinopteri > Salmoniformes > Salmonidae > Salvelinus > Salvelinus fontinalis. The sequence goes on along the minus strand of NC_074698.1, from coordinate 29,940,257 downwards.
ATGAAGAGACTGCTATGGGGATGAGGAGACTGCTAGGGAGCGTGAGGAGACTGCTAGGGAGGATAAGGAGACTGCTAGGGAGGATGGGGAGACTGCTAGGGAGGATGAGGAGACTGCTAGGGAGGATGAGGAGACTGCTAGGGAGGATGAGGAGACTGCTAGGGAGGATGAGGAGACTGCTAGGAAGGATGAGGAGACTGCTAGGGAGGATGAGGAGCCTGAAAGGGAGCATGAGGTGTCTGCTTGGGAGGATGAGGAGACTGCTCGGGAGCGTGAGGAGACTGCTAGGGAGGATGAGGAGACTGCTGGGGAGGATGAGGAGACTGCTTGGGGATGAGGAGGCTGCTAGGGAGGATCAGGAGACTACTAGGGCGGATGAGGAGACATCTATGGGGATGAGGAGACTGCTAGGGAGCGTGAGGAGACTGCTAGGGAGGATGAGGAGACTTCTAGGGAGGATGAGGAGACTGCTAGGGAGGATGAAGAGACTGCTATGGGGATGAGGAGACTGCTAGGGAGCGTGAGGAGACTGCTAGGGAGGATAAGGAGACTGCTAGGGAGGATGGGGGGACTGCTAGGGAGGATGAGGAGACTGCTAGGGAGGATGAGGAGACTGCTAGGGAGGATGAGGAGACTGCTAGGGAGGATGAGGAGGCTGCTTTTGAGGATGAGGAGACTCTTAGGGAGTGTGAGGAGACTGCTAGTAAGTGTAAGGCGATTGCTAGGGAGGATGAGGACACTGATAGGGAGCGTGAGGAGTTTGCTAGTGAGTGTGAGGGAGGATGAGGAGACTGCTAGGGAGGATGAGGAGACTGCTAAGGAGGATGATGAGACTGCTAGGGAGCGTGAGGAGACTGCTAGGGAGGATGATGAGACTGCTGGGGAGGATGAGGAGACTGCTATGGGGATGAGGAGACTGCTAGGGAGGATGAGGAGACTGCTAGGGAGGATGAGGAGACTGCTAGTGAGGATGAGGAGGCTGCTAAGGAGGATGATGAGACTGCTAGGGAGCGTGAGGAGACTGCTAGGGAGGATGATGAGACTGCTGGGGAGGATGGGGAGACTGCTAGGGAGGATGAGGAGACTGCTAGGGAGGATGAAGAGACTGCTAGTGAGGATGAGGAGGCTGCTAGGGAGGATGAGGAGACTCTTAGGGAGTGTGAGGAGACTGCTAGTGAGCGTAAGGCAACTGCTAGGGAGGATGACGACACTGATAGGGAGCATGAAGAGTTTTCTAGTGAGTGTGAGGGAGGATGAGGAGACTGCTAGGGAGGATGAGGAGACTGCTAAGGAGCATGAGGAGACTGCTAGGGAGAGTGAGAGGACTGCTAGGGAGGATGAAGAGGCTGCTGGGAGGGTGAGGAGACTGCTAGGGAGGGTGAGGAGCCTGCTAGGGAGGATGAGAAGACTGCTATGGATGATGAGGAGAGTGCTAGGTAGGATGAGGAGATTGCTACGGGGATGAGGAGACTGCTAGGGAGGATGAGGAGACTGCTAGGGAGGACGAGGAGACTGCTATGGGGATGAGGAGACTGCTAGGGAGGATGAGGAGACTGCTTGGGAGGATGAGGAGACTGCAAGGGAGCGTGAGGAGACTGCTAGGGAGGATGAGGAGACTGCTATGGGGATGAGGAGACTGCTATGGGGATGAGGAGACTGCTAGGGAGGATGAGGAGACTGCTAGGGAGGATGAGGAGACTGCTAGGGAGGATGAGGAGACTGCTAGAGAGGATGAGGAGGCTGCTAGGGAGGATGAGGAGGCTGCTACGGAGTGTGAGGGGACTGCTAGTGAGGGTAAGGCGACTGCTAGAGAGGATGAGGACACTGATAGGGAGCGTGAGGAGTTTGCTAGTGAGTGTGAGGGAGGATGGGGAGACTGCTAGGGATGATGAGGAGACTGCTTTTGAGGATAAGGAGACTCTTAGGGAGTGTGAGGAGACTGCTAGTAAGTGTAAGGCGACTGCTAGGGAGCGTGAGGAGTTTGCTAGTGAGTGTGAGGGAGGATGGGGAGACTGCTAGGGAGGATGAGGAGACTGCTAAGGAGGAGGATGAGACTGCTAGGGAGCGTGAGGAGACTGCTAGGGAGGATGATGAGACTGCTGGGGAGGACGAGGAGACTGCTATGGGGATGAGGAGACTGCTAGGGAGGATGAGGAGACTGCTAGGGAGGATGAGGAGACTGCAATTGGGACGAGGAGACTGCTAGGGAGCGTGAGGAGACTGCTTGGGAGGATGAGGAGACTGTTAGGGAGGATGGGGAGACTGCTAGGGAGGATGAGGAGACTGCTAGGGAGGATGAGGAGACTGCTAGGGAGGATGAAGAGACTGCTAGTGAGGATTAGGAGGCTTCTAGGGAGAATGAGGAGACTCTTAGGGAGTGTGAGGAGACTGCTAGTGAGCGTAAGGCGACTGCTAGGGAGGATGAGGACACTGGTAGGGAGCATGAAGAGTTTTCTAGTGAGTGTGAGGGAGGATGAGGAGACTGTTAGGGAGGATGAGGAGACTGCTAAGGAGCATGAGGAGACTGCTAGGGAGAGTGAGAGGACTGCTAGGGAGGATGAAGAGGCTGCTGGGAGGGTGAGGAGACTGCTAGGGAGGATGAGAAGACTGCTATGGATGATGAGGAGAGTGCTAGGTAGGATGAGGAGACTGCTACGGGGATGAGGAGACTGCTAGGGAGGATGAGGAGACTGCTTGGGAGGATGAGGAGACTGCAAGGGAGCGTGAGGAGACTGCTAGGGAGGATGAGGAGACTGCTATGGGGATGAGGAGACTGCTATGGGGATGAGGAGACTGCTAGGGAGGATGAGGAGACTGCTAGGGAGGATGAGGAGACTGCTAGGGAGGATGAGGAGACTGCTAGAGAGGATGAGGAGGCTGCTAGGGAGGATGAGGAGACAGCTAAGGAGCATGAGGAGACTGCTAGGGAGAGTGAGAGGACTGCTAGGGAGGATGAAGAGACTGCTGGGAGAGTGAAGAGACTGCTAGGGAGGGTGAGGAGCCTGCTAGGGAGGATGAGAAGACTGCTATGGATGATGAGGAGAGTGCTAGGTAGGATAAGGAGACTGCTAGGGAGCGTGAGAAGACTGCTAGGGAGGATGAGGAGACTTCTAGTGGGCGTGAGGAGACAGCTAGGGAGGATGAGGAGACTGTTCGGGAGCGTGAGGAGACTGCTAGTGAGCGTGAGGAGACTGCTAAGGAGGATGAGGAGACTGTTAGGTAGCGTGAGGAGCCTGCTAGGGAGGATGAGGAGACTGCTTGGGAGGATGAGGAGACTGTTTACGGGGATGAGGAGACTGCAAGGGAGCGTGAGGAGACTGCTAGGGAGGATGAGGAGACTGCTAGTGGGCGTGAGGAGACAGCTAGGGAGGATGAGGAGACTGTTCGGGAGCGTGAGGAGACTGCTAGTGAGTGTGAGGAGACTGCTAAGGAGTATGAGGAGACTGTTAGTAAGCGTGAGGAGACTGCTAGTGAGCGTGAGGAGACTGCTAGGGAGGATGAGGAGACTGTTAGGGAGCGTGAGGAGTCTGCTAGTTAGCTTGAGGAGACTGCTAGGGAGGATGAGGAGACTGTTAGGGAGCGTGAGGAGACTGCTAGTGAGCGTGAGGAGACTGCTAGTGAGCTGGAGGAGACTTTTAGGGAGGATGAGGAGGCTGCTACGGAGTGTGAGGAGACTGCTAGTGAGCGTAAGGCAACTGCTAGAGAGGATGAGGACACTGATAGGGAGGGTGAAGAGTTTGCTAGTGAGTGTGAGGGAGGATGAGGAGACTGCTAGGGAGGATGAGGAGACCGCTAAGGAGCATAAGGAGACTGCTAAGGAGCATGAGGAGACTGCTAGGGAGAGTGAGAGGACTGCTAGGGAGGATGAAGAGACTGCTGGGAGAGTGAAGAGACTGCTAGGGAGGGTGAGGAGCCTGCTAGGGAGGATGAGAAGACTGCTATGGATGATGAGGAGAGTGCTAGGTAGGATAAGGAGACTGCTAGGGAGCGTGAGAAGACTGCTAGGGAGGATGAGGAGACTTCTAGTGGGCGTGAGGAGACAGCTAGGGAGGATGAGGAGACTGTTCGGGAGCGTGAGGAGACTGCTAGTGAGCGTGAGGAGACTGCTAAGGAGGATGAGGAGACTGTTAGGTAGCGTGAGGAGCCTGCTAGGGAGGATGAGGAGACTGCTAGGGAGGATGAGGAGACTGTTAGGGAGCGTGAGGAGTCTGCTAGTTATCTTGAGGAGACTGCTAGGGAGGATGAGGAGACTGTTAGGGAGCGTGAGGAGACTGCTAGTGAGCGTGAGGAGACTGCTAGTGAGCTGGAGGAGACTTTTAGGGAAGATAAGGAGACTGTTAGGGAGCTTGAGAAGACTTCTAGTGAGCGTGAGGAGACTGCTAGGGAGGATGAGGAGACTGCTAGGGAGGATGAGGAGACTGCTTGGGAGGATGAGGAGACTGTTTACGGGGATGAGGAGACTGCAAGGGAGCGTGAGGAGACTGCTAGGGAGGATGAGGAGACTGCTAGTGGGCGTGAGGAGACAGCTAGGGAGGATGAGGAGACTGTTCGGGAGCGTGAGGAGACTGCTAGTGAGTGTGAGGAGACTGCTAAGGAGTATGAGGAGACTGTTAGTAAGCGTGAGGAGACTGCTAGTGAGCGTGAGGAGACTGCTAGGGAGGATGAGGAGACTGTTCGGGAACGTGAGGAGACTTCTAGTGGGCGTGAGGAGACAGCTAGGGAGGATGAGGAGACTGTTCGGGAACGTGAGGAGACTGCTAGTGAGCGTAAGGCGACTGCTAGAGAGGATGAGGACACTGATAGGGAGGGTGAAGAGTTTGCTAGTGAGTGTGAGGGAGGATGAGGAGACTGCTAGGGAGGATGAGGAGACTGCTAAGGAGCATAAGGAGACTGCTAAGGAGCATGAGGAGACTGCTAGGGAGAGTGAGAGGACTGCTAGGGAGGATGAAGAGACTGCTGGGAGAGTGAAGAGACTGCTAGGGAGGGTGAGGAGCCTGCTAGGGAGGATGAGAAGACTGCTATGGATGATGAGGAGAGTGCTAGGTAGGATAAGGAGACTGCTAGGGAGCGTGAGGAGACTGCTAGGGAGGATGAGGAGACTGCTAGGGAAGGTGGGGAGACTGCTAGGGAGGATGAGGAGACTGCTAGGGAGGATGAGGAGACTGCTAGGGAGGATGAGGAGACCGCTAGGGAGGATGAGGAGACTGCTAGGGAGGATGAGGAGGCTGCTAGGGAGGACGAGGAGGCTGCTACGGAGTGTGAAGAGACTGCTAGTGAGCGTAAGGCGACTGCTAGGGAGGATGAGGACACTGATAGGGAGCGTGAGGAGTTTGCTAGTGAGTGTGAGGGAGGATAGGGAGACTGCTAGGGAGGATGAGGAGACTGCTTTTGAGGATAAGGAGACTCTTAGGGAGTGTGAGGAGACTGCTAGTAAGTGTAAGGCGACAGCTAGGGAGGATGAGGACACTGATAGGGAGCGTGAGGAGTTTGCTAGTGAGTGTGAGGGAGGATGGGGAGACTGCTAGGGAGGATGAGGAGACTGCTAAGGAGGAGGATGAGACTGCTAGGGAGCGTGAGGAGACTGCTAGGGAGGATGATGAGACTGCTGGGGAGGACGAGGAGACTGCTATGGGGATGAGGAGACTGCTAGGGAGGATGAGGAGACTGCTAGGGAGGATGAGGAGACTGCAATTGGGACGAGGAGACTGCTAGGGAGCGTGAGGAGACTGCTTGGGAGGATGAGGAGACTGTTAGGGAGGATGGGGAGACTACTAGGGAGGATGAGGAGACTGCTAGGGAGGATGAGGAGACTGCTAGGGAGGATGAAGAGACTGCTAGTGAGGATGAGGAGGCTTCTAGGGAGAATGAGGAGACTCTTAGGGAGTGTGAGGAGGCTGCTAGTGAGCGTAAGGCGACTGCTAGGGAGGATGAGGACACTGGTAGGGAGCATGAAGAGTTTTCTAGTGAGTGTGAGGGAGGATGAGGAGACTGTTAGGGAGGATGAGGAGACTGCTAAGGAGCATGAGGAGACTGCTAGGGAGAGTGAGAGGACTGCTAGGGAAGATGAAGAGGCTGCTGGGAGGGTGAGGAGACTGCTAGGGAGGATGAGAAGACTGCTATGGATGATGAGGAGAGTGCTAGGTAGGATGAGGAGACTGCTACGGGGATGTGGAGACTGCTAGGGAGGATGAGGAGACTGCTAGGGAGGACAAGGAGACTGCTATGGGGATAAGGAGACTGCTAGGGAGGATGAGGAGACTGCTTGGGAGGATGAGGAGACTGTTTACGGGGATGAGGAGACTGCAAGGGAGCGTGAGGAGACTGCTAGGGAGGATGAGGAGACTGCTAGTGGGCGTGAGGAGACAGCTAGGGAGGATGAGGAGACTGTTCGGGAGCGTGAGGAGACTGCTAGTGAGTGTGAGGAGACTGCTAAGGAGTATTAGGAGACTGTTAGTAAGCGTGAGGAGACTGCTAGTGAGCGTGAGGAGACTGCTAGGGAGGATGAGGAGACTGTTAGGGAGCGTGAGGAGTCTGCTAGTTAGCTTGAGGAGACTGCTAGGGAGGATGAGGAGACTGTTAGGGAGCGTGAGGAGACTGCTAGTGAGCGTGAGGAGACTGCTAGTGAGCTGGAGGAGACTTTTAGGGAGGATGAGGAGGCTGCTACGGAGTGTGAGGAGACTGCTAGTGAGCGTAAGGCAACTGCTAGAGAGGATGAGGACACTGATAGGGAGGGTGAAGAGTTTGCTAGTGAGTGTGAGGGAGGATGAGGAGACTGCTAGGGAGGATGAGGAGACCGCTAAGGAGCATAAGGAGACTGCTAAGGAGCATGAGGAGACTGCTAGGGAGAGTGAGAGGACTGCTAGGGAGGATGAAGAGACTGCTGGGAGAGTGAAGAGACTGCTAGGGAGGGTGAGGAGCCTGCTAGGGAGGATGAGAAGACTGCTATGGATGATGAGGAGAGTGCTAGGTAGGATAAGGAGACTGCTAGGGAGCGTGAGAAGACTGCTAGGGAGGATGAGGAGACTTCTAGTGGGCGTGAGGAGACAGCTAGGGAGGATGAGGAGACTGTTCGGGAGCGTGAGGAGACTGCTAGTGAGCGTGAGGAGACTGCTAAGGAGGATGAGGAGACTGTTAGGTAGCGTGAGGAGCCTGCTAGGGAGGATGAGGAGACTGCTAGGGAGGATGAGGAGACTGCTTGGGAGGATGAGGAGACTGTTTACGGGGATGAGGAGACTGCAAGGGAGCGTGAGGAGACTGCTAGGGAGGATGAGGAGACTGCTAAGGGCGTGAGGAGACTGCTAGGGAGGATGAGGAGACTGCTAGGGAGGATGAGGAGACTGCTTGGGAGGATGAGGAGACTGTTTACGGGGATGAGGAGACTGCAAGGGAGCGTGAGGAGACTGCTAGGGAGGATGAGGAGACTGCTAAGGGCGTGAGGAGACAGCTAGGGAGGATGAGGAGACTGTTCGGGAGCGTGAGGAGACTGCTAGTGAGTGTGAGGAGACTGCTAAGGAGTATGAGGAGACTGTTAGTAAGCGTGAGGAGACTGCTAGTGAGCGTGAGGAGACTGCTAGGGAGGATGAGGAGACTGTTAGGGAGCGTGAGGAGTCTGCTAGTTAGCTTGAGGAGACTGCTAGGGAGGATGAGGAGACTGTTAGGGAGCGTGAGGAGACTGCTAGTGAGCGTGAGGAGACTGCTAGTGAGCTGGAGGAGACTTTTAGGGAGGATGAGGAGGCTGCTACGGAGTGTGAGGAGACTGCTAGTGAGCGTAAGGCAACTGCTAGAGGGGATGAGGACACTGATAGGGAGGGTGAAGAGTTTGCTAGTGAGTGTGAGGGAGGATGAGGAGACTGCTAGGGAGGATGAGGAGACCGCTAAGGAGCATAAGGAGACTGCTAAGGAGCATGAGGAGACTGCTAGGGAGAGTGAGAGGACTGCTAGGGAGGATGAAGAGACTGCTGGGAGAGTGAAGAGACTGCTAGGGAGGGTGAGGAGCCTGCTAGGGAGGATGAGAAGACTGCTATGGATGATGAGGAGAGTGCTAGGTAGGATAAGGAGACTGCTAGGGAGCGTGAGAAGACTGCTAGGGAGGATGAGGAGACTTCTAGTGGGCGTGAGGAGACAGCTAGGGAGGATGAGGAGACTGTTCGGGAGCGTGAGGAGACTGCTAGTGAGCGTGAGGAGACTGCTAAGGAGGATGAGGAGACTGTTAGGTAGCGTGAGGAGCCTGCTAGGGAGGATGAGGAGACTGCTAGGGAGGATGAGGAGACTGTTAGGGAGCGTGAGGAGTCTGCTAGTTATCTTGAGGAGACTGCTAGGGAGGATGAGGAGACTGTTAGGGAGCGTGAGGAGACTGCTAGTGAGCGTGAGGAGACTGCTAGTGAGCTGGAGGAGACTTTTAGGGAAGATAAGGAGACTGTTAGGGAGCTTGAGAAGACTTCTAGTGAGCGTGAGGAGACTGCTAGGGAGGATGAGGAGACTGTTAGGGAGTGTGAGGAGTCTGCTAGTGAGCGTGAGGAGACTGCTAGGGAGGATGAGGAGACTATTAAGGAGCGTGAGGAGGATGAGGAGACTGCTAGTGAGGATGAGGAGGCTGCTTTTGAGGATGAGGAGACTCTTAGGGAGTGTGAGGAGACTGCTAGTAAGCGTAAGGCGACTGCTAGGGAGGATGAGGAGACCGCTAAGGAGCATAAGGAGACTGCTAAGGAGCATGAGGAGACTGCTAGGGAGAGTGAGAGGACTGCTAGGGAGGATGAAGAGACTGCTGGGAGAGTGAAGAGACTGCTAGGGAGGGTGAGGAGCCTGCTAGGGGGGAAGAGAAGACTGCTATGGATGATGAGGAGAGTGCTAGGTAGGATAAGGAGACTGCTAGGGAGCGTGAGGAGACTGCTAGGGAGGATGAGGAGACTTCTAGTGGGCGTGAGGAGACAGCTAGGGAGGATGAGGAGAATGTTCGGGAGCGTAAGGAGACTGCTAGTGAGCGTGAGGAGACTGCTAAGGAGGATGAGGAGACTGTTAGGTAGCGTGAGGAGCCTGCTAGGGAGGATGAGGAGACTGCTAGGGAGGATGAGGAGACTGTTAGGGAGCGTGAGGAGTCTGCTAGTTAGCTTGAGGAGACTGCTAGGGAGGATGAGGAGACTGTTAGGGAGCGTGAGGAGACTGCTAGTGAGCGTGAGGAGACTGCTAGTGAGCTGGAGGAGACTTTTAGGGAAGATAAAGAGACTGTTAGGGAGCTTGAGAAGACTTCTAGTGAGCGTGAGGAGACTGCTAGGGAGGATGAGGAGACTGTTAGGGAGCGTGAGGAGTCTGCTAGTGAGCGTGAGGAGACTGCTAGGGAGGATGAGGAGACTATTAAGGAGCGTGAGGAGGATGAGGAGACTGCTAGTGAGGATGAGGAGGCTGCTTTTGAGGATGAGGAGACTCTTAGGGAGTGTGAGGAGACTGCTAGTAAGCGTAAGGCGACTGCTAGGGAGGATGAGGACACTGATAGGGAGCATGAAGAGTTTTCTAGTGAGTGTGAGGGAGGATGAGGAGACTGTTAGGGAGGATGAGGAGACTGCTAAGGAGCATGAGGAGACTGCTAGGGAGAGTGAGAGGACTGCTAGGGATGATGAAGAGGCTGCTGGGAGGGTGAGGAGACTGCTAGGGAGGATGAGGAGACTGCTATGGGGATGAGGAGACTGCTATTGGGATGAGGAGACTGCTAGGGAGCGTGAGGAGACTGCTAGGGAGGATGAGGAGACTGCTAGGAAGGATGAGGAGACTGCTAGGGAGGATGAGGAGCCTGAAAGGGAGCATGAGGTGTCTGCTTGGGAGGATGAGGAGACTGCTCGGGAGCGTGAGGAGACTGCTAGGGAGGATGAGGAGACTGCTGGGAAGGATGAGGAGACTGCTTGGGGATGAGGACACTACTAGGGCGGATGAGGAGACATCTATGGGGATGAGGAGACTGCTAGGGATTGTGAGGAGACTGCTAGGGAGGATGAGGATACTTCTAGGGAGGATGAGGAGACTGCTAGGGAGGATGAAGAGACTGCTATGGGGATGAGGAGACTGCTAGGGAGCTTGAGGAGACTGCTAGGGAGGATAAGGAGACTGCTAGGGAGGATGGGGAGACTGCTAGGGAGGATGAGGAGACTGCTAGGGAGGATGAGGAGACTGCTAGGGAGGATGAGGAGACTGCTAGGGAGGATGAGGAGACTGCTAGGAAGGATGAGGAGACTGCTAGGGAGGATGAGGAGCCTGAAAGGGAGCATGAGGTGTCTGCTTGGGAGGATGAGGAGACTGCTCGGGAGCGTGAGGAGACTGCTAGGGAGGATGAGGAGACTGCTGGGGAGGATGAGGAGACTGCTTGGGGATGAGGAGGCTGCTAGGGAGGATCAGGAGACTACTAGGGCGGATGAGGAGACATCTATGGGGATGAGGAGACTGCTAGGGAGCGTGAGGAGACTGCTAGGGAGGATGAGGAGACTTCTAGGGAGGATGAGGAGACTGCTAGGGAGGATGAAGAGACTGCTATGGGGATGAGGAGACTGCTAGGGAGCGTGAGGAGACTGCTAGGGAGGATAAGGAGACTGCTAGGGAGGATGGGGGGACTGCTAGGGAGGATGAGGAGACTGCTAGGGAGGATGAGGAGACTGCTAGGGAGGATGAGGAGACTGCTAGGGAGGATGAGGAGGCTGCTTTTGAGGATGAGGAGACTCTTAGGGAGTGTGAGGAGACTGCTAGTAAGTGTAAGGCGATTGCTAGGGAGGATGAGGACACTGATAGGGAGCGTGAGGAGTTTGCTAGTGAGTGTGAGGGAGGATGAGGAGACTGCTAGGGAGGATGAGGAGACTGCTAAGGAGGATGATGAGACTGCTAGGGAGCATGAGGAGACTGCTAGGGAGGATGATGAGACTGCTGGGGAGGATGAGGAGACTGCTATGGGGATGAGGAGACTGCTAGGGAGGATGAGGAGGCTGCTACGGAGTGTGAGGAGACTGCTAGTGAGCGTAAGGCAACTGCTAGAGAGGATGAGGACACTGATAGGGAGGGTGAAGAGTTTGCTAGTGAGTGTGAGGGAGGATGAGGAGACTGCTAGGGAGGATGAGGAGACCGCTAAGGAGCATAAGGAGACTGCTAAGGAGCATGAGGAGACTGCTAGGGAGAGTGAGAGGACTGCTAGGGAGGATGAAGAGACTGCTGGGAGAGTGAAGAGACTGCTAGGGAGGGTGAGGAGCCTGCTAGGGAGGATGAGAAGACTGCTATGGATGATGAGGAGAGTGCTAGGTAGGATAAGGAGACTGCTAGGGAGCGTGAGAAGACTGCTAGGGAGGATGAGGAGACTTCTAGTGGGCGTGAGGAGACAGCTAGGGAGGATGAGGAGACTGTTCGGGAGCGTGAGGAGACTGCTAGTGAGCGTGAGGAGACTGCTAAGGAGGATGAGGAGACTGTTAGGTAGCGTGAGGAGCCTGCTAGGGAGGATGAGGAGACTGCTAGGGAGGATGAGGAGACTGTTAGGGAGCGTGAGGAGTCTGCTAGTTATCTTGAGGAGACTGCTAGGGAGGATGAGGAGACTGTTAGGGAGCGTGAGGAGACTGCTAGTGAGCGTGAGGAGACTGCTAGTGAGCTGGAGGAGACTTTTAGGGAAGATAAGGAGACTGTTAGGGAGCTTGAGAAGACTTCTAGTGAGCGTGAGGAGACTGCTAGGGAGGATGAGGAGACTGCTAGGGAGGATGAGGAGACTGCTTGGGAGGATGAGGAGACTGTTTACGGGGATGAGGAGACTGCAAGGGAGCGTGAGGAGACTGCTAGGGAGGATGAGGAGACTGCTAGTGGGCGTGAGGAGACAGCTAGGGAGGATGAGGAGACTGTTCGGGAGCGTGAGGAGACTGCTAGTGAGTGTGAGGAGACTGCTAAGGAGTATGAGGAGACTGTTAGTAAGCGTGAGGAGACTGCTAGTGAGCGTGAGGAGACTGCTAGGGAGGATGAGGAGACTGTTCGGGAACGTGAGGAGACTTCTAGTGGGCGTGAGGAGACAGCTAGGGAGGATGAGGAGACTGTTCGGGAACGTGAGGAGACTGCTAGTGAGCGTAAGGCGACTGCTAGAGAGGATGAGGACACTGATAGGGAGGGTGAAGAGTTTGCTAGTGAGTGTGAGGGAGGATGAGGAGACTGCTAGGGAGGATGAGGAGACTGCTAAGGAGCATAAGGAGACTGCTAAGGAGCATGAGGAGACTGCTAGGGAGAGTGAGAGGACTGCTAGGGAGGATGAAGAGACTGCTGGGAGAGTGAAGAGACTGCTAGGGAGGGTGAGGAGCCTGCTAGGGAGGATGAGAAGACTGCTATGGATGATGAGGAGAGTGCTAGGTAGGATAAGGAGACTGCTAGGGAGCGTGAGGAGACTGCTAGGGAGGATGAGGAGACTGCTAGGGAAGGTGGGGAGACTGCTAGGGAGGATGAGGAGACTGCTAGGGAGGATGAGGAGACTGCTAGGGAGGATGAGGAGACCGCTAGGGAGGATGAGGAGACTGCTAGGGAGGATGAGGAGGCTGCTAGGGAGGACGAGGAGGCTGCTACGGAGTGTGAAGAGACTGCTAGTGAGCGTAAGGCGACTGCTAGGGAGGATGAGGACACTGATAGGGAGCGTGAGGAGTTTGCTAGTGAGTGTGAGGGAGGATAGGGAGACTGCTAGGGAGGATGAGGAGACTGCTTTTGAGGATAAGGAGACTCTTAGGGAGTGTGAGGAGACTGCTAGTAAGTGTAAGGCGACAGCTAGGGAGGATGAGGACACTGATAGGGAGCGTGAGGAGTTTGCTAGTGAGTGTGAGGGAGGATGGGGAGACTGCTAGGGAGGATGAGGAGACTGCTAAGGAGGAGGATGAGACTGCTAGGGAGCGTGAGGAGACTGCTAGGGAGGATGATGAGACTGCTGGGGAGGACGAGGAGACTGCTATGGGGATGAGGAGACTGCTAGGGAGGATGAGGAGACTGCTAGGGAGGATGAGGAGACTGCAATTGGGACGAGGAGACTGCTAGGGAGCGTGAGGAGACTGCTTGGGAGGATGAGGAGACTGTTAGGGAGGATGGGGAGACTACTAGGGAGGATGAGGAGACTGCTAGGGAGGATGAGGAGACTGCTAGGGAGGATGAAGAGACTGCTAGTGAGGATGAGGAGGCTTCTAGGGAGAATGAGGAGACTCTTAGGGAGTGTGAGGAGGCTGCTAGTGAGCGTAAGGCGACTGCTAGGGAGGATGAGGACACTGGTAGGGAGCATGAAGAGTTTTCTAGTGAGTGTGAGGGAGGATGAGGAGACTGTTAGGGAGGATGAGGAGACTGCTAAGGAGCATGAGGAGACTGCTAGGGAGAGTGAGAGGACTGCTAGGGAAGATGAAGAGGCTGCTGGGAGGGTGAGGAGACTGCTAGGGAGGATGAGAAGACTGCTATGGATGATGAGGAGAGTGCTAGGTAGGATGAGGAGACTGCTACGGGGATGTGGAGACTGCTAGGGAGGATGAGGAGACTGCTAGGGAGGACAAGGAGACTGCTATGGGGATGAGGAGACTGCTAGGGAGGATGAGGAGACTGCTTGGGAGGATGAGGAGACTGTTTACGGGGATGAGGAGACTGCAAGGGAGCGTGAGGAGACTGCTAGGGAGGATGAGGAGACTGCTAGTGGGCGTGAGGAGACAGCTAGGGAGGATGAGGAGACTGTTCGGGAGCGTGAGGAGACTGCTAGTGAGTGTGAGGAGACTGCTAAGGAGTATTAGGAGACTGTTAGTAAGCGTGAGGAGACTGCTAGTGAGCGTGAGGAGACTGCTAGGGAGGATGAGGAGACTGTTAGGGAGCGTGAGGAGTCTGCTAGTTAGCTTGAGGAGACTGCTAGGGAGGATGAGGAGACTGTTAGGGAGCGTGAGGAGACTGCTAGTGAGCGTGAGGAGACTGCTAGTGAGCTGGAGGAGACTTTTAGGGAGGATGAGGAGGCTGCTACGGAGTGTGAGGAGACTGCTAGTGAGCGTAAGGCAACTGCTAGAGAGGATGAGGACACTGATAGGGAGGGTGAAGAGTTTGCTAGTGAGTGTGAGGGAGGATGAGGAGACTGCTAGGGAGGATGAGGAGACCGCTAAGGAGCATAAGGAGACTGCTAAGGAGCATGAGGAGACTGCTAGGGAGAGTGAGAGGACTGCTAGGGAGGATGAAGAGACTGCTGGGAGAGTGAAGAGACTGCTAGGGAGGGTGAGGAGCCTGCTAGGGAGGATGAGAAGACTGCTATGGATGATGAGGAGAGTGCTAGGTAGGATAAGGAGACTGCTAGGGAGCGTGAGAAGACTGCTAGGGAGGATGAGGAGACTTCTAGTGGGCGTGAGGAGACAGCTAGGGAGGATGAGGAGACTGTTCGGGAGCGTGAGGAGACTGCTAGTGAGCGTGAGGAGACTGCTAAGGAGGATGAGGAGACTGTTAGGTAGCGTGAGGAGCCTGCTAGGGAGGATGAGGAGACTGCTAGGGAGGATGAGGAGACTGCTTGGGAGGATGAGGAGACTGTTTACGGGGATGAGGAGACTGCAAGGGAGCGTGAGGAGACTGCTAGGGAGGATGAGGAGACTGCTAAGGGCGTGAGGAGACTGCTAGGGAGGATGAGGAGACTGCTAGGGAGGATGAGGAGACTGCTTGGGAGGATGAGGAGACTGTTTACGGGGATGAGGAGACTGCAAGGGAGCGTGAGGAGACTGCTAGGGAGGATGAGGAGACTGCTAAGGGCGTGAGGAGACAGCTAGGGAGGATGAGGAGACTGTTCGGGAGCGTGAGGAGACTGCTAGTGAGTGTGAGGAGACTGCTAAGGAGTATGAGGAGACTGTTAGTAAGCGTGAGGAGACTGCTAGTGAGCGTGAGGAGACTGCTAGGGAGGATGAGGAGACTGTTAGGGAGCGTGAGGAGTCTGCTAGTTAGCTTGAGGAGACTGCTAGGGAGGATGAGGAGACTGTTAGGGAGCGTGAGGAGACTGCTAGTGAGCGTGAGGAGACTGCTAGTGAGCTGGAGGAGACTTTTAGGGAGGATGAGGAGGCTGCTACGGAGTGTGAGGAGACTGCTAGTGAGCGTAAGGCAACTGCTAGAGGGGATGAGGACACTGATAGGGAGGGTGAAGAGTTTGCTAGTGAGTGTGAGGGAGGATGAGGAGACTGCTAGGGAGGATGAGGAGACCGCTAAGGAGCATAAGGAGACTGCTAAGGAGCATGAGGAGACTGCTAGGGAGAGTGAGAGGACTGCTAGGGAGGATGAAGAGACTGCTGGGAGAGTGAAGAGACTGCTAGGGAGGGTGAGGAGCCTGCTAGGGAGGATGAGAAGACTGCTATGGATGATGAGGAGAGTGCTAGGTAGGATAAGGAGACTGCTAGGGAGCGTGAGAAGACTGCTAGGGAGGATGAGGAGACTTCTAGTGGGCGTGAGGAGACAGCTAGGGAGGATGAGGAGACTGTTCGGGAGCGTGAGGAGACTGCTAGTGAGCGTGAGGAGACTGCTAAGGAGGATGAGGAGACTGTTAGGTAGCGTGAGGAGCCTGCTAGGGAGGATGAGGAGACTGCTAGGGAGGATGAGGAGACTGTTAGGGAGCGTGAGGAGTCTGCTAGTTATCTTGAGGAGACTGCTAGGGAGGATGAGGAGACTGTTAGGGAGCGTGAGGAGACTGCTAGTGAGCGTGAGGAGACTGCTAGTGAGCTGGAGGAGACTTTTAGGGAAGATAAGGAGACTGTTAGGGAGCTTGAGAAGACTTCTAGTGAGCGTGAGGAGACTGCTAGGGAGGATGAGGAGACTGTTAGGGAGTGTGAGGAGTCTGCTAGTGAGCGTGAGGAGACTGCTAGGGAGGATGAGGAGACTATTAAGGAGCGTGAGGAGGATGAGGAGACTGCTAGTGAGGATGAGGAGGCTGCTTTTGAGGATGAGGAGACTCTTAGGGAGTGTGAGGAGACTGCTAGTAAGCGTAAGGCGACTGCTAGGGAGGATGAGGAGACCGCTAAGGAGCATAAGGAGACTGCTAAGGAGCATGAGGAGACTGCTAGGGAGAGTGAGAGGACTGCTAGGGAGGATGAAGAGACTGCTGGGAGAGTGAAGAGACTGCTAGGGAGGGTAAGGAGCCTGCTAGGGGGGAAGAGAAGACTGCTATGGATGATGAGGAGAGTGCTAGGTAGGATAAGGAGACTGCTAGGGAGCGTGAGGAGACTGCTAGGGAGGATGAGGAGACTTCTAGTGGGCGTGAGGAGACAGCTAGGGAGGATGAGGAGAATGTTCGGGAGCGTAAGGAGACTGCTAGTGAGCGTGAGGAGACTGCTAAGGAGGATGAGGAGACTGTTAGGTAGCGTGAGGAGCCTGCTAGGGAGGATGAGGAGACTGCTAGGGAGGATGAGGAGACTGTTAGGGAGCGTGAGGAGTCTGCTAGTTAGCTTGAGGAGACTGCTAGGGAGGATGAGGAGACTGTTAGGGAGCGTGAGGAGACTGCTAGTGAGCGTGAGGAGACTGCTAGTGAGCTGGAGGAGACTTTTAGGGAAGATAAGGAGACTGTTAGGGAGCTTGAGAAGACTTCTAGTGAGCGTGAGGAGACTGCTAGGGAGGATGAGGAGACTGTTAGGGAGCGTGAGGAGTCTGCTAGTGAGCGTGAGGAGACTGCTAGGGAGGATGAGGAGACTATTAAGGAGCGTGAGGAGGATGAGGAGACTGCTAGTGAGGATGAGGAGGCTGCTTTTGAGGATGAGGAGACTCTTAGGGAGTGTGAGGAGACTGCTAGTAAGCGTAAGGCGACTGCTAGGGAGGATGAGGACACTGATAGGGAGCATGAAGAGTTTTCTAGTGAGTGTGAGGGAGGATGAGGAGACTGTTAGGGAGGATGAGGAGACTGCTAAGGAGCATGAGGAGACTGCTAGGGAGAGTGAGAGGACTGCTAGGGATGATGAAGAGGCTGCTGGGAGGGTGAGGAGACTGCTAGGGAGGATGAGGAGACTGCTATGGGGATGAGGAGACTGCTATTGGGATGAGGAGACTGCTAGGGAGCGTGAGGAGACTGCTAGGGAGGATGAGGAGACTGCTAGGAAGGATGAGGAGACTGCTAGGGAGGATGAGGAGCCTGAAAGGGAGCATGAGGTGTCTGCTTGGGAGGATGAGGAGACTGCTCGGGAGCGTGAGGAGACTGCTAGGGAGGATGAGGAGACTGCTGGGAAGGATGAGGAGACTGCTTGGGGATGAGGAGACTACTAGGGCGGATGAGGAGACATCTATGGGGATGAGGAGACTGCTAGGGATTGTGAGGAGACTGCTAGGGAGGATGAGGATACTTCTAGGGAGGATGAGGAGACTGCTAGGGAGGATGAAGAGACTGCTATGGGGATGAGGAGACTGCTAGGGAGCTTGAGGAGACTGCTAGGGAGGATAAGGAGACTGCTAGGGAGGATGGGGAGACTGCTAGGGAGGATGAGGAGACTGCTAGGGAGGATGAGGAGACTGCTAGGGAGGATGAGGAGACTGCTAGGGAGGATGAGGAGACTGCTAGGAAGGATGAGGAGACTGCTAGGGAGGATGAGGAGCCTGAAAGGGAGCATGAGGTGTCTGCTTGGGAGGATGAGGAGACTGCTCGGGAGCGTGAGGAGACTGCTAGGGAGGATGAGGAGACTGCTGGGGAGGATGAGGAGACTGCTTGGGGATGAGGAGGCTGCTAGGGAGGATCAGGAGACTACTAGGGCGGATGAGGAGACATCTATGGGGATGAGGAGACTGCTAGGGAGCGTGAGGAGACTGCTAGGGAGGATGAGGAGACTTCTAGGGAGGATGAGGAGACTGCTAGGGAGGATGAAGAGACTGCTATGGGGATGAGGAGACTGCTAGGGAGCGTGAGGAGACTGCTAGGGAGGATAAGGAGACTGCTAGGGAGGATGGGGGGACTGCTAGGGAGGATGAGGAGACTGCTAGGGAGGATGAGGAGACTGCTAGGGAGGATGAGGAGACTGCTAGGGAGGATGAGGAGGCTGCTTTTGAGGATGAGGAGACTCTTAGGGAGTGTGAGGAGACTGCTAGTAAGTGTAAGGCGATTGCTAGGGAGGATGAGGACACTGATAGGGAGCGTGAGGAGTTTGCTAGTGAGTGTGAGGGAGGATGAGGAGACTGCTAGGGAGGATGAGGAGACTGCTAAGGAGGATGATGAGACTGCTAGGGAGCATGAGGAGACTGCTAGGGAGGATGATGAGACTGCTGGGGAGGATGAGGAGACTGCTATGGGGATGAGGAGACTGCTAGGGAGGATGAGGAGACTGCTAGGGAGGATGAGGAGACTGCTAGTGAGGATGAGGAGGCTGCTAAGGAGGATGATGAGACTGCTAGGGAGCGTGAGGAGACTGCTAGGGAGGATGATGAGACTGCTGGGGAGGATGGGGAGACTGCTAGGGAGGATGAGGAGACTGCTAGGGAGGATGAAGAGACTGCTAGTGAGGATGAGGAGGCTGCTGGGGAGGATGAGGAGACTCTTAGGGAGTGTGAGGAGACTGCTAGTGAGCGTAAGGCAACTGCTAGGGAGGATGAGGACACTGATAGGGAGCATGAAGAGTTTTCTAGTGAGTGTGAGGGAGGATGAGGAGACTGTTAGGGAGGATGAGGAGACTGCTAAGGAGCATGAGGAGACTGCTAGGGAGAGTGAGAGGACTGCTAGGGATGATGAAGAGGCTGCTGGGAGGGTGAGGAGACTGCTAGGGAGGATGAGGAGACTGCTATGGGGATGAGGAGACTGCTATTGGGATGAGGAGACTGCTAGGGAGCGTGAGGAGACTGCTAGGGAGGATGAGGAGACTGCTAGGAAGGATGAGGAGACTGCTAGGGAGGATGAGGAGCCTGAAAGGGAGCATGAGGTGTCTGCTTGGGAGGATGAGGAGACTGCTCGGGAGCGTGAGGAGACTGCTAGGGAGGATGAGGAGACTGCTGGGAAGGATGAGGAGACTGCTTGGGGATGAGGAGACTACTAGGGCGGATGAGGAGACATCTATGGGGATGAGGAGACTGCTAGGGATTGTGAGGAGACTGCTAGGGAGGATGAGGAGACTTCTAGGGAGGATGAGGAGACTGCTAGGGAGGATGAAGAGACTGCTATGGGGATGAGGAGACTGCTAGGGAGCGTGAGGAGACTGCTAGGGAGGATAAGGAGACTGCTAGGGAGGATGGGGAGACTGCTAGGGAGGATGAGGAGACTGCTAGGGAGGATGAGGAGACTGCTAGGGAGGATGAGGAGACTGCTAGGGAGGATGAGGAGACTGCTAGGAAGGATGAGGAGACTGCTAGGGAGGATGAGGAGCCTGAAAGGGAGCATGAGGTGTCTGCTTGGGAGGATGAGGAGACTGCTCGGGAGCGTGAGGAGACTGCTAGGGAGGATGAGGAGACTGCTGGGGAGGATGAGGAGACTGCTTGGGGATGAGGAGGCTGCTAGGGAGGATCAGGAGACTACTAGGGCGGATGAGGAGACATCTATGGGGATGAGGAGACTGCTAGGGAGCGTGAGGAGACTGCTAGGGAGGATGAGGAGACTTCTAGGGAGGATGAGGAGACTGCTAGGGAGGATGAAGAGACTGCTATGGGGATGAGGAGACTGCTAGGGAGCGTGAGGAGACTGCTAGGGAGGATAAGGAGACTGCTAGGGAGGATGGGGGGACTGCTAGGGAGGATGAGGAGACTGCTAGGGAGGATGAGGAGACTGCTAGGGAGGATGAGGAGACTGCTAGGGAGGATGAGGAGGCTGCTTTTGAGGATGAGGAGACTCTTAGGGAGTGTGTGGAGACTGCTAGTAAGTGTAAGGCGATTGCTAGGGAGGATGAGGACACTGATAGGGAGCGTGAGGAGTTTGCTAGTGAGTGTGAGGGTGGATGAGGAGACTGCTAGGGAGGATGAGGAGACTGCTAAGGAGGATGATGAGACTGCTAGGGAGCGTGAGAAGACTGCTAGGGAGGATGATGAGACTGCTGGGGAGGATGAGGAGACTGCTATGGGGATGAGGAGACTGCTAGGGAGGATGAGGAGACTGCTAGGGAGGATGAGGAGACTGCTAGTGAGGATGAGGAGGCTGCTAAGGAGGATGATGAGACTGCTAGGGAGCGTGAGGAGACTGCTAGGGAGGATGATGAGACTGCTGGAGAGGATGGGGAGACTGCTAGGGAGGATGAGGAGACTGCTAGGGAGGAGGAAGAGACTGCTAGTGAGGATGAGGAGGCTGCTAGGGAGGATGAGGAGACTGCTAGGGAGGATGAGGAGACTGCTTGGGAGGATGAGGAGACTGTTTACGGGGATGAGGAGACTGCAAGGGAGCGTGAGGAGACTGCTAGGGAGGATGAGGAGACTGCTAAGGGCGTGAGGAGACAGCTAGGGAGGATGAGGAGACTGCTAGGGAGGATGAGGAGACTGCTTGGGAGGATGAGGAGACTGTTTACGGGGATGAGGAGACTGCAAGGGAGCGTGAGGAGACTGCTAGGGAGGATGAGGAGACTGCTAAGGGCGTGAGGAGACAGCTAGGGAGGATGAGGAGACTGTTCGGGAGCGTGAGGAGACTGCTAGTGAGTGTGAGGAGACTGCTAAGGAGTATGAGGAGACTGTTAGTAAGCGTGAGGAGACTGCTAGTGAGCGTGAGGAGACTGCTAGGGAGGATGAGGAGACTGTTAGGGAGCGTGAGGAGTCTGCTAGTTAGCTTGAGGAGACTGCTAGGGAGGATGAGGAGACTGTTAGGGAGCGTGAGGAGACTGCTAGTGAGCGTGAGGAGACTGCTAGTGAGCTGGAGGAGACTTTTAGGGAGGATGAGGAGGCTGCTACGGAGTGTGAGGAGACTGCTAGTGAGCGTAAGGCAACTGCTAGAGGGGATGAGGACACTGATAGGGAGGGTGAAGAGTTTGCTAGTGAGTGTGAGGGAGGATGAGGAGACTGCTAGGGAGGATGAGGAGACCGCTAAGGAGCATAAGGAGACTGCTAAGGAGCATGAGGAGACTGCTAGGGAGAGTGAGAGGACTGCTAGGGAGGATGAAGAGACTGCTGGGAGAGTGAAGAGACTGCTAGGGAGGGTGAGGAGCCTGCTAGGGAGGATGAGAAGACTGCTATGGATGATGAGGAGAGTGCTAGGTAGGATAAGGAGACTGCTAGGGAGCGTGAGAAGACTGCTAGGGAGGATGAGGAGACTTCTAGTGGGCGTGAGGAGACAGCTAGGGAGGATGAGGAGACTGTTCGGGAGCGTGAGGAGACTGCTAGTGAGCGTGAGGAGACTGCTAAGGAGGATGAGGAGACTGTTAGGTAGCGTGAGGAGCCTGCTAGGGAGGATGAGGAGACTGCTAGGGAGGATGAGGAGACTGTTAGGGAGCGTGAGGAGTCTGCTAGTTATCTTGAGGAGACTGCTAGGGAGGATGAGGAGACTGTTAGGGAGCGTGAGGAGACTGCTAGTGAGCGTGAGGAGACTGCTAGTGAGCTGGAGGAGACTTTTAGGGAAGATAAGGAGACTGTTAGGGAGCTTGAGAAGACTTCTAGTGAGCGTGAGGAGACTGCTAGGGAGGATGAGGAGACTGTTAGGGAGTGTGAGGAGTCTGCTAGTGAGCGTGAGGAGACTGCTAGGGAGGATGAGGAGACTATTAAGGAGCGTGAGGAGGATGAGGAGACTGCTAGTGAGGATGAGGAGGCTGCTTTTGAGGATGAGGAGACTCTTAGGGAGTGTGAGGAGACTGCTAGTAAGCGTAAGGCGACTGCTAGGGAGGATGAGGAGACCGCTAAGGAGCATAAGGAGACTGCTAAGGAGCATGAGGAGACTGCTAGGGAGAGTGAGAGGACTGCTAGGGAGGATGAAGAGACTGCTGGGAGAGTGAAGAGACTGCTAGGGAGGGTGAGGAGCCTGCTAGGGGGGAAGAGAAGACTGCTATGGATGATGAGGAGAGTGCTAGGTAGGATAAGGAGACTGCTAGGGAGCGTGAGGAGACTGCTAGGGAGGATGAGGAGACTTCTAGTGGGCGTGAGGAGACAGCTAGGGAGGATGAGGAGAATGTTCGGGAGCGTAAGGAGACTGCTAGTGAGCGTGAGGAGACTGCTAAGGAGGATGAGGAGACTGTTAGGTAGCGTGAGGAGCCTGCTAGGGAGGATGAGGAGACTGCTAGGGAGGATGAGGAGACTGTTAGGGAGCGTGAGGAGTCTGCTAGTTAGCTTGAGGAGACTGCTAGGGAGGATGAGGAGACTGTTAGGGAGCGTGAGGAGACTGCTAGTGAGCGTGAGGAGACTGCTAGTGAGCTGGAGGAGACTTTTAGGGAAGATAAGGAGACTGTTAGGGAGCTTGAGAAGACTTCTAGTGAGCGTGAGGAGACTGCTAGGGAGGATGAGGAGACTGTTAGGGAGCGTGAGGAGTCTGCTAGTGAGCGTGAGGAGACTGCTAGGGAGGATGAGGAGACTATTAAGGAGCGTGAGGAGGATGAGGAGACTGCTAGTGAGGATGAGGAGGCTGCTTTTGAGGATGAGGAGACTCTTAGGGAGTGTGAGGAGACTGCTAGTAAGCGTAAGGCGACTGCTAGGGAGGATGAGGACACTGATAGGGAGCATGAAGAGTTTTCTAGTGAGTGTGAGGGAGGATGAGGAGACTGTTAGGGAGGATGAGGAGACTGCTAAGGAGCATGAGGAGACTGCTAGGGAGAGTGAGAGGACTGCTAGGGATGATGAAGAGGCTGCTGGGAGGGTGAGGAGACTGCTAGGGAGGATGAGGAGACTGCTATGGGGATGAGGAGACTGCTATTGGGATGAGGAGACTGCTAGGGAGCGTGAGGAGACTGCTAGGGAGGATGAGGAGACTGCTAGGAAGGATGAGGAGACTGCTAGGGAGGATGAGGAGCCTGAAAGGGAGCATGAGGTGTCTGCTTGGGAGGATGAGGAGACTGCTCGGGAGCGTGAGGAGACTGCTAGGGAGGATGAGGAGACTGCTGGGGAGGATGAGGAGACTGCTTGGGGATGAGGAGGCTGCTAGGGAGGATCAGGAGACTACTAGGGCGGATGAGGAGACATCTATGGGGATGAGGAGACTGCTAGGGAGCGTGAGGAGACTGCTAGGGACGATGAGGAGACTTCTAGGGAGGATGAGGAGACTGCTAGGGAGGATGAAGAGACTGCTATGGGGATGAGGAGACTGCTAGGGAGCGTGAGGAGACTGCTAGGGAGGATAAGGAGACTGCTAGGGAGGATGGGGGTACTGCTAGGGAGGATGAGGAGACTGCTAGGGAGGATGAGGAGACTGCTAGGGAGGATGAGGAGACTGCTAGGGAGGATGAGGAGGCTGCTTTTGAGGATGAGGAGACTCTTAGGGAGTGTGAGGAGACTGCTAGTAAGTGTAAGGCGATTGCTAGGGAGGATGAGGACACTGATAGGGAGCGTGAGGAGTTTGCTAGTGAGTGTGAGGGAGGATGAGGAGACTGCTAGGGAGGATGAGGAGACTGCTAAGGAGGATGATGAGACTGCTAGGGAGCGTGAGGAGACTGCTAGGGAGGATGATGAGACTGCTGGGGAGGATGAGGAGACTGCTATGGGGATGAGGAGACTGCTAGGGAGGATGAGGAGACTGCTAGGGAGGATGAGGAGACTGCTAGTGAGGATGAGGAGGCTGCTAAGGAGGATGATGAGACTGCTAGGGAGCGTGAGGAGACTGCTAGGGAGGATGATGAGACTGCTGGGGAGGATGGGGAGACTGCTAGGGAGGATGAGGAGACTGCTAGGGAGGATGAAGAGACTGCTAGTGAGGATGAGGAGGCTGCTGGGGAGGATGAGGAGACTCTTAGGGAGTGTGAGGAGACTGCTAGTGAGCGTAAGGCAACTGCTAGGGAGGATGAGGACACTGATAGGGAGCATGAAGAGTTTTCTAGTGAGTGTGAGGGAGGATGAGGAGACTGTTAGGGAGGATGAGGAGACTGCTAAGGAGCATGAGGAGACTGCTAGGGAGAGTGAGAGGACTGCTAGGGATGATGAAGAGGCTGCTGGGAGGGTGAGGAGACTGCTAGGGAGGATGAGGAGACTGCTATGGGGATGAGGAGACTGCTATTGGGATGAGGAGACTGCTAGGGAGCGTGAGGAGACTGCTAGGGAGGATGAGGAGACTGCTAGGAAGGATGAGGAGACTGCTAGGGAGGATGAGGAGCCTGAAAGGGAGCATGAGGTGTCTGCTTGGGAGGATGAGGAGACTGCTCGGGAGCGTGAGGAGACTGCTAGGGAGGATGAGGAGACTGCTGGGAAGGATGAGGAGACTGCTTGGGGATGAGGAGACTACTAGGGCGGATGAGGAGACATCTATGGGGATGAGGAGACTGCTAGGGATTGTGAGGAGACTGCTAGGGAGGATGAAGAGACTGCTATGGGGATGAGGAGACTGCTAGGGAGCGTGAGGAGACTGCTAGGGAGGATAAGGAGACTGCTAGGGAGGATGGGGGTACTGCTAGGGAGGATGAGGAGACTGCTAGGGAGGATGAGGAGACTGCTAGGGAGGATGAGGAGACTGCTAGGGAGGATGAGGAGGCTGCTTTTGAGGATGAGGAGACTCTTAGGGAGTGTGAGGAGACTGCTAGTAAGTGTAAGGCGATTGCTAGGGAGGATGAGGACACTGATAGGGAGCGTGAGGAGTTTGCTAGTGAGTGTGAGGGAGGATGAGGAGACTGCTAGGGAGGATGAGGAGACTGCTAAGGAGGATGATGAGACTGCTAGGGAGCGTGAGGAGACTGCTAGGGAGGATGATGAGACTGCTGGGGAGGATGAGGAGACTGCTATGGGGATGAGGAGACTGCTAGGGAGGATGAGGAGACTGCTAGGGAGGATGAGGAGACTGCTAGTGAGGATGAGGAGGCTGCTAAGGAGGATGATGAGACTGCTAGGGAGCGTGAGGAGACTGCTAGGGAGGATGATGAGACTGCTGGGGAGGATGGGGAGACTGCTAGGGAGGATGAGGAGACTGCTAGGGAGGATGAAGAGACTGCTAGTGAGGATGAGGAGGCTGCTGGGGAGGATGAGGAGACTCTTAGGGAGTGTGAGGAGACTGCTAGTGAGCGTAAGGCAACTGCTAGGGAGGATGAGGACACTGATAGGGAGCATGAAGAGTTTTCTAGTGAGTGTGAGGGAGGATGAGGAGACTGTTAGGGAGGATGAGGAGACTGCTAAGGAGCATGAGGAGACTGCTAGGGAGAGTGAGAGGACTGCTAGGGATGATGAAGAGGCTGCTGGGAGGGTGAGGAGACTGCTAGGGAGGATGAGGAGACTGCTATGGGGATGAGGAGACTGCTATTGGGATGAGGAGACTGCTAGGGAGCGTGAGGAGACTGCTAGGGAGGATGAGGAGACTGCTAGGGAGGATGAGGAGCCTGAAAGGGAGCATGAGGTGTCTGCTTGGGAGGATGAGGAGACTGCTCGGGAGCGTGAGGAGACTGCTAGGGAGGATGAGGAGACTGCTGGGAAGGATGAGGAGACTGCTTGGGGATGAGGAGACTACTAGGGCGGATGAGGAGACATCTATGGGGATGAGGAGACTGCTAGGGATTGTGAGGAGACTGCTAGGGAGGATGAGGAGACTTCTAGGGAGGATGAGGAGACTGCTAGGGAGGATGAAGAGACTGCTATGGGGATGAGGAGACTGCTAGGGAGCGTGAGGAGACTGCTAGGGAGGATAAGGAGACTGCTAGGGAGGATGGGGAGACTGCTAGGGAGGATGAGGAGACTGCTAGGGAGGATGAGGAGACTGCTAGGGAGGATGAGGAGACTGCTAGGAAGGATGAGGAGACTGCTAGGGAGGATGAGGAGCCTGAAAGGGAGCATGAGGTGTCTGCTTGGGAGGATGAGGAGACTGCTCGGGAGCGTGAGGAGACTGCTAGGGAGGATGAGGAGACTGCTGGGGAGGATGAGGAGACTGCTTGGGGATGAGGAGGCTGCTAGGGAGGATCAGGAGACTACTAGGGCGGATGAGGAGACATCTATGGGGATGAGGAGACTGCTAGGGAGCGTGAGGAGACTGCTAGGGAGGATGAGGAGACTTCTAGGGAGGATGAGGAGACTGCTAGGGAGGATGAAGAGACTGCTATGGGGATGAGGAGACTGCTAGGGAGCGTGAGGAGACTGCTAGGGAGGATAAGGAGACTGCTAGGGAGGATGGGGGGACTGCTAGGGAGGATGAGGAGACTGCTAGGGAGGATGAGGAGACTGCTAGGGAGGATGAGGAGACTGCTAGGGAGGATGAGGAGGCTGCTTTTGAGGATGAGGAGACTCTTAGGGAGTGTGTGGAGACTGCTAGTAAGTGTAAGGCGATTGCTAGGGAGGATGAGGACACTGATAGGGAGCGTGAGGAGTTTGCTAGTGAGTGTGAGGGAGGATGAGGAGACTGCTAGGGAGGATGAGGAGACTGCTAAGGAGGATGATGAGACTGCTAGGGAGCGTGAGGAGACTGCTAGGGAGGATGATGAGACTGCTGGGGAGGATGAGGAGACTGCTATGGGGATGAGGAGACTGCTAGGGAGGATGAGGAGACTGCTAGGGAGGATGAGGAGACTGCTAGTGAGGATGAGGAGGCTGCTAAGGAGGATGATGAGACTGCTAGGGAGCGTGAGGAGACTGCTAGGGAGGATGATGAGACTGCTGGAGAGGATGGGGAGACTGCTAGGGAGGATGAGGAGACTGCTAGGGAGGAGGAAGAGACTGCTAGTGAGGATGAGGAGGCTGCTAGGGAGGATGAGGAGACTCTTAGGGAGTGTGAGGAGACTGCTAGTGAGCGAAAGGCAACTGCTAGGGAGGATGAGGACACTGATAGGGAGCATGAATAGTTTTCTAGTGAGTTTGAGGGAGGATGAGGAGACTGCTAGGGAGGATGAGGAGACTGCTAAGGAGCATGAGGAGACTGCTAGGGAGAGTGAGAGGACTGCTAGGGAGGATGAAGAGGCTGCTGGGAGGGTGAGGAGACTGCTAGGGAGGGTGAGGAGCCTGCTAGGGAGGATGAGAAGACTGCTATGGATGATGAGGAGAGTGCTAGGTAGGATGAGGAGATTGCTACGGGGATGAGGAGACTGCTAGGGAGGATGAGGAGACTGCTAGGGAGGACGAGGAGACTGCTATGGGGATGAGGAGACTGCTAGGGAGGATGAGGAGACTGCTTGGGAGGATGAGGAGACTGCTATGGGGATGAGGAGACTGCAAGGGAGCGTGAGGAGACTGCTAGGGAGGATGAGGAGACTGCTATGGGGATGAGGAGACTGCTATGGGGATGAGGAGACTGCTAAGGAGGATGAGGAGACTGCTAGGGAGGATGAGGAGACTGCTAGGGAGGATGAGGAGACTGCTAGAGAGGATGAGGAGGCTGCTAGGGAGGATGAGGAGGCTGCTACGGAGTGTGAGGGGACTGCTAGTGAGCGTAAGGCGACTGCTAGAGAGGATGAGGACACTGATAGGGAGGGTGAAGAGTTTGCTAGTGAGTGTGAGTGAGGATGAGGAGACTGCTAGGGAGGATGAGGAGACTGCTAAGGAGCATAAGGAGACTGCTAGGGAGAGTGAGAGGACTGCTAGGGAGGATGAAGAGACTGCTGGGAGAGTGAAGAGACTGCTAGGGAGGGTGAGGAGCCTGCTAGGGAGGATGAGAAGACTGCTATGGATGATGAGGAGAGTGCTAGGTAGGATAAGGAGACTGCTAGGGAGCGTGAGGAGACTGCTAGGGAGGATGAGGAGACTTCTAGTGGGCGTGAGGAGACAGCTAGGGAGGATGAGGAGACTGTTCGGGAGCGTGAGGAGACTGCTAGTGAGCGTAAGGCGACTGCTAGAGAGGATGAGGACACTGATAGGGAGGGTGAAGAGTTTGCTAGTGAGTGTGAGGGAGGATGAGGAGACTGCTAGGGAGGATGAGGAGACTGCTAAGGAGCATAAGGAGACTGCTAAGGAGCATGAGGAGACTGCTAGGGAGAGTGAGAGGACTGCTAGGGAGGATGAAGAGACTGCTGGGAGAGTGAAGAGACTGCTAGGGAGGGTGAGGAGCCTGCTAGGGAGGATGAGAAGACTGCTATGGATGATGAGGAGAGTGCTAGGTAGGATAAGGAGACTGCTAGGGAGCGTGAGGAGACTGCTAGGGAGGATGAGGAGACTGCTAGGGAAGGTGGGGAGACTGCTAGGGAGGATGAGGAGACTGCTAGGGAGGATGAGGAGACTGCTAGGGAGGATGAGGAGACTGCTAGGGAGGATGAGGAGACTGCTAGGGAGGATGAGGAGGCTGCTAGGGAGGATGAGGAGGCTGCTACGGAGTGTGAGGAGACTGCTAGTGAGCGTAAGGCGACTGCTAGGGAGGATGAGGACACTGATAGGGAGCGTGAGGAGTTTGCTAGTGAGTGTGAGGGAGGATGGGGAGACTGCTAGGGAGGATGAGGAGACTGCTTTTGAGGATGAGGAGACTCTTAGGGAGTGTGAGGAGACTGCTAGTAAGTGTAAGGCGACTGCTAGGGAGGATGAGGACACTGATAGGGAGCGTGAGGAGTTTGCTAGTGAGTGTGAGGGAGGATGGGGTGACTGCTAGGGAGGATGAGGAGACTGCTAAGGAGGAGGATGAGACTGCTAGGGAGCGTGAGGAGACTGCTAGGGAGGATGATGAGACTGCTGGGGAGGACGAGGAGACTGCTATGGGGATGAGGAGACTGCTAGGGAGGATGAGGAGACTGCTAGGGAGGATGAGGAGACTGCAATTGGGACGAGGAGACTGCTAGGGAGCGTGAGGAGACTGCTTGGGAGGATGAGGAGACTGTTAGGGAGGATGGGGAGACTGCTAGGGAGGATGAGGAGACTGCTAGGGAGGATGAGGAGACTGCTAGGGAGGATGAAGAGACTGCTAGTGAGGATGAGGAGGCTTCTAGGGAGAATGAGGAGACTCTTAGGGAGTGTGAGGAGACTGCTAGTGAGCGTAAGGCGACTGCTAGGGAGGATGAGGACACTGGTAGGGAGCATGAAGAGTTTTCTAGTGAGTGTGAGGGAGGATGAGGAGACTGTTAGGGAGGATGAGGAGACTGCTAAGGAGCATGAGGAGACTGCTAGGGAGAGTGAGAGGACTGCTAGGGAGGATGAAGAGGCTGCTGGGAGGGTGAGGAGACTGCTAGGGAGGATGAGAAGACTGCTATGGATGATGAGGAGAGTGCTAGGTAGGATGAGGAGACTGCTACGGGGATGAGGAGACTGCTAGGGAGGATGAGGAGACTGCTAGGGAGGACAAGGAGACTGCTATGGGGATGAGGAGACTGCTAGGGAGGATGAGGAGACTGCTTGGGAGGATGAGGAGACTGTTTACGGGGATGAGGAGACTGCAAGGGAGCGTGAGGAGACTGCTAAGGAGGATGAGGAGACTGCTAGTGGGCGTGAGGAGACAGCTAGGGAGGATGAGGAGACTGTTCGGGAGCGTGAGGAGACTGCTAGTGAGTGTGAGGAGACTGCTAAGGAGTATGAGGAGACTGTTAGTAAGCGTGAGGAGACTGCTAGTGAGCGTGAGGAGACTGCTAGGGAGGATGAGGAGACTGTTAGGGAGCGTGAGGAGTCTGCTAGTTAGCTTGAGGAGACTGCCAGGGAGGATGAGGAGACTGTTAGGGAGCGTGAGGAGACTGCTAGTGAGCGTGAGGAGACTGCTAGTGAGCTGGAGGAGACTTTTAGGGAGGATGAGGAGGCTGCTACGGAGTGTGAGGAGACTGCTAGTGAGCGTAAGGCAACTGCTAGAGAGGATGAGGACACTGATAGGGAGGGTGAAGAGTTTGCTAGTGAGTGTGAGGGAGGATGAGGAGACTGCTAGGGAGGATGAGGAGACCGCTAAGGAGCATAAGGAGACTGCTAAGGAGCATGAGGAGACTGCTAGGGAGAGTGAGAGGACTGCTAGGGAGGATGAAGAGACTGCTGGGAGAGTGAAGAGACTGCTAGGGAGGGTGAGGAGCCTGCTAGGGAGGATGAGAAGACTGCTATGGATGATGAGGAGAGTGCTAGGTAGGATAAGGAGACTGCTAGGGAGCGTGAGAAGACTGCTAGGGAGGATGAGGAGACTGCTAGTGGGCGTGAGGAGACAGCTAGGGAGGATGAGGAGACTGTTCGGGAGCGTGAGGAGACTGCTAGTGAGCGTGAGGAGACTGCTAAGGAGGATGAGGAGACTGTTAGGTAGCATGAGGAGCCTGCTAGGGAGGATGAGGAGACTGCTAGGGAGGATGAGGAGACTGTTAGGGAGCGTGAGGAGTCTGCTAGTTATCTTGAGGAGACTGCTAGGGAGGATGAGGAGACTGTTAGGGAGCATGAGGAGACTGCTAGTGAGCGTGAGGAGACTGCTAGTGAGCTGGAGGAGACTTTTAGGGAAGATAAGGAGACTGTTAGGGAGCTTGAGAAGACTTCTAGTGAGCGTGAGGAGAATGCTAGGGAGGATGAGGAGACTGCTAGGGAGGATGAGGAGACTGCTTGGGAGGATGAGGAGACTGTTTACGGGGATGAGGAGACTGCAAGGGAGCGTGAGGAGACTGCTAGGGAGGATGAGGAGACTGCTAGTGGGCGTGAGGAGACAGCTAGGGAGGATGAGGAGACTGTTCGGGAGCGTGAGGAGACTGCTAGTGAGTGTGAGGAGACTGCTAAGGAGTATGAGGAGACTGTTAGTAAGAGTGAGGAGACTGCTAGTGAGCGTGAGGAGACTGCTAGGGAGGATGAGGAGACTGTTAGGGTGCGAGAGGAGTCTGCTAGTTAGCTTGAGGAGACTGCTAGGGAGGATGAGGAGACTGTTAGGGAGCGTGAGGAGACTGCTAGTGAGCGTGAGGAGACTGCTAGTGAGCTGGAGGAGACTTTTAGGGAGGATGAGGAGGCTGCTACGGAGTGTGAGGAGACTGCTAGTGAGCGTAAGGCAACTGCTAGAGAGGATGAGGACACTGATAGGGAGGGTGAAGAGTTTGCTAGTGAGTGTGAGGGAGGATGAGGAGACTGCTAGGGAGGATGAGGAGACCGCTAAGGAGCATAAGGAGACTGCTAAGGAGCATGAGGAGACTGCTAGGGAGAGTGAGAGGACTGCTAGGGAGGATGAAGAGACTGCTGGGAGAGTGAAGAGACTGCTAGGGAGGGTGAGGAGCCTGCTAGGGAGGATGAGAAGACTGCTATGGATGATGAGGAGAGTGCTAGGTAGGATAAGGAGACTGCTAGGGAGCGTGAGAAGACTGCTAGGGAGGATGAGGAGACTTCTAGTGGGCGTGAGGAGACAGCTAGGGAGGATGAGGAGACTGTTCGGGAGCGTGAGGAGACTTCTAGTGAGCGTGAGGAGACTGCTAAGGAGGATGAGGAGACTGTTAGGTAGCGTGAGGAGCCTGCTAGGGAGGATGAGGAGACTGCTAGGGAGGATGAGGAGACTGTTAGGGAGAGTGAGGAGACTGCTAGTGAGCGTGAGGAGACTGCTAGTGAGCTGGAGGAGACTTTTAGGGAAGATAAGGAGACTGTTAGGGAGCTTGAGAAGACTTCTAGTGAGCGTGAGGAGACTGCTAGGGAGGATGAGGAGACTGTTACGGAGTGTGAGGAGTCTGCTAGTGAGCGTGAGGAGACTGCTAGGGAGGATGAGGAGACTATTAAGGAGCGTGAGGAGGATGAGGAGACTGCTAGTGAGGATGAGGAGGCTGCTTTTGAGGATGAGGAGACTCTTAGGGAGTGTGAGGAGACTGCTAGTAAGCGTAAGGCGACTGCTAGGGAGGATGAGGAGACCGCTAAGGAGCATAAGGAGACTGCTAAGGAGCATGAGGAGACTGCTAGGGAGAGTGAGAGGACTGCTAGGGAGGATGAAGAGACTGCTGGGAGAGTGAAGAGACTGCTAGGGAGGGTGAGGAGCCTGCTAGGGGGGAAGAGAAGACTGCTATGGATGATGAGGAGAGTGCTAGGTAGGATAAGGAGACTGCTAGGGAGCGTGAGGAGACTGCTAGGGAGGATGAGGAGACTTCTAGTGGGCGTGAGGAGACAGCTAGGGAGGATGAGGAGACTGTTCGGGAGCGTGAGGAGCCTGCTAGGGAGGATGAGGAGACTGCTAGGGAGGATGAGGAGACTGTTAGGGAGCGTGAGGAGTCTGCTAGTTAGCTTGAGGAGACTGCTAGGGAGGATGAGGAGACTGTTAGGGAGCGTGAGGAGACTGCTAGTGAGCGTGAGGAGACTGCTAGTGAGCTGGAGGAGACTTTTAGGGAAGATAAGGAGACTGTTAGGGAGCTTGAGAAGACTTCTAGTGAGCGTGAGGAGACTGCTAGGGAGGATGAGGAGACTGTTAGGGAGCGTGAGGAGTCTGCTAGTGAGCGTGAGGAGACTGCTAGGGAGGATGAGGAGACTATTAAGGAGCGTGAGGAGGATGAGGAGACTGCTAGTGAGGATGAGGAGGCTGCTTTTGAGGATGAGAAGACTCTTAGGGAGTGTGAGGAGACTGCTAGTAAGCGTAAGGCGACTGCTAGGGAGGATGAGGACACTGATAGGGAGCATGAAGAGTTTTCTAGTGAGTGTGAGGGAGGATGAGGAGACTGTTAGGGAGGATGAGGAGACTGCTAAGGAGCATGAGGAGACTGCTAGGGAGAGTGAGAGGACTGCTAGGGATGATGAAGAGGCTGCTGGGAGGTTGAGGAGACTGCTAGGGAGGGTGAGAAGACTGCTATGGATGATGAGGAGAGTGCTAGGTAGGATGAGGAGACTGCTAGTGAGCTGGAGGAGACTTTTAGGGAAGATAAGGAGACTGTTAGGGAGCTTGAGAAGACTTCTAGTGAGCGTGAGGAGACTGCTAGGGAGGATGAGGAGACTGTTACGGAGTGTGAGGAGTCTGCTAGTGAGCGTGAGGAGACTGCTAGGGAGGATGAGGAGACTATTAAGGAGCGTGAGGAGGATGAGGAGACTGCTAGTGAGGATGAGGAGGCTGCTTTTGAGGATGAGGAGACTCTTAGGGAGTGTGAGGAGACTGCTAGTAAGCGTAAGGCGACTGCTAGGGAGGATGAGGAGACCGCTAAGGAGCATAAGGAGACTGCTAAGGAGCATGAGGAGACTGCTAGGGAGAGTGAGAGGACTGCTAGGGAGGATGAAGAGACTGCTGGGAGAGTGAAGAGACTGCTAGGGAGGGTGAGGAGCCTGCTAGGGGGGAAGAGAAGACTGCTATGGATGATGAGGAGAGTGCTAGGTAGGATAAGGAGACTGCTAGGGAGCGTGAGGAGACTGCTAGGGAGGATGAGGAGACTTCTAGTGGGCGTGAGGAGACAGCTAGGGAGGATGAGGAGACTGTTCGGGAGCGTGAGGAGCCTGCTAGGGAGGATGAGGAGACTGCTAGGGAGGATGAGGAGACTGTTAGGGAGCGTGAGGAGTCTGCTAGTTAGCTTGAGGAGACTGCTAGGGAGGATGAGGAGACTGTTAGGGAGCGTGAGGAGACTGCTAGTGAGCGTGAGGAGACTGCTAGTGAGCTGGAGGAGACTTTTAGGGAAGATAAGGAGACTGTTAGGGAGCTTGAGAAGACTTCTAGTGAGCGTGAGGAGACTGCTAGGGAGGATGAGGAGACTGTTAGGGAGCGTGAGGAGTCTGCTAGTGAGCGTGAGGAGACTGCTAGGGAGGATGAGGAGACTATTAAGGAGCGTGAGGAGGATGAGGAGACTGCTAGTGAGGATGAGGAGGCTGCTTTTGAGGATGAGAAGACTCTTAGGGAGTGTGAGGAGACTGCTAGTAAGCGTAAGGCGACTGCTAGGGAGGATGAGGACACTGATAGGGAGCATGAAGAGTTTTCTAGTGAGTGTGAGGGAGGATGAGGAGACTGTTAGGGAGGATGAGGAGACTGCTAAGGAGCATGAGGAGACTGCTAGGGAGAGTGAGAGGACTGCTAGGGATGATGAAGAGGCTGCTGGGAGGTTGAGGAGACTGCTAGGGAGGGTGAGAAGACTGCTATGGATGATGAGGAGAGTGCTAGGTAGGATGAGGAGACTGCTACAGGGATGAGGAGACTGCTTCGGGGATGAGGAGACTGCTAGGGGGGATGAGGAGACTGCTAGGGAGGACAAGGAGACTGCTAGGGTGGACAAGGAGACTGCTATGGGGATGAGGACACTGATAGGGAGGATGAGGAGACTGCAAGGGAGCGTGAGGAGACTGCTAGGGAGGATGAGGAGACTGCTATGGGAATGAGGAGACTGCTAGGGAGCGTGAGGAGACTGCTAGGGAGGATGAGGAGACTGCTAGGGAAGGTGGGGAGACTGCTAGGGAGGATGAGGAGGCTGCTACGGAGTGTGAGGAGACTGCTAGTGAGCGTAAGGGGACTGCTAGAGAGGATTAGGACACTGATAGGGAGGGTGAAGAGTTTGCTAGTGAGTGTGAGGGAGGATGAGGAGACTGCTAGGGAGGATGAGGAGACTGCTAAGGAGCATAAGGAGACTGCTAAGGAGCATGAGGAGACTGCTAGGGAGAGTGAGAGGACTGCTAGGGAGGATGAAGAGACTGCTGGGAGAGTGAAGAGACTGCTAGGGAGGGTGAGGAGCCTGCTAGGGCAGATGAGAAGACTGCTATGGATGATGAGGAGAGTGCTAGGTAGGATAAGGAGCCTGCTAGGGAGCGTGAGGAGACTGCTAGAGAGGATGAGGAGACTGCTAGTGAGCTGGAGGAGACTTTTAGGGAAGATAAGGAGACTGTTCGGGAGCGTGAGAAGACTTCTAGTGAGCGTGAGGCGACTGCTAGGGAGGATGAGGAGACTGATAGGGAGCGTGAGGAGACTGCTAGTGAGTGTGAGGGAGGATGAGGAGACTGCTAGGGTGGATGAGGAGACTGCTAAGGAGGAGGATGAGACTGCTAGGGAGCGTGAGGAGACTGCTAGGGAGGATGATGAGACTGCTGGGGAGGATGAGGAGACTGCTATGGGGATGAGGAGACTGCTAGGGAGGATGAGGAGACTGCTAGGGAGGATGAGGAGACTGCAATTGGGACGAGGAGACTGCTAGGGAGCGTGAGGAGACTGCTTGGGAGGATGAGGAGACTGTTAGGGAGGATGGGGAGACTGCTAGGGGAGATGAGGAGACTGCTAGGGAGGATGAGGAGACTGCTAGGGAGGATGAAGTGACTGCTAGTGAGGATGAGGAGGCTGCTAGGGAGGATGAGGAGACTCTTAGGGAGTGTTAGGAGACTGCTAGTGAGCGTAAGGCGACTGCTAGGGAGGATGAGGACACTGATAGAGGGCATGAAGAGTTTTCTAGTGAGTGTGAGGGAGGATGAGGAGACTGCTAGGGAGGATGAGGAGACTGCTAAGGAGCATGAGGAGACTGCTAGGGAGAGTGAGAGGACTGCTAGGGAGGATGAATAGGCTGCTGGGAGTGTGAGGAGACTGCTAGGGAGGGTGAGGATTCTGCTAGGGAGGATGAGAAGACTGCTATGGAGGATGAGGAGAGTGCTAGGTAGGATGAGGAGACTGCTACGGGGATGAGGAGACTGCTAGGGAGGATGAGGAGACAGCTAGGGAGGACGAGGAGACTGCTATGGGGATGAGGAGACTGCTAGGGAGGATGAGGAGACTGCTTGGGAGGATGAGGAGACTGCAAGGGAGCGTGAGGAGACTGCTAGGGAGGATGACGAGACTGCTAGGGAGGATGAGGAGACTGCTATGGGGATGAGGAGACTGCTAAGGAGGATGAGGAGACTGCTAGGTAGTATGAGGAGACTGCTAGGGAGCGTGAGGAGACTGCTAGGGAGGATGAGGAGACTGCTAGGGAAGGTGGGGAGACTGCTAGGGAGGATGAGGAGACTGCTAGGGAGGATGAGGAGACTGCTAGGGAGGATGAGGAGACTGCTAGGGAGGATGAGGAGACTGCTAGGGAGGATGAGGAGACTGCAATTGGGACGAGGAGACTGCTAGGGAGCGTGAGGAGACTGCTTGGGAGGATGAGGAGACTGCTAGGGAGGATGAGGAGGCTGCTGGGGAGGATGAGGAGACTCTTAGGGAGTGTGAGGAGACTGCTAGTGAGCGTAAGGCGACTGCTAGGGAGGATGATGACACTAATAGGGAGCATGAAGAGTTTTCTAGTGAGTGTGAAGGAGGATGAGGAGACTGCTAGGGAGGATGAGGAGACTGCTAAGGAGCATGAGGAGACTGCTAGGTAGAGTGAGAGGACTGCTAGGGAGGATGAAGAGGCTGCTGGGAGGGTGAGGAGACTGCTAGGGTGGGTGAGGAGACTATTAAGGAGCGTGAGGAGACTGCTATGGAGAATGAAG
The DNA here is from genome assembly GCF_029448725.1 of Salvelinus fontinalis. Classification (NCBI taxonomy): domain Eukaryota; kingdom Metazoa; phylum Chordata; class Actinopteri; order Salmoniformes; family Salmonidae; genus Salvelinus; species Salvelinus fontinalis. Next base: position 29,904,059 of record NC_074698.1, on the reverse strand, counting down.
AGACTTCTAGTTGGCGTGAGGAGACTGCTAGGGAGGATGAGGAGACTGTTAGGGAGCGTGACGAGACTGCTAGTGAGCGTGAGGAGACTGCTAGCGCGGATGAGGAGACTGTTAGGGAGCGTGAGGAGACTAATAGGGAGGATGAGGAGACTGCTAGGGAGGATGAGGAGACTGCTAGGGAGGATGGAGAGACTGCTATGGGGATGAGGAGACTGCTAGGGAGCGTGAGGAGACTAATAGGGAGGATGAGGAGACTGCTAGGGAGGATGAGGAGAAAGCTAGGGAGGATAGGGAGACTGCTTGGGAGCGTGAGGTGTCTGCTAGTGAGCGTGAGGAGACTGCTAGGGAGGATGAGGAGACTATTAAGGAGCGTGAGGAGGATGAGGAGACTGCTAGTGAGGATGAGGAGGCTGCTTTTGAGGATGAGGAGACTCTTAGGGAGTGTGAGGAGACTGCTAGTAAGTGTAAGGCGACTGCTAGGGAGGATGAGGACACTGATAGGGAGCGTGAGGAGTTTGCTAGTGAGTGTGAGGAGGGATGAGGAGACTGCTAGGGAGGATGAGGAGACTGCTAAGGAGTATGATGAGACTGCTAGGGTGCGTGAGGAGACTGCTAGGGAGGATGATGAGACTGCTGGGGAGGATGAGGAGACTGCTATGGGGATGAGGAGACTGCTAGGGAGGATGAGGAGACTGCTAGGGAGGATGAGGAGACTGCAATTTGGTCGAGGAGACTGCTAGGGAACGTGAGGAGACTGCTAGGGAGGATGAGGAGACTGCTAGGGAGGATGAGGAGGCTGCTAGGGAGGATGAGGAGACTGCTAGGGAGGATGAGGAGACTGCTAGGGAGGATGAAGTGACTGCTAGTGAGGATGAGGAGGCTGCTAGGGAGGATGAGGAGACTCTTAGGGAGTGTTAGGAGACTGCTAGTGAGCGTAAGGCGACTGCTAGGGAGGATGAGGACACTGATAGAGGGCATGAAGAGTTTTCTAGTGAGTGTGAGGGAGGATGAGGAGACTGCTAGGGAGGATGAGGAGACTGCTAAGGAGCATGAGGAGACTGCTAGGGAGAGTGAGAGGACTGCTAGGGAGGATGAAGAGGCTGCTGGGAGAGTGAGGAGACTGCTAGGGAGGGTGAGGATTCTGCTAGGGAGGATGAGAAGACTGCTATGGAGGATGAGGAGAGTGCTAGGTAGGATGAGGAGACTGCTACGGGGATGAGGAGACTGCTAGGGAGGATGAGGAGACAGCTAGGGAGGACGAGGAGACTGCTATGGGGATGAGGAGACTGCTAGGGAGGATGAGGAGACTGCTTGGGAGGATGAGGAGACTGCAAGGGAGCGTGAGGAGACTGCTAGGGAGGATGACGAGACTGCTAGGGAGGATGAGGAGACTGCTATGGGGATGAGGAGACTGCTAAGGAGGATGAGGAGACTGCTACGTAGTATGAGGAGACTGCTAGGGAGCGTGAGGAGACTGCTAGGGAGGATGAGGAGACTGCTAGGGAAGGTGGGGAGACTGCTAGGGAGGATGAGGAGACTGATAGGGAGCGTGAGGAGACTGCTAGTGAGTGTGAGGGAGGATGAGGAGACTGCTAGGGTGGATGAGGAGACTGCTAAGGAGGAGGATGAGACTGCTAGGGAGCGTGAGGAGACTGCTAGGGAGGATGATGAGACTGCTGGGGAGGATGAGGAGACTGCTATGGGGATGAGGAGACTGCTAGGGAGGATGAGGAGACTGCTAGGGAGGATGAGGAGACTGCAATTGGGACGAGGAGACTGCTAGGGAGCGTGAGGAGACTGCTTGGGAGGATGAGGAGACTGTTAGGGAGGATGGGGAGACTGCTAGGGGAGATGAGGAGACTGCTAGGGAGGATGAGGAGACTGCTAGGGAGGATGAAGTGACTGCTAGTGAGGATGAGGAGGCTGCTAGGGAGGATGAGGAGACTCTTAGGGAGTGTTAGGAGACTGCTAGTGAGCGTAAGGCGACTGCTAGGGACGATGAGGACACTGATAGAGGGCATGAAGAGTTTTCTAGTGAGTGTGAGGGAGGATGAGGAGACTGCTAGGGAGGATGAGGAGACTGCTAAGGAGCATGAGGAGACTGCTAGGGAGAGTGAGAGGACTGCTAGGGAGGATGAATAGGCTGCTGGGAGTGTGAGGAGACTGCTAGGGAGGGTGAGGATTCTGCTAGGGAGGATGAGAAGACTGCTATGGAGGATGAGGAGAGTGCTAGGTAGGATGAGGAGACTGCTACGGGGATGAGGAGACTGCTAGGGAGGATGAGGAGACAGCTAGGGAGGACGAGGAGACTGCTATGGGGATGAGGAGACTGCTAGGGAGGATGAGGAGACTGCTTGGGAGGATGAGGAGACTGCAAGGGAGCGTGAGGAGACTGCTAGGGAGGATGACGAGACTGCTAGGGAGGATGAGGAGACTGCTATGGGGATGAGGAGACTGCTAAGGAGGATGAGGAGACTGCTAGGTAGTATGAGGAGACTGCTAGGGAGCGTGAGGAGACTGCTAGGGAGGATGAGGAGACTGCTAGGGAAGGTGGGGAGACTGCTAGGGAGGATGAGGAGACTGCTAGGGAGGATGAGGAGACTGCTAGGGAGGATGAGGAGACTGCTAGGGAGGATGAGGAGACTGCTAGGGAGGATGAGGAGACTGCAATTGGGACGAGGAGACTGCTAGGGAGCGTGAGGAGACTGCTTGGGAGGATGAGGAGACTGCTAGGGAGGATGAGGAGGCTGCTGGGGAGGATGAGGAGACTCTTAGGGAGTGTGAGGAGACTGCTAGTGAGCGTAAGGCGACTGCTAGGGAGGATGATGACACTAATAGGGAGCATGAAGAGTTTTCTAGTGAGTGTGAAGGAGGATGAGGAGACTGCTAGGGAGGATGAGGAGACTGCTAAGGAGCATGAGGAGACTGCTAGGTAGAGTGAGAGGACTGCTAGGGAGGATGAAGAGGCTGCTGGGAGGGTGAGGAGACTGCTAGGGTGGGTGAGGAGACTATTAAGGAGCGTGAGGAGACTGCTATGGAGAATGAAGAGACTTCTAGTTGGCGTGAGGAGACTGCTAGGGAGGATGAGGAGACTGTTAGGGAGCGTGACGAGACTGCTAGTGAGAGTGAGGAGACTGCTAGCGAGGATGAGGAGACTATTAGGGAGCGTGAGGAGACTAATAGGGAGGATGAGGAGACTGCTAGGGAGGATGAGGAGACTGCTAGGGAGGATGGAGAGACTGCTATGGGGATGAGGAGACTGCTAGGGAGCGTGAGGAGACTAATAGGGAGGATGAGGAGACTGCTAGGGAGGATGAGGAGACTGCTAGGGAGGATAGGGAGACTGCTTGGGAGCGTGAGGTGTCTGCTAGTGAGCGTGAGGAGACTGCTAGGGAGGATGAGGAGACTATTAAGGAGCGTGAGGAGGATGAGGAGACTGCTAGTGAGGATGAGGAGGCTGCTTTTGAGGATGAGGAGACTCTTAGGGAGTGTGAGGAGACTGCTAGTAAGTGTAAGGCGACTGCTAGGGAGGATGAGGACACTGATAGGGAGCGTGAGGAGTTTGCTAGTGAGTGTGAGGAGGGATGAGGAGACTGCTAGGGAGGATGAGGAGACTGCTAAGGAGTATGATGAGACTGCTAGGGTGCGTGAGGAGACTGCTAGGGAGGATGATGAGACTGCTGGGGAGGATGAGGAGACTGCTATGGGGATGAGGAGACTGCTAGGGAGGATGAGGAGACTGCTAGGGAGGATGAGGAGACTGCAATTTGGTCGAGGAGACTGCTAGGGAACGTGAGGAGACTGCTAGGGAGGATGAGGAGACTGCTAGGGAGGATGAGGAGGCTGCTAGGGAGGATGAGGAGACTGCTAGGGAGGATGAGGAGACTGCTAGGGAGGATGAAGTGACTGCTAGTGAGGATGAGGAGGCTGCTAGGGAGGATGAGGAGACTCTTAGGGAGTGTTAGGAGACTGCTAGTGAGCGTAAGGCGACTGCTAGGGAGGATGAGGACACTGATAGAGGGCATGAAGAGTTTTCTAGTGAGTGTGAGGGAGGATGAGGAGACTGCTAGGGAGGATGAGGAGACTGCTAAGGAGCATGAGGAGACTGCTAGGGAGAGTGAGAGGACTGCTAGGGAGGATGAAGAGGCTGCTGGGAGTGTGAGGAGACTGCTAGGGAGGGTGAGGATTCTGCTAGGGAGGATGAGAAGACTGCTATGGAGGATGAGGAGAGTGCTAGGTAGGATGAGGAGACTGCTACGGGGATGAGGAGACTGCTAGGGAGGATGAGGAGACAGCTAGGGAGGACGAGGAGACTGCTATGGGGATGAGGAGACTGCTAGGGAGGATGAGGAGACTGCTTGGGAGGATGAGGAGACTGCAAGGGAGCGTGAGGAGACTGCTAGGGAGGATGACGAGACTGCTAGGGAGGATGAGGAGACTGCTATGGGGATGAGGAGACTGCTAAGGAGGATGAGGAGACTGCTAGGTAGTATGAGGAGACTGCTAGGGAGCGTGAGGAGACTGCTAGGGAGGATGAGGAGACTGCTAGGGAAGGTGGGGAGACTGCTAGGGAGGATGAGGAGACTGCTAGGGAGGATGAGGAGACTGCTAGGGAGGATGAGGAGACTGCTAGGGAGGATGAGGAGACTGCTAGGGAGGATGAGGAGACTGCAATTGGGACGAGGAGACTGCTAGGGAGCGTGAGGAGACTGCTTGGGAGGATGAGGAGACTGCTAGGGAGGATGAGGAGGCTGCTGGGGAGGATGAGGAGACTCTTAGGGAGTGTGAGGAGACTGCTAGTGAGCGTAAGGCGACTGCTAGGGAGGATGATGACACTAATAGGGAGCATGAAGAGTTTTCTAGTGAGTGTGAAGGAGGATGAGGAGACTGCTAGGGAGGATGAGGAGACTGCTAAGGAGCATGAGGAGACTGCTAGGTAGAGTGAGAGGACTGCTAGGGAGGATGAAGAGGCTGCTGGGAGGGTGAGGAGACTGCTAGGGTGGGTGAGGAGACTATTAAGGAGCGTGAGGAGACTGCTATGGAGAATGAAGAGACTTCTAGTTGGCGTGAGGAGACTGCTAGGGAGGATGAGGAGACTGTTAGGGAGCGTGACGAGACTGCTAGTGAGAGTGAGGAGACTGCTAGCGAGGATGAGGAGACTATTAGGGAGCGTGAGGAGACTAATAGGGAGGATGAGGAGACTGCTAGGGAGGATGAGGAGACTGCTAGGGAGGATGGAGAGACTGCTATGGGGATGAGGAGACTGCTAGGGAGCGTGAGGAGACTAATAGGGAGGATGAGGAGACTGCTAGGGAGGATGAGGAGACTGCTAGGGAGGATAGGGAGACTGCTTGGGAGCGTGAGGTGTCTGCTAGTGAGCGTGAGGAGACTGCTAGGGAGGATGAGGAGACTATTAAGGAGCGTGAGGAGGATGAGGACACTGCTAGTGAGGATGAGGAGGCTGCTTTTGAGGATGAGGAGACTCTTAGGGAGTGTGAGGAGACTGCTAGTAAGTGTAAGGCGACTGCTAGGGAGGATGAGGACACTGATAGGGAGCGTGAGGAGTTTGCTAGTGAGTGTGAGGAGGGATGAGGAGACTGCTAGGGAGGATGAGGAGACTGCTAAGGAGTATGATGAGACTGCTAGGGTGCGTGAGGAGACTGCTAGGGAGGATGATGAGACTGCTGGGGAGGATGAGGAGACTGCTATGGGGATGAGGAGACTGCTAGGGAGGATGAGGAGACTGCTAGGGAGGATGAGGAGACTGCAATTTGGTCGAGGAGACTGCTAGGGAACGTGAGGAGACTGCTAGGGAGGATGAGGAGACTGCTAGGGAGGATGAGGAGGCTGCTAGGGAGGATGAGGAGACTGCTAGGGAGGATGAGGAGACTGCTAGGGAGGATGAAGTGACTGCTAGTGAGGATGAGGAGGCTGCTAGGGAGGATGAGGAGACTCTTAGGGAGTGTTAGGAGACTGCTAGTGAGCGTAAGGCGACTGCTAGGGAGGATGAGGACACTGATAGAGGGCATGAAGAGTTTTCTAGTGAGTGTGAGGGAGGATGAGGAGACTGCTAGGGAGGATGAGGAGACTGCTAAGGAGCATGAGGAGACTGCTAGGGAGAGTGAGAGGACTGCTAGGGAAGATGAAGAGGCTGCTGGGAGTGTGAGGAGACTGCTAGGGAGGGTGAGGATTCTGCTAGGGAGGATGAGAAGACTGCTATGGAGGATGAGGAGAGTGCTAGGTAGGATGAGGAGACTGCTACGGGGATGAGGAGACTGCTAGGGAGGATGAGGAGACAGCTAGGGAGGACGAGGAGACTGCTATGGGGATGAGGAGACTGCTAGGGAGGATGAGGAGACTGCTTGGGAGGATGAGGAGACTGCAAGGGAGCGTGAGGAGACTGCTAGGGAGGATGACGAGACTGCTAGGGAGGATGAGGAGACTGCTATGGGGATGAGGAGACTGCTAAGGAGGATGAGGAGACTGCTAGGTAGTATGAGGAGACTGCTAGGGAGCGTGAGGAGACTGCTAGGGAGGATGAGGAGACTGCTAGGGAAGGTGGGGAGACTGCTAGGGAGGATGAGGAGACTGCTAGGGAGGATGAGGAGACTGCTAGGGAGGATGAGGAGACTGCTAGGGAGGATGAGGAGACTGCTAGGGAGGATGAGGAGACTGCAATTGGGACGAGGAGACTGCTAGGGAGCGTGAGGAGACTGCTTGGGAGGATGAGGAGACTGCTAGGGAGGATGAGGAGGCTGCTGGGGAGGATGAGGAGACTCTTAGGGAGTGTGAGGAGACTGCTAGTGAGCGTAAGGCGACTGCTAGGGAGGATGATGACACTAATAGGGAGCATGAAGAGTTTTCTAGTGAGTGTGAAGGAGGATGAGGAGACTGCTAGGGAGGATGAGGAGACTGCTAAGGAGCATGAGGAGACTGCTAGGTAGAGTGAGAGGACTGCTAGGGAGGATGAAGAGGCTGCTGGGAGGGTGAGGAGACTGCTAGGGTGGGTGAGGAGACTATTAAGGAGCGTGAGGAGACTGCTATGGAGAATGAAGAGACTTCTAGTTGGCGTGAGGAGACTGCTAGGGAGGATGAGGAGACTGTTAGGGAGCGTGACGAGACTGCTAGTGAGAGTGAGGAGACTGCTAGCGAGGATGAGGAGACTATTAGGGAGCGTGAGGAGACTAATAGGGAGGATGAGGAGACTGCTAGGGAGGATGAGGAGACTGCTAGGGAGGATGGAGAGACTGCTATGGGGATGAGGAGACTGCTAGGGAGCGTGAGGAGACTAATAGGGAGGATGAGGAGACTGCTAGGGAGGATGAGGAGACTGCTAGGGAGGATAGGGAGACTGCTTGGGAGCGTGAGGTGTCTGCTAGTGAGCGTGAGGAGACTGCTAGGGAGGATGAGGAGACTATTAAGGAGCGTGAGGAGGATGAGGAGACTGCTAGTGAGGATGAGGAGGCTGCTTTTGAGGATGAGGAGACTCTTAGGGAGTGTGAGGAGACTGCTAGTAAGTGTAAGGCGACTGCTAGGGAGGATGAGGAGACTGCAATTTGGTCGAGGAGACTGCTAGGGAACGTGAGGAGACTGCTAGGGAGGATGAGGAGACTGCTAGGGAGGATGAGGAGGCTGCTAGGGAGGATGAGGAGACTCTTAGGGAGTGTGAGGAGACTGCTAGTGAGAGTAAGGCGACTGCTAGGGAGGATGAGGACACTGATAGGGAGGATGAGGAGGCTGCTGGGGAGGATGAGGAGACTCTTAGGGAGTGTGAGGAGACTGCTAGTGAGCGTAAGGCGACTGCTAGGGAGGATGATGACACTAATAGGGAGCATGAAGAGTTTTCTAGTGAGTGTGAAGGAGGATGAGGAGACTGCTAGGGAGGATGAGGAGACTGCTAAGGAGCATGAGGAGACTGCTATGTAGAGTGAGAGGACTGCTAGGGAGGATGAAGAGGCTGCTGGGAGGGTGAGGAGACTGCTAGGGTGGGTGAGGAGACTATTAAGGAGCGTGAGGAGACTGCTATGGAGAATGAAGAGACTTCTAGTTGGCGTGAGGAGACTGCTAGGGAGGATGAGGAGACTGTTAGGGAGCGTGAGGAGACTAATAGGGAGGATGAGGAGACTGCTAGGGAGGATGAGGAGACTGCTAGGGAGCGTGAGGAGACTGCTAGCGAGGATGAGGAGACTGTTAGGGAGCGTGAGGAGACTAATAGGGAGGATGAGGAGACTGCTAGGGAGGATGAGGAGACTGCTAGGGAGGATGGAGAGACTGCTATGGGGATGAGGAGACTGCTAGGGAGCGTGAGGAGACTAATAGGGAGGATGAGGAGACTGCTAGGGAGGATGAGGAGACTGCTAGGGAGGATAGGGAGACTGCTTGGGAGCGTGAGGTGTCTGCTAGTGAGCGTGAGGAGACTGCTAGGGAGGATGAGGAGACTATTAAGGAGCGTGAGGAGGATGAGGAGACTGCTAGTGAGGATGAGGAGGCTGCTTTTGAGGATGAGGAGACTCTTAGGGAGTGTGAGGAGACTGCTAGTAAGTGTAAGGCGACTGCTAGGGAGGATGAGGACACTGATAGGGAGCGTGAGGAGTTTGCTAGTGAGTGTGAGGAGGGATGAGGAGACTGCTAGGGAGGATGAGGAGACTGCTAAGGAGTATGATGAGACTGCTAGGGTGCGTGAGGAGACTGCTAGGGAGGATGATGAGACTGCTGGGGAGGATGAGGAGACTGCTATGGGGATGAGGAGACTGCTAGGGAGGATGAGGAGACTGCTAGGGAGGATGAGGAGACTGCAATTTGGTCGAGGAGACTGCTAGGGAACGTGAGGAGACTGCTAGGGAGGATCAGGAGACTGCTAGGGAGGATGAGGAGGCTGCTAGGGAGGATGAGGAGACTGCTAGGGAGGATGAGGAGACTGCTAGGGAGGATGAAGTGACTGCTAGTGAGGATGAGGAGGCTGCTAGGGAGGATGAGGAGACTCTTAGGGAGTGTTAGGAGACTGCTAGTGAGCGTAAGGCGACTGCTAGGGAGGATGAGGACACTGATAGAGGGCATGAAGAGTTTTCTAGTGAGTGTGAGGGAGGATGAGGAGACTGCTAGGGAGGATGAGGAGACTGCTAAGGAGCATGAGGAGACTGCTAGGGAGAGTGAGAGGACTGCTAGGGAGGATGAAGAGGCTGCTGGGAGTGTGAGGAGACTGCTAGGGAGGGTGAGGATTCTGCTAGGGAGGATGAGAAGACTGCTATGGAGGATGAGGAGACTGCTATGGGGATGAGGAGACTGCTAGGGAGGATGAGGAGACTGCTTGGGAGGATGAGGAGACTGCAAGGGAGCGTGAGGAGACTGCTAAGGAGGATGACGAGACTGCTAGGGAGGATGAGGAGACTGCTATGGGGATGAGGAGACTGCTAAGGAGGATGAGGAGACTGCTAGGTAGTATGAGGAGACTGCTAGGGAGCGTGAGGAGACTGCTAGGGAGGATGAAGAGGCTGCTGGGAGGGTGAGGAGACTGCTAGGGTGGGTGAGGAGACTATTAAGGAGCGTGAGGAGACTGCTATGGAGAATGAAGAGACTTCTAGTTGGCGTGAGGAGACTGCTAGGGAGGATAAGGAGACTGTTAAGGAGCGTGACGAGACTGCTAGTGAGAGTGAGGAGACTGCTAGCGAGGATGAGGAGACTGTTAGGGAGCGTGAGGAGACTAATAGGGAGGATGAGGAGACTGCTAGGGAGGATGAGGAGACTGCTACGGAGGATGGAGAGACTGCTATGGGGATGAGGAGACTGCTAGGGAGCGTGAGGAGACTAATAGGGAGGATGAGGAGACTGCTAGGGAGGATGAGGAGACTGCTAGGGAGGATAGGGAGACTGCTTGGGAGCGTGAGTTGTCTGCTAGTGAGCGTGAGGAGACTGCTAGGGAGGATGAGGAGACTATTAAGGAGCGTGAGGAGGATGAGGAGACTGCTAGTGAGAATGAGGAGGCTGCTTTTGAGGATGAGGAGACTCTTAGGGAGTGTGAGGAGACTGCTAGTAAGTGTAAGGCGACTGCTAGGGAGGATGAGGAGACTGCAATTTGGTCGAGGAGACTGCTAGGGAACGTGAGGAGACTGCTAGGGAGGATGAGGAGACTGCTAGGGAGGATGAGGAGGCTGCTAGGGAGGATGAGGAGACTCTTAGGGAGTGTGAGGAGACTGCTAGTGAGAGTAAGGCGACTGCTAGGGAGGATGAGGACACTGATAGGGAGCATGAAGAGTTTTCTAGTGAGTGTGAGGGAGGATGAGGAGACTGCTAGGGAGGATGAGGAGACTGCTAAGGAGCATGAGGAGACTGCTAGGGAGAGTGAGAGGACTGCTAGGGAGGATGAAGAGGCTGCTGGGAGGGTGAGGAGACTGCTAGGGAGGGTGAGGAGCCTGCTAGGGAGGATGAGAAGACTGCTATGGATGATGAGGAGAGTGCTAGGTAGGATGAGGAGACTGCTACGGGGATGAGGAGACTGCTAGGGAGGATGAGGAGACTGCTAGGGAGGACGAGGAGACTGCTATGGGGATGTAGAGACTGCTAGGGAGGATGAGGAGACTGCTTGGGAGGATGAAGAGACTGCTATGGGGATGAGGAGACTGCAAGGGAGCGTGAGGAGACTGCTAGGGAGGATGAGGAGACTGCTATGGGGATGAGGAGACTGCTAGGGAGGATTAGGAGACTGCTAGGTAGTATGAGGAGACTGCTAGGGAGCGTGAGGAGACTGCTAGGGAGGATGAGGAGACTGCTAGGGAATGTGGGGAGACTGCTAGGGAGGATGAGGAGACTGCTAGAGAGAATGAGGAGACTGCTAGGGAGGATGAGGAGGCTGCTAGGGAGGATGAGGAGGCTGCTACGGAGTGTGAGGAGGCTGCTAGTGAGCGTAAGGCGACTGCTAGAGAGGATGAGGACACTGATAGGGATGGTGAAGAGTTTGCAAGTGAGTGTGTGGGAGGATGAGGAGACTGCTAGGGAGGATGAGGAGACTGCTAAGGAGCATAAGGAGACTGCTAAGGAGCATGAGGAGCCTGCTAGGGAGGATGAGAAGACTGCTATGGATGATGAGGAGAGTGCTAGGTAGGATAAGGAGACTGCTAGGGAGCGTGAGGAGACTGCTAGGGAGGATGAGGAGACTTCTAGTGGGCGTGAGGAGACAGCTAGGGAGGATGAGGAGACTGTTCGGGAGCGTGAGGAGACTGCTAGTGAGCGTGAGGAGACTGATAGGTAGGATGAGGAGACTGTTAGGGAGCGTGAGGAGACTGCTAGTGAGCGTAGGGAGACTGCTAGGGAGGATGAGGAGACTGTTAGGGAGCGTGAGGAGACTGCTAGTAAGCTTGAGGAGACTGCTAGGAAGGATGAGGAGACTGTTAGGGAGCGTGAGGAGACTGCTAGTGAGCGTGAGGAGACTGCTAGTGAGCTTGAGGAGACTTTTAGGGAAGATAAGGAGACTGTTAGGGAGCGTGAGAAGACTTCTAGTGAGCGCGAGGAGACTGCTAGGGAGGATGAGGAGACTCTTAGGGAGCGTGAGGAGTCTGCTAGTGAGCGTGAGGAGACTGCTAGGGAGGATGAGGAGACTATTAAGGAGCGTGAGGAGACTGCTAGGGAGAATGAAGAAACTTCTAGTGGGCGTGAGAAGACTGCTAGGGAGGATGAGGAGACTGTTAGGGAGCGTGAGGAGACTGCTAGTGAGCGTGAGGAGACTGCTAGCGAGGATGAGGAGACTGTTAGGGAGCATGAGGAGACTGCTAGGGAGGATGAGGAGACTGCTAGGGAGGATGAAGAGACTGCTATGGGGATGAGGAGACTGCTAGGGAGCGTGAGGAGACTAATAGGGAGGATGAGGAGACTGCTAGGGATAATGAGGAGACTGCTAGGGAGGATGGGGAGACTGCTAGGGAGGATGAGGATACTGCTAGGGAGGATTGAGGAGACTGCTAGGGAGGATGAGGAGACTGCTAGTGAGGATGAGGAGCTTGATAGAGAGTGTGAGGAGTTTGCTAGTGATTGTGAGGAGACCTCTAGGGAGGATGAGGAGACTGTTAGGGAGCGTGAGGAGACTGCTAGTGAGCGTGAGGAGACTGCTAGGGAGGATGAGGGGACTGTTAGGGAGCGTGAGGAGACTGCTGGTGAGCGTGAGGAGACTTCTAGGGAGGATGAGGAGGCTGCTAGGGAGCGTGAAGAGACTGCTAGGGAGGATGAGGAGACTGCTGGTGAGCGTGAGGAGACTTCTAGGGAGGATGAGGAGGCTGCTAGGGAGCGTGAAGAGACTGCTAGGGAGGATGAGGAGACTGCTAGAGAACGTGTAGAGACTGGTAGGGAGGATGAAGAGACTGCTAGGGAGGATGAGGAGACTGCTATGGGGATGAGGAGACTGCTAGGGAGTGTGAGGAGACTGATAGGGAGCATGAGGAGACTGCAAGGGAGGATGAGGAGACTTCTAGGGAGGAGGAAGAGACTGCTAGGGAGGATGAAGAGACTGCTAGGGAAGATGAGGAGACTGTTAAGGAGCGTGGTGAGACTGCTAGGGAGGATGAGGAGACTATTTTAGGAGCGTGAGGAGACTGCTAGTGAGCGTGAGGAGACTGCTAAGGAGGATGAGGAGACTGCTAGGGAGGATAAGAAGACTTCTAGTGGGCTTGAGGAGACAGCTAGAGAGGATGAGGAGACTGTTAGGGAGCGTAAGGAGACTGCTAGTGAGCGTGAGGAGCCTGCTAGGGAGGATGAGAAGACTGTTAGGGAGCGTGAGGAGACTGCTAGGGAGGATGAGGAGACTGCTAGGGAGGATGAGGAGACTGCTATGGGGATGAGGACTCTGCTAGGGAGCGTGAGGAGACTTCTAGGGAGGATGAGGAGACTTCTAGGTAGGATGAAGAGACTGCTAGGGAGGATGAAGAGACTGCTAGGGAGGATGAGGAGACTCTTAGGGAGTGTGAGGAGACTGCTAGTGAGTGTAAGGCGACTGCTAGGGAGGATGAGTAGACTGCCAGTGAGCGTGAGGAGGCTGCTACGGAGCGTGAGGAGACTGTTAGGGAGCGTGAGGAGACTGCTAGGGAGGATGAGGAGACTTCTATTGGGCGTGAGGAGACAGCTAGGGAGGATGAGGAGACTGTTCGGGAGCGTGAGGAGACTGCTAGTGAGCGTGAGGAGACTGCTAGGTAGGATGAGGAGACTGTTAGGGAGGGTGAGGAGACTGCTAGTGAGCGTGGGGAGACTGCTAGGGAGGATGAGGAGACTGTTAGGGAGCGTGAGGAGACTGCTAGTTAGCTTGAGGAGACTGCTAGGGAGGATGAGGAGACTGCTATGGGGATGAGGAGACTGCAGGGGAGCGTGAGGAGACTGCTAGGGAGGATGAGGAGACTGCTATGGGGATGAGGAGACTGCTAGGGTGGATGAGGAGACTGCTAGGGAGTATGAGGAGACTGCTAGGGAGCGTGAGGAGACTGCTAGGGAGGATGAGGAGACTGCTAGGGAAGGTGGGGAGACTGCTAGGGAGGATGAGAAGATTGCTAGGGAGGATGAGGAGACTGCTAGGGAGGATGAGGAGACTGCTAGGGAGGATGAGGAGGCTGCTAGGGAGGATGAGGAGGCTGCTACAGAGTGTGAGGAGACTGCTAGTGAGCGTAAGGCGACTGCTAGAGAGGATGAGGACACTGATAGGGAGGGTGAAGTGTTTGCTAGTGAGTGTGAGGGAGGATGAGGAGACTGCTAGGGAGGATGAGGAGACCGCTAAGGAGCATAAGGAGACTGCTAAGGAGCATGAGGAGACTGCTAGGGAGAGTGAGAGGACTGCTAGGGAGGATGAAGAGACTGCTGGGAGAGTGAGGAGACTGCTAGGGAGGGTGAGGAGCCTGCTAGGGAGGATGAGAAGACTGCTATGGATGATGAGGAGAGTTCTAGGTAGGATAAGGAGACTGCTAGGGAGCGTGAGGAGACTGCTAGGGAGGATGAGGAGACTTCTAGTGGGCGTGAGGAGACAGCTAGGGAGGATGAGGAGACTGTTCGGGAGCGTGAGGAGACTGCTAGTGAGCGTGAGGAGACTGCTAAGGAGGATGAGGAGACTGTTAGGTAGCGTGAGGAGCCTGCTAGGGAGGATGAGGAGACTGCTAGGGAGGATGAGGAGACTGTTAGGGAGCGTGAGGAGTCTGCTAGTTAGCTTGAGGAGACTGCTAGGGAGGATGAGGAGACTGTTAGGCAGCGTGAGGAGACTGCTAGTGAGCGTGAGGAGACTGCTAGTGAGCTGGAGGAGACTTTTAGGGAAGATAAGGAGACTGTTAGGGAGCTTGAGAAGACTTCTAGTGAGCGTGAGGAGACTGCTAGGGAGGATGAGGAGACTGTTAGGGAGCGTGAGGAGTCTGCTAGTGAGCGTGAGGAGACTGCTAGGGAGGATGAGGAGACTGCTAGGGAGGATGAGGAGGCTGCTTTTGAGGATGAGGAGACTCTTAGGGAGTGTGAGGAGACTGCTAGTAAGTTTAAGGCGACTGCTACGGAGGATGAGGACACTGATAGGGAGCGTGAGGAGTTTGCTAGTGAGTGTGAGGGAGGATGGGGAGACTGCTAGGGAGGATGAGGAGACTGCTAAGGAGGATGATGAGACTGCTAGGGAGGACGAGGAGACTGCTATGGGGATGAGGAGACTGCTAGGGAGGATGAGGAGACTGCTAGGGAGGAAGAGGAGACTGCAATTGGGACGAGGAGACTGCTAGGAAGCGTGAGGAGACTGCTTGGGAGGATGAGGAGACTGCTAGGGAGGACGAGGAGACTGCCAGTGAGCGTGAGGAGACTGCGTGTGGCAACACGTAAGTACCTGGAGTCATGACTCAGTTTAACATTTACCACAATACATGCAAACGTATGTAGGCTTTATTCCATGTTGGTATGTGATGATGTGTGTGTGCGTGTGTGTGCGTGCGTGTTTGTGTGTGTGTTAATTTGTGTGTGTGTGTGTGGTCAAGCCTACTCAATGAACCGAAGCCACTCTTGTGAGTAACCGACCATTTGGGAAACACATCTTGATGAGACTTGTCAGCAGTAGGCTGATCACACTTCAGAATATAATGATGAGTGGAGACATGTGAGCTGGCCAGGAGATGGAGCCAGTGTTACAGGGATGGAAAGGCAGGGCCAGAGCACCAGTATAAAGGCTCCTGTAAGAAGATACTCTGACTTCATCTACAGGCTACAACTAGATGGCAATTTTGTTGTGTGGACATGTGCTGATAGATTCCTTCAAAGTTTCATAAGACAGTATTCAATGATAATGGCTTTAGTGTTGGAGAAGGCATTTGAGACAAGAGTAGGCCTATTCCGAGTTCAGAGTGATCGCATGAGCCATATTTGTAAGAGGCCTGAGTTTTTCCAAGTGTTGTCCATCACTCAAATGTAAATGCTAAAGATATGGTGTCCACATTAGGACAGTCGAGGTCTCAGGACAACTTTTCCTGAGAGAAACTGCTGATACGACTGACACAAGTCCTGTTGACACAGACTGTTCTACTATGGACACCGTAATCAGCAGCTAAATCAGTGTTGAGGAGAAGGAATAAAGCACTCCAACAACCGAGACTATGAAAACATCGAAGGGACCAATGTTGTGGGCCAATTATCTTATCATGCTGTTAAACATGACCCCTAGGTAGTGCATCAGGCCTGTCTTCTGTGGACCACTGTCATAGACTAGACTCTGTTATAGACTTTACTCTGTTATAGACCAGACTCTGTTATAGACTATACTCTGTTATAGACCAGACTCTGTTATAGACTAGACTCTGTTATAGACCAAACTCTGTTATAGACTCGACTCTGTTATAGACCAGACTCTGTTATAGACTAGACTCTGTTATAGACTAGACTCTGTTATAGACCAGACTCTGTTATAGACCAGACTCTGTTATAGACCAGACTCTGTTATAGACTAGACTCTGTTATAGACTAGACTCTGTTATAGACCAGACTCTGTTATAGACTATACTCTGTTATAGACCAGACTCTGTTATAGACTAGACTCTGTTATAGACTAGACTCTGTTATAGGCTAGACTCTGTTATAGACTAGACTCTGTTATAGACTAGACTCTGTTATAGACTAGACTCTGTTATAGACTCAGACTCTGTTATAGACTCAGACTCAACTTATAGACTCGACTCTGTTATAGACTAGACTCTGTTATAGACTCAGTCTCTGTTATAGACTAGACTCTGTTATAGACTAGACTCTGTTATAGACCAGACTCTGTTATAGACTAGACTCTGTTATATACTCAGACTCTGTTATAGACTCTGTTATAGACCAGACTCTGTTATGGATTAGACTCTGTTATAGACTCAGACTCTGTTATAGACAGACTCAACCTATAGACTAGACTCTGTTATAGACTAGACTCTGTTATAGACTAGACTCAACTTATAGACTCTGTTATAGACTCTGCTATAGACTAGTCTCAACTTATAGACTATACTCTGTTATAGACTAGACTCTGTTATAGACTAGACTCTGTTATAGACTAGACTCTGTTATAGACAGACTCAACTTATAGACTAGACTCTGCTATAGACTAGTCTCAACTTATAGACTATACTCTGTTATAGGCTAGACTCTGTTATAGGCTAGACTCTGTTATAGACTAGACTCCGTTATAGACTAGACTCTGTTATAGACTCAGACTCTGTTATAGACTCGACTCTGTTATAGACTAGACTCTGTTATAGACTCAGACTCTGTTATAGACTCGACTCTGTTATAGACTAGACTCTGTTATAGACTAGACTATGTTATAGACTAGACTCTGTTATAGACTAGACTCTGTTATAGACTAGACTCTGTTATAGGCTAGACTCTGTTATAGGCTAGACTCTGTTATAGACTAGACTCTGTTATAGACTAGACTCTGTTATAGACTAGACTCTGTTATAGACTAGACTCTGTTATAGGCTAGACCCTGTTATAGACTAGACTCTGTTATAGACTAGACTCTGTTATAGACTAGACTCTGTTATAGACTCTGTTATAGGCTAGACTCTGTTATAGACTAGACTCTGTTATAGACCAGACTCTGTTATAGACTAGACTCTGTTATAGACTAGACTCTGTTATAGACTAGACTCTGTTATAGGCTAGACCCTGTTATAGACTAGACTCTGTTATAGACTAGACTCTGTTATAGACTAGACTCTGTTATAGACTCTGTTATAGACTAGACTCTGTTATAGATTAGACTCTGTTATAGACTCAGACTCTGTTATAGACTCAGACTCAACTTATAGACTCAACTCTGTTTACTATTGGCTTGTCAGTCATCAGCTAGGCAAGACTGCCAAGACCTTTGAATCCAAATGGCTAAACACACAAAAGCAAATCAGACTACCATTTTTTGTCACAATTGTTGAAATATGGTAATTTTGTCCATGTTTTACTATAGATAAGAATATACCATGGACAATGGACCCACATTAAAGATAAACATAATTTTCAAAAACATATTTACATGCTTTTTATTTCTTCTCTCTGACGTGGCCTACCGTTCAACCCATTCAGCTCTGTCTACAGATGTCTCGCGTGTGGCTCTCTCCTGCCTAGTAACAGTATCCTAGGACCTAGCCCAATGTCCTGTCGTCTCTATGGTAACAGAGAAACCCCCTTCTTGCCCTCCATATCCAGCCACTCACGCCTCTCTCTATCCAGTGATCATAGAGTGTGTACATGGTGGTGTTGCTCTCAGCAGAGACGCTGACCCCTGCCTGCTCCCCCTCTCCCTTCTCTGAGTTGTCCCGTTATTTAACCTCCCCTTCATTGGGCTAGTCTGATCAATCAGCAACGAAATGTAAATAATACAATTACACTTGATTAGTGAAACATCTGTTTAATTTATGTGTGTGTGTGTGTGTGTGTGTGTCTCTGTGTCTGTGTGTCTGTGTGTCTGTGTGTCTCTGTGTCTCTGTGTCTGTGTGTATCTCTGTCTGTGTGTCTGTGTGTCTCTGTGTGTCTCTGTGTCTGTGTGTCTGTGTGTCTGTGTGTCTCTGTGTCTGTGTGTCTCTGTGTCTGTGTGTCTGTGTGTCTCTGTGTCTGTGTGTCTCTGTGTCTGTGTGTGTCTCTGTCTGTGTGTCTGTGTGTCTCTGTGTCTCTGTGTCTGTGTGTCTGTGTGTCTGTGTGTCTCTGTGTCTCTGTGTCTCTGTGCCTGTGTGTCTCTGTGTCTCTGTGTCTCTGTGTCTGTGTGCATGTGTATGTATGTGTCTGTATGTGTATGCGTGTATGTGTGTGTGTGTCTGTGTGCGTGTGTGTGCGTTTATGTGTGTATGTGTCTGTATGTTACCATGTGTAACTAACTCTGTGTTGTTTGTGTCACACTGCTTTGCTTTATCTTGGCCAGGTCGCAGTTGTAAATGAGAACTTGTTCTCAACTGGCCTACCTGGTTAAATAAAGGGTGAAATGTATATGTAACGGATGTGAAATGGCTAGCTAGTTAGCGGGTGCGCGCTAGTAGCATTTCAATCAGTTACGTCACTTGCTCTGAGACTTAAGTAGTGTTGCCCCTTGCTTTGTAAGGGCCGCGGCTTTTGTGGAGCGATGGGTAACGACGCTTCGTGGGTGTCAACTGTTGATGTGTGCAGAGGTTCCCTGGTTCGCGCCCGTGTCGGGGCGAGGGGACGACGTAAAGTTATACTGTTACATTGATGCTGTTGACCCGGATCACTGGTTGCTGCGGAAAAGGAGGAGGTTGAAAGGGGGGTGAGTGTAACGGATGTGAAATGGCTAGCTAGTTAGCGGGTGCGCGCTAGTAGCATTTCAATCAGTTACGTCACTTGCTCTGAGACTTAAGTAGTGTTGCCCCTTGCTTTGCAAGGGCCGCGACTTTTGTGGAGCGATGGGTAACGACGCTTCGTGGGTGTCAACTGTTGATGTGTGCAGAGGGTCCCTGGTTCGCGCCCGTGTCGGGGCGAGGGGACGACGTAAAGTTACTACTGTTACATATATATATTGTATTTAAATGTGTGTGTGTGTGTGTGTGTGTGTGTGTGTGTGTGTGTGTGTGTGTGTGTGTGTGTGTGTGTGTGTGTGTGTGTGTGTGTGTGTGTGTGTGTGTGTGTGTGTGTGTGTGTGTGTGTGTGTGTTCACGCATGCGTGTTCGCGTGTGGATCAGAATCCCCACAAGAATAGTAAACGAACAAAAAATTGACCAACTGGGGACATTTTGTTAGTCCACACGAGGTCAAATGCTATTTCTTGGCGGTTTAGTGTTAGGGTTAGAATTACATTAAATGTTAGGGTTTGGAGCTAGGGTTAGATTTAGGGTTAGGAGCTAGGGTTAGATTTTGGGTTAGGAGCTAGGGTTAGATTTAGGGTTAGGAGCTAGGGTTAGATTCAGGGTTAGGAGCTAGGATTAGATTCAGGGTTAGGAGCTAGGGTTAGATTTAGGGTTAGGAGCTAGGGTTAGATTTAGGGTTAGGAGCTAGGGTTAGATTTAGGGTTAGGAGCTAGGGTTAGATTTAGGGTTAGGAGCTAGGGTTAGATTCAGGGTTAGGAGCTAGGGTTAGATTTAGGGTTAGGAGCTAGGGTTAGATTTAGGGTTAGGAGCTAGGGTTAGATTTAGGGTTAGGAGCTAGGATTAGATTTAGGGTTAGGAGCTAGGGTTAGATTCAGGGTTAGGAGCTAGGATTAGATTTAGGGTTAGGAGCTAGGGTTAGATTTAGGGTTAGGAGCTAGGGTTAGATTTAGGGTTAGGAGCTAGGGTTAGATTTAGGGTTAGGAGCTAGGGTTAGATTTAGGGTTAGGAGCTAGGGTTAGATTTAGGGTTAGGAGCTAGGGTTAGATTTAGGGTTAGGAGCTAGGGTTAGATTTAGGGTTAGGAGCTAGGATTAGATTTAGGGTTAGGAGCTAGGGTTAGATTTAGGGTTAGGATTTAGGGTTAGGAGCTAGGGTTAGATTTAGGGTTAGGAGCTAGGGTTAGATTTAGGGTTAGGAGCTAGGATTAGATTTAGGGTTAGGAGCTAGGGTTAGATTTAGGGTTAGGAGCTAGGATTAGATTTAGGGTTAGGAGCTAGGGTTAGATTTAGGGTTAGGAGCTAGGGTTAGATTTAGGGTTAGGAGCTAGGGTTAGATTTAGGGTTAGGAGCTAGGGTTAGATGAGTGAGTGAAACATGACTTTGGCTACAGTGCTGACATCAGGATGGACCTACCACTTTAGTAGATGCCTTTGAAAACACGCCATCTATATTTCTCTGTTACTACACACACACACAGGCATGCACGTATGAACACACACACAATTCACTCTCTCTCTCTTACACACACATACACACACTTACACACACTCTCTCTCACTCTCTCACACACACACATACAAACATACACACCCTAACCCTAACCCTAACCCTAACCCTAACCCTAACCCTAACCCTAACCCTAACCCTAACCCTAACCCTAACCCTAACCCTAACCCTAACCCTAACCCTAACCCTAACCCTAACCCTAACCCTAACCCTAACCCTAACCCTAACCCTAACCCTAACCCTAACCCTAACCCTAACCCTAACCCTAACCCTAACCCTAACCCTAACCTCTCTCACACACACATACACTCTCGCTCTCTCTCTCACGCACACACACTTACACTCTCGCTCTCTCTCTCACGCACACACACTTACACTCTATCTCACACACACACACATACACTCTCTCACTCTCTCACACACACACTTACTCTCTCTCTCTATCTCTCTCACACACACACTTACTCTCTCTCTCTATCTCTCTCACACACACACTTACTCTCTCTCTCTATCTCTCTCACACACACACTTACTCTCTCTCTCTATCTCTCTCACACACACACTTACTCTCTCTCTCTATCTCTCTCACACACACACTTACTCTCTCTCTCTATCTCTCTCACACACAAACTTTCTCTCTATCTATCTCTCTCACACACGTACTCTCTCTCTCTCTATCTCTCTCACACACTTACTCTCTCACACACACACACACACACACACACACACACACACACACACACACACACACACACACACACACACACACACACACACACACACACACACACACACACACACACAAATAAATAATATCCGCTGAGTTATGATAATATACAGCCTTGTTCCCACCCCTGACATTTAGTACTGTGGAGGGGAGTGTATTGGTGGGCTGGGTGGTGAGAGGGGCTTATAAGCAGACTGACAGCAACAAAAACACCATGGAAATGCAGACTAGGTCCCACGGGCCAAAAGTAGTGCACTATATAGGGAATAGAGTGCTATTTGGGACGCAGTCCATGGAAATGCATTGATTGACGATTCATTCTTCCCATTTAATCTGCTTTCCTTTCAACAGAAAATGATAGGCGGGATTTAATATCCCCACTCTATTTGAATGTGATGACGGATGGGTCCTGGGCAGCTCATATTGCATATCTCGAATATCACATACGCACATCTTGTGGGAATATTCAGGAAATATTCAGGGAATTCTGTGAGATATAGTGGGAATATTGGCTAAGGATATACTCACAGCGGCCTATCTGACCCCAGTGATGCAAAGTATGGATAACTTACTGTCCATATGATTAATAACATGATAACTTACTGTCCATATGATTAATAACATGATAACTTACTGTCCATATGATTAATAACATGATAACTTACTGTCCATATGATTAATAACATGATAACTTACTGTCCATATAATTAATAACATGATAACTTACTGTCCATATGATTAATAACATGATAACTTACTGTCCATATGATTAATAACATGATAACTTACTGTCCATATGATTAATAACATGATACCTTACTGTCCATATGATTAATAACATGATAACTTACTGTCCATATGATTAATAAGATGATAACTTACTGTCCATATGATTAATAACATGATACCTTACTGTCCATATGATTAATAACATGATAACTTACTATCCATATGATTAATAACATGATAACCTACTGTCCATATGATTAATAACATGATAACTTACTGTCCATATGATTAATAACATGATAAATTACTGTCCATATGATTAATAACATGATAACTTACTGTCCATATGATTAATAACATGATAACTTACTGTCCATATGATTAATAACATGATAACTTACTGTCCATATGATTAATAACATGATAACTTACTGTCCATATGATTAATAACATGATAACTTACTGTCCATATGATTAATAACATGATAACTTACTGTCCATATGATTAATAACATGATAACTTACTGTCCATATGATTAATAACATGATAACTTACTGTCCATATGATTAATAACATGATAACTTACTGTCCATATGATTAATAACATGATAACTTACTGTCCATATGATTAATAACACGATAACTTACTGTCCATATGATTAATAACACGATAACTTACTGTCCATATGATTAATAACATGATAACTTACTGTCCATATGATTAATAACATGATAACTTACTGTCCATATGATTAATAACATGATAACTTACTGTCCATATGATTAATAACATGATAACTTACTGTCCATATGATTAATAACATGATAACTTACTGTCCATATGATTAATAACATGATAACTTACTGTCCATATGATTAATAACATGATAACTTACTGTCCAACTGATTAATAACATGATAACTTACTGTCCAACTGATTAATAACATGATAACTTACTGTCCAACTGATTAATAACATGATAACTTACTGTCCAACTGATTAATAACATGATAACTTACTGTCCAACTGATTAATAACATGATAACTTACTGTCCATATGATTAATAACATGATAACTTACTGTCCATATGATTAATAACATGATAACTTACTGTCCAACTGATTAATAACATGATAACTTACTGTCCAACTGATTAATAACATGATAACTTAATGTCCAACTGATTAATAACATGATAACTTACTGTCCAACTGATTAATAACATGATAACTTACTGTCCAATGATTAATAACATGATAACTTACTGTCCATATGATTAATAACATGATAACTTACTGTCCAACTGATTAATAACATGATAACTTACTGTCCATATGATTAATAACATGATAACTTACTGTCCATATGATTAATAACATGATACCTTACTGTCCATATGATTAATAACATGATAACTTACTGTCCATATGATTAATAACATGATACCTTACTGTCCATATGATTAATAACATGATAACTTACTGTCCATATGATTAATAACATGATAACTTACTGTCCATATGATTAATAACATGATAACTTACTGTCCATATGATTAATAACATGATAACTTACTGTCCATATGATTAATAACATGATAACTTACTGTCCATATGATTAATAACATGATAACTTACTGTCCATATGATTAATAACATGATAACTTACTGTCCATATGATTAATAACATGATAACTTACTGTCCATATGATTAATAACATGATAACTTACTGTCCATATGATTAATAACATGATAACTTACTGTCCATATGATTAATAACATGATACCTTACTGTCCATATGATTAATAACATGATACCTTACTGTCCATATGATTAATAACATGATAACTTACTGTCCATATGATTAATAACATGATAACTTACTGTCCATATGATTAATAACATGATAACTTACTGTCCATATGATTAATAACATGATAACTTACTGTCCATATGATTAATAACATGATAACTTACTGTCCATATGATTAATAACATGATAACTTACTGTCCATATGATTAATAACATGATAACTTACTGTCCATATGATTAATAACATGATAACTTACTGTCCATATGATTAATAACATGATAACTTACTGTCCATATGATTAATAACATGATAACTTACTGTCCATATGATTAATAACATGATAACTTACTGTCCATATGATTAATAACATGATAACTTACTGTCCATATGATTAATAACATGATACCTTACTGTCCATATGATTAATAACATGATAACTTACTGTCCATATGATTAATAACATGATAACCTACTGTCCATATGATTAATAACATGATAACTTACTCTCCATATGATTAATAACATGATAACTTACTGTCCATATGATTAATAACATGATAACTTACTGTCCATATGATTAATAACATGATAACTTACTGTCCATATGATTAATAACATGATAACTTACTGTCCATATGATTAATAACATGATAACTTACTGTCCATATGATTAATAACATGATAACTTACTGTCCATATGATTAATACATGATAACTTACTGTCCATATGATTAATAACATGACAACTTACTGTCCAACTGATTAATAACATGATAACTTACTGTCCATATGATTAATAACATGATAACTTACTGTCCATATGATTAATAACATGATAACTTACTGTCCATATGATTAATAACATGATAACTTACTGTCCATATGATTAATAACATGATAACTTACTGTCCACATGATTAATAACATGATAACTTACTGTCCACATGATTAATAACATGATAACTTACTGTCCATTTGATTAATAACACGATAACTTACTGTCCAACTGATTAATAACATGATAACTTACTATCCAACTGATTAATAACATGATACCTTACTGTCCATATGATTAATAACATGATAACTTACTGTCCATATGATTAATAACATGATAACTTACTGTCCAAATGATTAATAACATGATAACTTACTGTCCATATGATTAATACATGATAACTTACTATCCAACTGATTAATAACATGATAACTTACTGTCCATATGATTAATAACATGATAACTTACTGTCCATATGATTAATAACATGTTAACTTACTGTCCATATGATTAATAACATGATAACTTACTGTCCATTTGATTAATAACATGTTTGACATCTAAGATAACTAAATTATGTTTTATTTGAAAAATATTATAATGAATTGGGATCGTCAGATAGCCTCCTGCTTCTCGGACAAAATGTACACCTCTTAAAAAGAGATATCTTCCAGGTGTAACATTTAGTAGTCTAAACATGACACAGTAATGATCCATAGGCCTATCGAATTGAAGGTACAACACATTTTTCTGCTAAAATGTGATTTTTTTGTTGTTGCATTTCCTGTCTCGTGTAGCTCAGTTGGTAGAACATGGTGCTTGCAACACCAGGGTTGTGGGTTTGATTCCCACGGGGGACCAGTATGAATCAAAAGTATGAAAATGTACTTAGTCACTATTGTAACTGGCTCTGGATAGGAGCGTCTGCTAAATGACTCAAACGTCAAAAAATGTAAAAGGCCAATATGGCAGCTCCAAGGTTATTTGTAGTATAGAACAATTACACATTTAAGAAAACCACTAGAAATTGTTAATAGAAAATAGACCAAATATTGGGGCCTTCCGAGCGGCGCAGCGGTCTAAGGCAGTGCTAGAGGTGTCACTACAGACCCGGGTTACTGGGCTGTATCACAAACGGCTGTGATTGGGAGTCCCATAGAGCAGTGCACATTTGGCTCAGCGTCATCCGGGTTAGGGGAGGGTTTGGCCGGGGGGACTTTACTTGGCAAATCGTGCTCTAGCGACTCCTTGTGGCAGACCGGGTGCTGCAGGCTGACCTCTGTCATCAGGTGAATGGAATGGGTTTTCCTCCGACAATATTGAAATTGGGGAGAAAAAGGGGGATATAAAAAAAAAGATAAGATATAAAAAAGATATAAACAAATTATTAAAGTGAAGTAGATAAAAATGATGAATATTTCTTGTGACAGGCTACTCCAGTGTTTTTGTGGCTCATGCGACGGTCTGTCAAATCACTGTCTGTCGTCAAGGTCAGACAGAGGCGCGTCCTTTCGTGTCAAGAGTGCCAGAGAGAAATTAAACTCAAAATCAATCGCCCTTGAACCCCTTTGTGTGTGTGTGTGTGTGTGTGTGTGTGTGTGTGTGTGTGTGTGTGTGTGTGTGTGTGTGTGTGTGTGTGTGTGTGTGTGTGTGTGTGTGTGTGTGTGTGTGTGTGTGTGTGTGTGTGTGTGTGTGTGTGTGTGTGTGTGTGTGTGCGTCTCCCCGTGAGTAGCGGGCTGCCGCTATAATTACCCAGCTCAAGATATATTCAGCGGAGGAGGGGGAGACAGACGACGTTTCCGCACTGAATGAAAATATCTCTGTTGCACAACAACAGTACCGCTGCAGAATGACCGAGATATGCTCGAGCACGTCTGTGCTGTGCAGCCGCAACGAGCTGTGTTGCTCTCGCATGGCAGGGGGAAAAAGACAGGATGAGTGAAAGAGAGAGAGAGAAAGAAAAGAAGAGAGGGAGAGATGGACAGAGAGACAGAGAGAGAAACACAGAGAGAGAGAGAGCGAGAGAAAGAGAGAGAGAGAAACAGAGAAAGAAACAGAGAAACAGAGAGAGAAACAGAGAGAGAAACAGAAAGAGAACAAGAGAGAGAAACAGTGAGAGAAACAGAGAGAAACAGAGAGAAAACAGAGAGAGAGAGAAACAGAGAGAGAAACAGAGAGAAACAGAGAGAAACAGAGAGAAAAACAGAGAGAGAGAGAAACAGAGAGAGAAACAGAGCGAAACAGAGAGAGAAACAGAGAGAAACAGAGAGAAACAGAGAGAAAAACAGAGAAAAACTGAGAGAAACAGAGAGAGAAACAGAGAGAGAAACAGAGAGAGAAACAGAGAGAGAACAAGAGAGAAACAGAGAGAAACAGAGAGAGAAACAGAGAGAGAAACAGAGAGAGAAACAGAGAGAAACAGAGAGAGAAACAGAGAGAGAAACAGAGAGAGAAACAGAGAGAAACAGAGAGAGAAACAGAGAGAGAAACAGAGAGAGAAACAGAGAGAGAAACAGAGAGAGAAACAGAGAGAGAAACAGAGAGAAACAGAGAGAGAAACAGAGAGAGAAACAGAGAGAGAAACAGAGAGAAACAGAGCGAGAAACAGAGAGAGAAACAGGGAGAGAAACAGAGAGAAACAGAGAGAGAAACAGAGAGAGAAACAGAGAGAGAAACAGAGAGAGAAACAGAGAGAGAAACAGAGAGAAACAGAGAGAAACAGAGAGAGAAACAGAGAGAGAAACAGAGAGAAACAGAGAGAGAACAAGAGAGAAACAGAGAGAACAAGAGATGAAGTTTGTAGAAAGGAAGTCTTCATATCTAAATAATCCTTATTATTCACAGGCACCTGAGCAGCAGCCAGCAGTCAGTCTCCAGCCTAATCCAGCATTCATAGGGAGGGAAGGAAGGAGGGAGGGATAGCAAGATGGCCGGATGGGAGGAGAGAGACAGTCCCCCTCCCTCCTACTCACCTCCTCCCTCCTTATTTTCATTCATGGCACAATCAGTGACACACACGCACACACTCTATCTCTCCGTACACACACAATCTCTGGCACAGTCCCTCTCCATCAAAAGAGTCTTTCTCTCCCTTTCTGTCTCTCTCTCGCTTCCTCTATTTCTCTCTCTTCCTCTCTCCCTCTCATACAGAGAGACACACATCTCCCTTTCTGTCCATCTCCCTTTCTGATACACTCTTTGCCCTTCTCTCTCTCCCTTTCTCACAATGACACACACTCATAAACACATACAGATGTATGATCTTAATTTGATCACAGTAGGAAATGCACACCTGTAGTGTATTTGAGTTTTAAAAATACTTCTAATGTTTGTCAGTTCCACTTTGAAATTCAGAATTTAAATCCACATAATAATTCCCATTTCCTGTTGCTGCAGGATTATTTTCCTGTTGTGGCAAACCAGCTCAAATTAAGATCCTACATCTGCATACACAAACACACACACATAAACAAACACTCAACCTCTCCCACATACACACATTTGTATTTACACATGCATGCAGTATCCTTGCCACACACATTCACAGAGAGATATAAATAGAGAGATAGAGAGTGAGAGAGAAATGGGAAGACATTAGAGAGAGGGATAGAGAGAGGGATAGAGAGAGAGCTAATCTGAGAGGCTTTGAAGATGGCATCCTCCCTTTCTCTCTGCCTCTCTGTGCTCCTCAGTACGGGAGCAGGTGGTCCCACTGATCGACCCCTCCTCTTCTCCCTGACCCCCTCCCTTCCCTCTCTTTCCCTGCGCATCAGCAATCTCTGCCTTCTCCTCTGACACACACACACACACACACACACACACACACACACACACACACACACACACACACACACACACACACACACACACACACACACACACACACACACACACACAGACATACACATACACACAGTCTGTGGCTCTGTGGCTGGTGGACGGACTACTAGACTCCCCAGCAGAGTCAGAGGCGGGCCCCCTGAGATAATTCCACTATACATCCCCCCTATAGACTCCCCCCTCCACCCCTCCACCTCCCCCCACCCATCTGGAAAGGAGAGGGGCTGCCTTCTAATTGCTTTCCTATCCCCCAGAGCTCTCCCTCCTCCTCCTCCTCCTCCTCCTCCTCCTCCTCCTCCTCCTCCTCTATCCATCGCTGCACCCCCTCCTCTCCCCTCGCACCCCCTACCCCCTCCAGCCACCCCCCGCCCTGCACACACAACATGGCAGCAGGGGGAAGGAGGGAGGCGAGCTAGAGAGTGAGAGAGTGAGTGAGAGGGAGAAACAGAGAGAGAGGCTGCCGCGGCTGACAGGGAATACTGGTGCCATTTTCACATTGCGGGAAGGATTCATTCCTGCTCCGCTCGGCTCCGCTGTGGAAGAAGGGAACGAGGGAAGAAGGGAACGAGGGAAGAAGGGAACGAGGGAAGAAGGGAACGAGGGAAAGAGGAGAAGGAAGGAGGCTGACAACTATAAAACAGGTATTGTGCTTTCTCTTCTTTCTGCTGGGTAGCTAATGCTAACTGTTGGTAGAGAGCAAGATGGACAGGGCACTGAGGTCTGGATGGAGGATGAGGGCTGTGTGTGAATGGCAGCAGAGGCAGTGGAGGGGGCGTGGGTATGGTGTAGAGGACAGGTGAACTAATACTCTGTATTTACATTCATTAGGATGTTGCTTTGTGCCTGCTGTTTTTGATTGGGTTATATTTCTGTCTGGATCAATTATTATTTCTATCAACAACAACAAAAATCCAGAAATGTGCATCATTTTATATTTTTCAACAATCACAACAACCATCTCAGAAATAGAACATAGAGATCATGAGATATTACATTGTTGTTGGGTTGTTTATCTTTGGCTACGTACAAAACAGAGGGTCCTATAGTAGCATGATACGGCTGTGGTATCCTGTCTTACCCTGGGGTTGTGTTGCGTAGTGCTATAACAAAACTCCCTGTGCCACACTCATGATGTGTCAGAGCACGCTGTTTCTTAGGCCTGTACTGGGTTACGTAAGTCTGTTGCCCTAAAAGGAACAGCAACACCTTGTGAAATCAGCATGTAAAGCAATGCATAAAGAACCTGTCTGTGTGTCTGTGTGTGTGTGTGTGTGTGTGTGTGTGTGTGTGTGTGTGTGTGTGTGTGTGTGTGTGTGTGTGTGTGTGTGTGTGTGTGTGTGTGTGTGTGTGTGTGTGTGTGTGTGTGTGTGTGTGTGTGTGTGTGTGTGTGTGTGTGTGTGTGTGTGTGTGTGTGATGCTCTAAGGTGTAATAAACTGCATAGTCCCTGTCAAAGGCATCTCAGCTCATCTCAGCTCTGCTCTGCTCGGCTTGCAGCCATTAAATGTTGCACAGAGACTGCAGTGTCACAGATGACTGAAATTGATGCTTCGCTCGGACAGACTTCCTCTCTCAGATAATCCATTGAGAAGGAGAGATAGAGAGAGAGCGAGAGGGAGAGAGGAGAGAGCGAGAAAGAGTGTGAGAAATGGAGAGAGAGAGCGAGAGAGAGAGACAGAGACAGGGAGAGAGCGAGAGAGAGAGAGAGAGAGAGAGGAGAGAGAGAGAGAGAGAGAAAAAAGAGGGTTAGCATGAAGAAAGGTGTGAGTGCAAGGATGAGAAGAGAAGGGGGAAGAGAGGGCAGAGAAGAGGGGGTGATAACAGAGAGATGGAGAGAGGGAGAGAGAGAGAAGAAACAGTGTCTATGTGTGTGTGTGAGAGAGAGAGATAACAGAAAGAGAGAGAGAGAGATAACAGAAAGAGAGATAGAGAGAGAGATAACAGAAAGAGAGAGATAAAGAGATACCAGAGAGAAAGTGAGAAAGAGAGCGAAAGAGACACCAGAGAGAGAGAGAGAGAGAGAGAGAGAGAGAGAGAGAGAGAGGGGTGAAATGTAGAGGTGTATTTGAATGAGTGAGAGATTGATCCTCTTATCTCTGCAGTGACATGTTGGGCTGAGAGAATAACACATAAACAACACCACTGCTACTATCAAGAGACCCACGGCTGGAGTGTGCTATATTCATGTGTCTGTGTGCTTGTGTGCATGCGTACCAGCATCGGTGTGTGTGTGTTTGTGTTTGTAATCTAGCCGTCCAAACAAAAAGGAGAGAAAAACAGATAAACCAGCAAGCCCCACATTGTGTGGTCCCAGCATGATGCCCGGCCACACTGTTGTTCCTGGAATGCTCAATAAAAACAACAGAGCATGTGCGTCACTGCTACAGTAAAGACACCACATCACACACACACACCACTGGGTCTGGTCCCTCTATTGATGGGCTGATGCAATCCACTGAAAGGGACCTGTTTATTATGGAGACAGGGGAGGTGGGGGGGGGGGGGGGGGTTGGTCAGTAAAGGGCATGCATCCATGAGGCTGACAACCTCGTTGCCGTGGTGAAATGAAAGGTGAAAGCTCGCCCTTTCTCTCTCTCTTTTTCTGTCTCCCTCGTTCTCTCTATCTCTCTCTCTGTCTCTCTCTCTCTGAACTGTGGTCTGTTTGCTGGAGAGGAGAGGAGAAGAGAGGAGAGGAGAGGAGAGGAGAGGAGAGGAGAGGAGAGGAGAGGGGGAGGGGAGGAAAGGAGAGGACAGGCTTCCTATCTCTCAGTGCAAGAACAGATCCATAAGGTCAACATCCAGCAGAGGAGAAGAGAGCAGAGAGGGAGGAAGGGGGGAGGAGGTGATGTAGAGTGACACAACTAGAGAGTGGGAGAAGAGATGGAGTGTTAGAGGGGGAAAAGGGACAAAAATAGACAACGAGAGAGAAAGAGGAACAGAAATAGAGGGCAAAGGAAAAGAAAGTTAGGACAGAGAAGCATTGGGATCTATCATCCTTCCAT
>NC_074698.1:29657887-29865387 GCF_029448725.1 Salvelinus fontinalis | reverse complement strand
AGACAACTTATAGACGTCGCTAACAACAACACACAGACATCATTCATATTCTTCAATCGCGTCATTGTGCAATCCACTGACCACTCCTTTAAATCATGTCTAATTACCACATTAGCTGTCAGCTAGCACAAACACACACACACATACACACACACACACACACACACACACACACACACACACACACACACACACACACACACACACACACACACATACTGTGTCAGTCATCCCCTCATCAGTCAGCAGCTTGCTAACAGCTAGCCCCTGCAGAGGCTAATTGCTAACGTTCTCATTGCATTGAAACATGAGAGGATGTTATTGTCCCTGATGAAACACCTATCGACAGACCTGCCGTATCCATGGCACCCGAATGGAAACATCGACCATGCATCGCGCTGCCATGACAGCACAGAGAACAAGCACAACTTATTCACTAGTTACTTCTGCGCTTCTCTCCTTTTCTCCTCCTCTTCTCCTCTCCTCCCATGTCCTCTCTTCTTGTCTATCTTCCCCTCCTATCCACTCCTCCTCCCCTCTCATCTCCTCTCTAATAGCAGTACTGGCCTGTCCTTCTTTACAGTGTCTCCTTATTGATTAGCTGACAGCAGCGCCGGCCTGTCCTTCTTTATAGTGTCTCCTTTATGATTAGCTGACAGCAGCGCTGGCCTGTCCTTCTTTACAGTGTCTCCTTATTGATTAGCTGACAGCAGCGCTGGCCGGTCCTTCTTTACAGTGTCTCCTTATTGATTAGCTGACAGCAGCTCTGGCCTGTTCTTCTTTACATTGTCTCCTTTATGATTATCTGACAGCAGCGCTGGCCTGTCCTTCTTTACAGTGTCTCCTTATTGATTAGCTGACAGCAGCTCTGGCCTGTTCTTCTTTACATTGTCTCCTGTATGATTAGCTGACAGCAGCACTGGCCTGTCCTTCTTTACAGTGTCTCCTTATTGATTAGCTGACAGCAGCTCTGGCCTGTTCTTCTTTACATTGTCTCCTTTATGATTATCTGACAGCAGCGCTGGCCTGTCCTTCTTTACAGTGTCTCCTTATTGATTAGCTGACAGCAGCTCTGGCCTGTTCTTCTTTACATTGTCTCCTTTATGATTAGCTGACAGCAGCACTGGCCTGTCCTTCTTTACAGTGTCTCCTTTATGATTAGCTGACAGCAGCACTGGCCTGTCCTTCTTTACATTGTCTCCTTTATGATTAGTTGACAGCAGCACTGGCCTGTCCTTCTTTACAGTGTCTCCTTTATGATTAGCTGACAGCAGTACTGGCCTGTCCTTCTTTACAGTGTCTCCTTATTGATTAGCTGACAGCAGCGCTGGCCTGTCCTTCTTTACATTGTCTCCTTCATGATTATCTGACAGCAGCGCTGGCCTGTCCTTCTTTACAGTGTCTCCTTATTGATTAGCTGACAGCAGCTCTGGCCTGTTCTTCTTTACAGTGTCTCCTTATTGATTAGCTGACAGCAGTACTGGCCTGTCCTTCTTTACAGTGTCTCCTTTATGATTAGCTGACAGCAGTACTGGCCTGTCCTTCTTTACAGTGTCTCCTTATTGATTAGCTGACAGCAGCGCTGGCCTGTCCTTCTTTACAGTGTCTCCTTATTGATTAGCTGACAGCAGCACTGGCCTGTCCTTCTTTACAGTGTCTCCTTTATGATTAGTTGACAGCAGCGCTGTGTGTGTTTGTGTGTGTGTGCATGTGCTTGTGTGTGTGCATGTGTGTGTGTCTGTGTGTGTGTCTGCAGGAGAGAAAAACAGCTTTTCAACAGAGAAAACACAGTATCCACTGCTCTAGTTATAATGCCTTCAACCATGGACCTCTTTACTTTGTGGACACACACAAAAACACACACAAACAAACACACACACACACGCACACACACACACAAACACACACAGAAGCCCACATTTGCATATACACACATTCACATCCAACACGTCCATGAACGCAGACTAACACATACTTATGCATAGACATGAACAATCACCTGCAGCACAGGCAGCCAGCAGCACTGTATACTAACAACAGGAGAAGAGGGGAGGAGAGGATTGTACTATACTTGCATCGGGTGCCATGTGGGAGTCTGTGTGTCCAGTGAGATATGTGATTGTGAGATTCAGACAGGAGCTAATACAGTTCTCCATGACTGAATGATATTTGGCTAGCGTCTACAAGCTTCATCTGCATTGCAACAATTGCTTAGCTTAGCTTCTGGCCAGTATTCAACTAATTTGTTAGCCTCGGAATAAGTGGACAACTACAAATACCTAGGTGTCTGGTTAGACTGTAAACTCTCCTTCCAGACTCATATTAAACATCTCCAATCCAAAATTAAATCTAGAATCGGCTTCCTATTTCGCAACAAAAGCCTCCTTCACTCACGCCGCCAAACATACCCTCGTAAAACTGACTATCTTACCAATCCTCGACTTCGGCGATGTAATTTACAAAATAGCTTCCAATACTCTACTCAGCAAACGGGATGCAGTCTATCACAGTGCCATCCGTTTTGTCACCAAAGCCCCATATACTACCCACCACTGCAACCTGTATGCTCTCATTGGCTGCCCCTCGCTTCATATTCGTCGCCAGACCCACTGGCTCCACGTCATCTATAAGTCTATAATAGCTAAAGCTCCACCTTATCTCAGCTCACTGGTCACGATAACAGCACCCACCCGTAGTACGCGCTCCAGCAGGTATATCTCACTGGTCACCCCCAAAGCCAACACCTGCTTTGGCTGCCTTTCCTTCCAGTTCTCTGCTGCCAATGACTGGAACGAATTGCAAAAATCAATGAAGCTGGAGACTCATATCTCCCCCACTAACTTTAAGCATCAGCTAACAGAGCAGCTCACAGATCACTGCACCTGTACATAGCTCATCTGTAAATAGCCCAACCAATCTACCGACCTCATCCCATATTGTTTTTATTTACTTTTCTGCTCTTTTGCACACCAGTATTTCTACTTGCACATCATCATCTGCTCATTTATCAATCCAGTGTCAATTTGCTAAATTGTAATTACTTCGCTACTATGGCCTATTTATTGCCTTACCTCCTCACACCATTTGCACCCACTATAGACTTTCTATCTTTTTATTATGTTATTGACTGTGCGCTTCTTTATTCCATGTGTAACTCTGTGTTGTTGTTTGTGTCGCACTGCTTTGCTTTATCTTGGCCAGGTCGCAGTTGTAAATGAGAACATGTTCACAACTAGCCTACCTGGATAAATAAAGGTGAAATAACATTTTTAAATATTTTCAACAGCATCAGCCTCAGGTATTAGCCTAGCAATACTAGCAACTAGCAATACTAGCAACTGTCTTTACAATTAGTATAGCTTAGCATCATCCCAGCAGTAGCCATGCTAGCCTGTTGTGGAGACTGAGTCACAGACCACAGTCTTGATACTACAAACATTTAACATCAAAACAAACACTGCATTGCTGACTGCCTGTGTGTTCATATGTATAAATGTGGTCTGACACCCACACGCACACAGGACAGAAAAACTCTAAATCACTCACAAACACAAACACAAACACAAACACACACACACACACACACACACACACACACACACACACAAACACACACAGACACATACATACACATACTGAGGAGGTACTCTGAATTGCAGAAACACAAACACACACACACACACACACACACACACACACACACACACACACACACACACACACCCACACAAACACACACAGACACATACATACACATACTGAGGAGGTACTCTGAATTGCAGAAACACAAACTCAAACACACATAGACACCAGGAGAGGCACTTGAACCATCAACACTGCAGTCGGGAGCAAAGGAGTACCAGAGAGAGTTATAGTGACTCTAGGAGGTGTACTACTGTAACAGTTCAGTGTTTTATAGTGTCTCTAGGAGGTGAACTACTGTAACAGTTCAGTGTTTTATAGTGTCTCTAGGAGGTGAACTACTGTAACAGTTCAGTGTGTTATTGTGTCTCTAGGAGGTGAACTACTGTAACAGTTCAGTGTTTTATAGTGTCTCTAGGAGGTGAACTACTGTAACAGTTCAGTGTGTTATAGTGTCTCTAGGAGGTGAACTACTGTAACAATTCAGTGTGTTATTGTGTCTCTAGGAGGTGAACTACTGTAACAGTTCAGTGTGTAAAAGTTTCTCTCTCTAGGAGGTGAACTACTGTAACAGTTCAGTGTGTTATAGTGTCTCTATCCAGTTGGTGAACTACTATAACATTTCAGTGTGTTATAGTGTCTCTGGGAGGTGAACTACTGTAACAGTTCAGTGTGTTGTAGTGTCTCTATCCAGTTGGTGAACTACTGTAAAAGTGCAGTGTGTTATAGTTTCTCTGGAGGTGAACTACTGTAACAGTTCAGTGTGTTATAGTGTCTCTAGGAGTTGAACTACTGTAACAGTTCAGTGTGTTATAGTGTCTGTAGGAGGTGAACTACTGTAACGGTTCAGTGTGTTATAGTGTCTCTAGGAGGTGAACTACTCTAACAGTTCAGTGTGTTATAATTTCTCTAGGAGGTGAACTACTGTAACAGTTCAGTGTGTTATAGTGTCTCTATCCAGTTGGTGAACTATTGTAACAGTTCAGTGTGTTATTGTGTCTCTAGGAGGTGAACTTCTGTAACAGTTCAGTGTGTTATAGTGTCTCTGGGAGGTGAACTACTGTAACAATTCAGTGTGATATAGTGTCTCTGGGAGGTGAACTACTGTAACAATGCAGTGTGTAAAAGTGTCTCTAGGAGGTGAACTTCTGTAACAGTTCAGTGTGTTATAGTGTCTCTGGGAGGTGAACTACTGTAACAATTCAGTGTGTTATAGTGTCTCTATCCAGGTGGTGAACTAACGTAACAGTTCAGTGTGTTATAGTGTCACTAGTAGTTGAACTACTGTAACAATTCAGTGTGTTATAGTTTCTCTCTCTAGGAGTTGAACTACTGTAACAGTTCAGTGTGTTATAGTTTCTCTCTCTAGTAGCTGAACTACTGTAACAGTTCAGTGTTTTATAGTGTCTCTAGGACGTAAAATACTGTAACAGTTCAGTGTTGAATAGTGTCTCTAGGAGGTGAACCTCTGTAACAGTTCAGTGTTTAATAGTATCTCTAGGAGGTGAACTACTGTAACAGTTTAGTGTTTTATTGTGTCTCTAGGAGGTGAACAACTGTAACAGTTCAGTGTGTTGTAGTGTCTCTAGGAGGTGAACTACTGTAACAGTTCAGTGTGTTATAGTGTTGCTAGGAGGTGAACTACTGTAACAGTTCAGTGTGTTATAGTGTCTCTAGGAGGTAAACTATTGTAACAGTTCAGTGTGTTATAGTGTCTCTATCCAGTTGGTGAACTACTGGAACAGTTCAGTGTGTTATTGTGTCTCTAGGAGGTGAACTTCTGTAACAGTTCAGTGTGTTATAGTGTCTCTGGGAGGTGAACTACTGTAACAATTCAGTGTGATATAGTGTCTCTGGGAGGTGAACTACTGTAACAATGCAGTGTGTTATAGTGTCTCTAGGAGGTGAACTTCTGTAACAGTTCAGTGTGTTATAGTGTCTCTGGGAGGTGAACTACTGTAACAATTCAGTGTGATATAGTGTCTCTGGGAGGTGAACTACTGTAACAATGCAGTGTGTTATAGTGTCTCTAGGAGGTGAACTTCTGTAACAGTTCAGTGTGTTATAGTGTCTCTAGGAGGTGAACTACTGTAACAGTTCAGTGTGTTATAGTGTTGCTAGGAGGTGAACTACTGTAACAGTTCAGTGTGTTATAGTGTCTCTATCCAGTTGGTGAACTACTGTAACAGTTCAGTATGTTATAGTGTCTCTAGGAGGTGAACTACTGTAACAGTTCAGTGTGTTATAGTGTCTCTAGGAGGTGAACTCCTGTAACAGTTCAGTGTGTTATAGTGTCTCTATCCAGTTGGTGAACTACTGTAACAGTTCAGTATGTTATAGTGTCTCTAGGAGGTGAACTATTGTAACAGTTCAGTGTGTTATAGTGTCTCTATCCAGTTGGTGAACTACTGGAACAGTTCAGTGTGTTATTGTGTCTCTAGGAGGTGAACTTCTGTAACAGTTCAGTGTGTTATAGTGTCTCTGGGAGGTGAACTACTGTAACAATTCAGTGTGATATAGTGTCTCTGGGAGGTGAACTACTGTAACAATGCAGTGTGTTATAGTGTCTCTAGGAGGTGAACTTCTGTAACAGTTCAGTGTGTTATAGTGTCTCTGGGAGGTGAACTACTGTAACAATTCAGTGTGATATAGTGTCTCTGGGAGGTGAACTACTGTAACAATGCAGTGTGTAAAAGTGTCTCTAGGAGGTGAACTTCTGTAACAGTTCAGTGTGTTATAGTGTCTCTGGGAGGTGAACTACTGTAACAGTTCAGTGTGTTATAGTGTCTCTATCCAGTTGGTGAACTATTGTAACAGTTCAGTGTGTTATTGTGTCTCTAGGAGGTGAACTTCTGTAACAGTTCAGTGTGTTATAGTGTCTCTGGGAGGTGAACTACTGTAACAATTCAGTGTGATATAGTGTCTCTGGGAGGTGAACTACTGTAACAATGCAGTGTGTAAAAGTGTCTCTAGGAGGTGAACTTCTGTAACAGTTCAGTGTGTTATAGTGTCTCTGGGAGGTGAACTACTGTAACAATTCAGTGTGTTATAGTGTCTCTATCCAGGTGGTGAACTAATGTAACAGTTCAGTGTGTTATAGTGTCACTAGTAGTTGAACTACTGTAACAATTCAGTGTGTTATAGTTTCTCTCTCTAGGAGTTGAACTACTGTAACAGTTCAGTGTGTTATAGTTTCTCTCTCTAGTAGCTGAACTACTGTAACAGTTCAGTGTTTTATAGTGTCTCTAGGACGTAAAATACTGTAACAGTTCAGTGTTGAATAGTGTCTCTAGGAGGTGAACCTCTGTAACAGTTCAGTGTTTAATAGTATCTCTAGGAGGTGAACTACTGTAACAGTTTAGTGTTTTATTGTGTCTCTAGGAGGTGAACAACTGTAACAGTTCAGTGTGTTGTAGTGTCTCTAGGAGGTGAACTACTGTAACAGTTCAGTGTGTTATAGTGTTGCTAGGAGGTGAACTACTGTAACAGTTCAGTGTGTTATAGTGTCTCTAGGAGGTAAACTATTGTAACAGTTCAGTGTGTTATAGTGTCTCTATCCAGTTGGTGAACTACTGGAACAGTTCAGTGTGTTATTGTGTCTCTAGGAGGTGAACTTCTGTAACAGTTCAGTGTGTTATAGTGTCTCTGGGAGGTGAACTACTGTAACAATTCAGTGTGATATAGTGTCTCTGGGAGGTGAACTACTGTAACAATGCAGTGTGTTATAGTGTCTCTAGGAGGTGAACTTCTGTAACAGTTCAGTGTGTTATAGTGTCTCTGGGAGGTGAACTACTGTAACAATTCAGTGTGATATAGTGTCTCTGGGAGGTGAACTACTGTAACAATGCAGTGTGTTATAGTGTCTCTAGGAGGTGAACTTCTGTAACAGTTCAGTGTGTTATAGTGTCTCTAGGAGGTGAACTACTGTAACAGTTCAGTGTGTTATAGTGTTGCTAGGAGGTGAACTACTGTAACAGTTCAGTGTGTTATAGTGTCTCTATCCAGTTGGTGAACTACTGTAACAGTTCAGTATGTTATAGTGTCTCTAGGAGGTGAACTACTGTAACAGTTCAGTGTGTTATAGTGTCTCTAGGAGGTGAACTCCTGTAACAGTTCAGTGTGTTATAGTGTCTCTATCCAGTTGGTGAACTACTGTAACAGTTCAGTATGTTATAGTGTCTCTAGGAGGTGAACTATTGTAACAGTTCAGTGTGTTATAGTGTCTCTATCCAGTTGGTGAACTACTGGAACAGTTCAGTGTGTTATTGTGTCTCTAGGAGGTGAACTTCTGTAACAGTTCAGTGTGTTATAGTGTCTCTGGGAGGTGAACTACTGTAACAATTCAGTGTGATATAGTGTCTCTGGGAGGTGAACTACTGTAACAATGCAGTGTGTTATAGTGTCTCTAGGAGGTGAACTTCTGTAACAGTTCAGTGTGTTATAGTGTCTCTGGGAGGTGAACTACTGTAACAATTCAGTGTGATATAGTATCTCTGGGAGGTGAACTACTGTAACAATGCAGTGTGTTATAGTGTCTCTAGGAGGTGAACTTCTGTAACAGTTCAGTGTGTTATAGTGTCTCTAGGAGGTGAACTACTGTAACAGTTCAGTGTGTTATAGTGTTGCTAGGAGGTGAACTACTGTAACAGTTCAGTGTGTTATAGTGTCTCTATCCAGTTGGTGAACTACTGTAACAGTTCAGTATGTTATAGTGTCTCTAGGAGGTGAACTACTGTAACAGTTCAGTGTGTTATAGTGTCTCTAGGAGGTGAACTCCTGTAACAGTTCAGTGTGTTATAGTGTCTCTATCCAGTTGGTGAACTACTGTAACAGTTCAGTATGTTATAGTGTCTCTAGGAGGTGAACTCCTGTAACAGTTCAGTGTGTTATAGAGTCTCTAGGAGCTGAAATACTGTAACAGTTCAGTCTGTTATAGTGTCTCTAGGAGGTGAACTACTGTAACAGTTCAGTGTGTTATAGTGTCTCTATCCAGTTGGTGAACTACTGTAACAGTTCAGTGTGGTACAGTGTCTCTAGGAGGTGAACTACTGTAACAGTGCAGTGTGTTAAAGTGTCTCCGGGAGGTGAACTACTGTAACAATTAAGTGTGTTTTAGTGTCTCCGGGAGGTGAACTACTGTAACAGTTCAGTGTGTTATGGTGTCACTAGGAGGTGAACTACTGTAACAGTTCATTGTGTAATAGTGTCTCTAGGAGGTGAACAACTGTAACAGTTCAGTGTTTTATAGTGTCTCTAGGACGTAAAATACTGTAACAGTTCAGTGTTGAATAGTGTCTCTAGGAGGTGAACTACTGTAACAGTTCAGTGTTTAATAGTATCTCTAGGAGGTGAACTACTGTAACAGTTTAGTGTTTTATTGTGTCTCTAGGAGGTGAACAACTGTAACAGTTCAGTGTGTTATAGTGTCTCTAGGAGGTGAACTACTGTAACAGTTCAGTGTGTTATAGTGTTGCTAGGAGGTGAACTACTGTAACAGTTCAGTGTGTTATAGTGTCTCTAGGAGGTGAACTATTGTAACAGTTCAGTGTGTTATAGTATCTCTATCCAGTTGGTGAACTACTGTAACAGTGCAGTGTGTTATAGTTTCTCTGGAGGTGAACTACTGTAACAGTTCAGTGTGTTATAGTGTCTCTATCCAGTTGGTGAACTACTGTAACAGTTCAGTATGTTATAGTGTCTCTAGGAGGTGAACTACTGTAACAGTTCAGTGTGTTATAGTGTCTCTAGGAGGTGAACTCCTGTAACAGTTCAGTGTGTTATAGTGTCTCTAGGAGGTGAACTCCTGTAACAGTTCAGTGTGTTATAGAGTCTCTAGGAGCTGAAATACTGTAACAGTTCAGTCTGTTATAGTGTCTCTAGGAGGTGAACTACTGTAACAGTTTAGTGTGTTATAGTGTCTCTAGGAGTTGAACTATTGTAACAGTTCAGTGTGTTATAGTGTCTCTATCCAGTTGGTGAACTACTGTAACAGTTCAGTGTGGTACAGTGTCTCTAGGAGGTGAACTACTGTAACAGTGCAGTGTGTTACAGTGTCTCTATCCAGTTGGTGAACTACTGTAACAGTTCAGTGTGTTATAGTGTCTCTAGGAGGTGAACTACTGTCACAGATCAGTGTGTTAAAGTGTCTCCAGGAGGTGAACTACTGTAACAATTAAGTGTGTTTTATTGTCTCCGGGAGGTGAACTACTGTAACAGTTCAGTGTGTTATGGTGTCACTAGGAGGTGAACTACTGTAACAGTTCATTGTGTTATAGTGTCTCTAGGAGGTGAACTACTGTAACAGTTCAGTGTGTTATAGTGTCTCTGGGAGGTGAACTACTGTCACAGTTCAGTGTGTTATAGTGTCTCTGGGAGGTGAACTACTGTAACAGTTCAGTGTGTTATAGTGTCTCTGGGAGGTGAACTACTGTCACAGTTCAGTGAATTATAGTGTCTCTGGGAGGTGAACTACTGTAACAGTTCAGTGTGTTATAGTTTCTCTCTCTAGGAGGTGAACTACTGTAACAGTTCAGTGTGTTACAGAGTCATTATGAGGTGAACTACTGTAACAGTTCAGGTTGTTATAGTGTATCTAGGAGATGTACTATTGTAACAGTTCAGTGTGTTATAGTGTCTCTAGGAGGTGAACTACTGTAACACTTCAGTGTGTTATAGTGTCTCTGTCCATGTGGTGAACTACTGTAACAGTGGAGTGTGTTATAGTTTCTCTGGAGGTGAACTACTGTAACAGTTCAGTATGTTATAGTGTCTCTAGGAGGTGAACTACTGTAACAGTTCAATGTGCTACAGTGTCTCTGGGAGGTGTCTCTTGGAGGTGAACTACTGTAACAATTAAGTGTGTTATAGTGTCTCTCGGAGATGAACTACTGTCACAGATCAGTGTGTTAAAGTGTCTCAGGGAGGTGAACTACTGTAACAATTAAGTGTGTTTAGTGTCTCTGGGAGGTGAACTACTGTCACAGTTCAGTGTGTTATAGTGTCTCCAGGAGGTGAACTACTGTAACAGTTCAGTGTGTTATAGTTTACCTAGTAGCTGAACTACTGTAACAGTTCAGTGTGTTATAGTGTCTCTAGGAGTTGAACTACTGTAACAGTTCTGTGTGTTATAGTGTCTCTATCCAGTTGGTGAACTACTGTAACAGTTCAGTGTGGTACAGTGTCTCTAGGAGGTGAACTACTGTAACAGTGCAGTGTGTTAAAGTGTCTCCGGGAGGTGAACTACTGTAACAATTAAGTGTGTTTTAGTGTCTCCAGGAGGTGAACTACTGTAACAGTTCAGTGTGTTATGGTGTCACTAGGAGGTGAACTACTGTAACAGTTCATTGTGTTATAGTGTCTCTAGGAGGTGAACTACTGTAACAGTTCAGTGTTTTATAGTGTCTCTAGGACGTAAAATACTGTAACAGTTCAGTGTTGACTAGTGTCTCTAGGATGTGAACTACTGTAACAGTTCAGTGTTTAATAGTATCTCTAGGAGGTGAACTACTGTAACAGTTTAGTGTTTTATTGTGTCTCTAGGAGGTGAACAACTGTAACAGTTCAATGTGTTATAGTGTCTCTAGGAGGTGAACTACTGTAACAGTTCAGTGTGTTATAGTGTTGCTAGGAGGTGAACTACTGTAACAGTTCAGTGTGTTATAGTGTCTCTAGGAGGTGAACTATTGTAACAGTTCAGTGTGTTATAGTGTCTCTATCCAGTTGGTGAACTACTGTAACAGTGCAGTGTGTTATAGTTTCTCTGGAGGTGAACTACTGTAACAGTTCAGTGTGTTATAGTGTCTCTATCCAGTTGGTGAACTACTGTAACAGTTCAGTATGTTATAGTGTCTCTAGGAGGTGAACTACTGTAACAGTTCAGTGTGTTATAGTGTCTCTAGGAGGTGAACTCCTGTAACAGTTCAGTGTGTTATAGTGTCTCTAGGAGGTGAACTCCTGTAACATTTCAGTGTGTTATAGAGTCTCTAGGAGCTGAAATACTGTAACAGTTCAGTCTGTTATAGTGTCTCTAGGAGGTGAACTACTGTAACAGTTTAGTGTGTTATAGTGTCTCTAGGAGTTGAACTACTGTAACAGTTCAGTGTGTTATAGTGTCTCTATCCAGTTGGTGAACTACTGTAACAGTTCAGTGTGTTATAGTGTCTTTATTCAGTTGGTGAACTACTGTAACAGTTCAGTATGTTATAGTATCTCTAGGAGGTGAACTACTGTAACAGTTCAGTGTGTTATAGTGTTGCTAGGTGAAGTTCTGTAACAGTTCAGTGTGTTATAGTGTCTCTAGGAGGTGAACTACTGTAACAGTTCAGTGTGTTATAGTGTTGCTAGGAGGTGAACTACTGTAACAGTTCAGTGTGTTATAGTGTCTCTAGGAGGTGAACTATTGTAACAGTTCAGTGTGTTATAGTGTCTCTATCCAGTTGGTGAACTACTGTAACAGTGCAGTGTGTTATAGTTTCTCTGGAGGTGAACTACTGTAACAGTTCAGTGTGTTATAGTGTCTCTATCCAGTTGGTGAACTACTGTAACAGTTCAGTATGTTATAGTGTCTC
This sequence comes from Salvelinus fontinalis, assembly GCF_029448725.1. NCBI lineage: Eukaryota > Metazoa > Chordata > Actinopteri > Salmoniformes > Salmonidae > Salvelinus > Salvelinus fontinalis. Next base: position 29,853,178 of record NC_074698.1, on the reverse strand, counting down.
TAGGAGGTGAACTACTGTAACAGTTCAGTGTGTTATAGTGTCTCTAGGAGGTGAACTCCTGTAACAGTTCAGTGTGTTATAGTGTCTCTATCCAGTTGGTGAACTACTGTAACAGTTCAGTATGTTATAGTGTCTCTAGGAGGTGAACTACTGTAACAGTTCTGTGTGTTATAGTGTCTCTATCCAGTTGGTGAACTACTGTAACAGTTCAGTATGTTATAGTGTCTCTAGGAGGTGAACTCCTGTAACAGTTCAGTGTGTTATAGAGTCTCTAGGAGCTGAAATACTGTAACAGTTCAGTCTGTTATAGTGTCTCTAGGAGGTGAACTACTGTAACAGTTCAGAGTGTTATAGTGTCTCTAGGAGGTGAACTACTGTAACAGTTCAGTGTGTTATAGTGTCTCTATCCAGTTGGTGAACTACTGTAATAGTTCAGTGTGGTACAGTGTCTCTAGGAGGTGAACTACTGTAACAGTGCAGTGTGTTAAAGTGTCTCCGGGAGGTGAACTACTGTAACAATTAAGTGTGTTTTAGTGTCTCCGGGAGGTGAACTACTGTAACAGTTCAGTGTGTTATGGTGTCACTAGGAGGTGAACTACTGTAACAGTTCATTGTGTAATAGTGTCTCTAGGAGGTGAACTACTGTAACAGTTCAGTGTTTTATAATGTCTCTAGGACGTAAAATACTGTAACAGTTCAGTGTTGAATAGTGTCTCTAGGAGGTGAACTACTGTAACAGTTCAGTGTTTAATAGTATCTCTAGGAGGTGACCTACTGTAACAGTTTAGTGTTTTATTGTGTCTCTAGGAGGTGAACAACTGTAACAGTTCAGTGTGTTATAGTGTCTCTAGGAGGTGAACTACTGTAACAGTTCAGTGTGTTATAGTGTTGCTAGGAGGTGAACTACTGTAACAGTTCAGTGTGTTATAGTGTCTCTAGGAGGTGAACTATTGTAACAGTTCAGTGTGTTATAGTGTCTCTATCCAGTTGGTGAACTACTGTAACAGTGCAGTGTGTTATAGTTTCTCTGGAGGTGAACTACTGTAACAGTTCAGTGTGTTATAGTGTCTCTATCCAGTTGGTGAACTACTGTAACAGTTCAGTATGTTATAGTGTCTCTAGGAGGTGAACTACTGTAACAGTTCAGTGTGTTATAGTGTCTCTAGGAGGTGAACTCCTGTAACAGTTCAGTGTGTTATAGTGTCTCTAGGAGGTGAACTCCTGTAACATTTCAGTGTGTTATAGAGTCTCTAGGAGCTGAAATACTGTAACAGTTCAGTCTGTTATAGTGTCTCTAGGAGGTGAACTACTGTAACAGTTTAGTGTGTTATAGTGTCTCTAGGAGTTGAACTACTGTAACAGTTCAGTGTGTTATAGTGTCTCTATCCAGTTGGTGAACTACTATAACAGTTCAGTGTGTTATAGTGTCTCTAGGAGGTGAACTCCTGTAACAGTTCAGTGTGTTATAGTGTCTCTATCCAGTTGGTGAACTACTGTAACAGTTCAGTATGTTATAGTGTCTCTAGGAGGTGAACTACTGTAACAGTTCTGTGTGTTATAGTGTCTCTATCCAGTTGGTGAACTACTGTAACAGTTCAGTATGTTATAGTGTCTCTAGGAGGTGAACTCCTGTAACAGTTCAGTGTGTTATAGAGTCTCTAGGAGCTGAAATACTGTAACAGTTCAGTCTGTTATAGTGTCTCTAGGAGGTGAACTACTGTAACAGTTCAGTGTGTTATAGTGTCTCTAGGAGGTGAACTACTGTAACAGTTCAGTGTGTTATAGTGTCTCTATCCAGTTGGTGAACTACTGTAATAGTTCAGTGTGGTACAGTGTCTCTAGGAGGTGAACTACTGTAACAGTGCAGTGTGTTAAAGTGTCTCCGGGAGGTGAACTACTGTAACAATTAAGTGTGTTTTAGTGTCTCCGGGAGGTGAACTACTGTAACAGTTCAGTGTGTTATGGTGTCACTAGGAGGTGAACTACTGTAACAGTTCATTGTGTAATAGTGTCTCTAGGAGGTGAACTACTGTAACAGTTCAGTGTTTTATAGTGTCTCTAGGACGTAAAATACTGTAACAGTTCAGTGTTGAATAGTATCTCTAGGAGGTGAACTACTGTAACAGTTCAGTGTTTAATAGTATCTCTAGGAGGTGAACTACTGTAACAGTTTAGTGTTTTATTGTGTCTCTAGGAAGTGAACAACTGTAACAGTTCAGTGTGTTATAGTGTCTCTAGGAGGTGAACTACTGTAACAGTTCAGTGTGTTATAGTGTTGCTAGGAGGTGAACTACTGTAACAGTTCAGTGTGTTATAGTGTCTCTAGGAGGTGAACTATTGTAACAGTTCAGTGTGTTATAGTGTCTCTATCCAGTTGGTGAACTACTGTAACAGTGCAGTGTGTTATAGTTTCTCTGGAGGTGAACTACTGTAACAGTTCAGTGTGTTATAGTGTCTCTATCCAGTTGGTGAACTACTGTAACAGTTCAGTATGTTATAGTGTCTCTAGGAGGTGAACTACTGTAACAGTTCAGTGTGTTATAGTGTCTCTAGGAGGTGAACTCCTGTAACAGTTCAGTGTGTTATAGTGTCTCTAGGAGGTGAACTCCTGTAAAATTTCAGTGTGTTATAGAGTCTCTAGGAGCTGAAATACTGTAACAGTTCAGTCTGTTATAGTGTCTCTAGGAGGTGAACTACTGTAACAGTTTAGTGTGTTATAGTGTCTCTAGGAGTTGAACTACTGTAACAGTTCAGTGTGTTATAGTGTCTCTATCCAGTTGGTGAACTACTGTAACAGTTCAGTGTGGTACAGTGTCTCTAGGAGGTGAACTACTGTAACAGTGCAGTGTGTTACAGTGTCTCTATCCAGTTGGTGAACTACTGTAACAGTTCAGTGTGTTATAGTGTCTCTAGGAGGTGAACTACTGTCACAGATCAGTGTGTTAAAGTGTCTCCAGGAGGTGAACTACTGTAACAATTAAGTGTGTTTTAGTGTCTCCGGGAGGTGAACTACTGTAACAGTTCAGTGTGTTATGGTGTCACTAGGAGGTGAACTACTGTAACAGTTCATTGTGTTATAGTGTCTCTAGGAGGTGAACTACTGTAACAGTTCAGTGTGTTATAGTGTCTCTGGGAGGTGAACTACTGTCACAGTTCAGTGTGTTATAGTGTCTCTGGGAGGTGAACTACTGTAACAGTTCAGTGTGTTATAGTGTCTCTAGGAGTTGAACTACTGTAACAGTTCTGTGTGTTATAGTGTTTCTATCCAGTTGGTGAACTACTGTAACAGTTCAGTGTGGTACAGTGTCTCTAGGAGGTGAACTACTGTAACAGTGCAGTGTGTTAAAGTGTCTCCGGGAGGTGAACTACTGTAACAATTAAGTGTGTTTTAGTGTCTCCGGGAGGTGAACTACTGTAACAGTTCAGTGTGTTATGGTGTCACTAGGAGGTGAACTACTGTAACAGTTCATTGTGTTATAGTGTCTCTAGGAGGTGAACTACTGTAACAGTTCAGTGTTTTATAGTGTCTCTAGGACGTAAAACACTGTAACAGTTCAGTGTTGAATAGTGTCTCTAGGAGGTGAACTACTGTAACAGTTCAGTGTTTAATAGTATCTCTAGGAGGTGAACTATTGTAACAGTTTAGTGTTTTATTGTGTCTCTAGGAGGTGAACAACTGTAACAGTTCAGTGTGTTATAGTGTCTCTAGGAGGTGAACTACTGTAACAGTTCAGTGTGTTATAGTGTTGCTAGGAGGTGAACTACTGTAACAGTTCAGTGTGTTATAGTGTCTCTAGGAGGTGAACTATTGTAACAGTTCAGTGTGTTATAGTGTCTCTATCCAGTTGGTGAACTACTGTAACAGTGCAGTGTGTTATAGTTTCTCTGGAGGTGAACTACTGTAACAGTTCAGTGTGTTATAGTGTCTCTATTCAGTTGGTGAACTACTGTAACAGTTCAGTATGTTATAGTGTCTCTAGGAGGTGAACTACTGTAACAGTTCAGTGTGTTATAGTGTCTCTAGGAGGTGAACTCCTGTAACAGTTCAGTGTGTTATAGTGTCTCTAGGAGGTGAACTCCTGTAACAGTTCAGTGTGTTATAGAGTCTCTAGGAGCTCAAATACTGTAACAGTTCAGTCTGTTATAGTCTCTAGGAGGTGAACTACTGTAACAGTTTAGTGTGTTATAGTGTCTCTAGGAGTTGAACTACTGTAACAGTTCAGTGTGTTATAGTGTCTCTATCCAGTTGGTGAACTACTGTAACAGTTCAGTGTGGTACAGTGTCTCTAGGAGGTGAACTACTGTAACAGTGCAGTGTGTTACAGTGTCTCTATCCAGTTGGTGAACTACTGTAACAGTTCAGTGTGTTATAGTGTCTCTAGGAGGTGAACTACTGTCACATATCAGTGTGTTAAAGTGTCTCCGGGAGGTGAACTACTGTAACAATTAAGTTTGTTTTAGTGTCTCCGGGAGGTGAACTACTGTAACAGTTCAGTGTGTTATGGTGTCACTAGGAGGTGAACTACTGTAACAGTTCATTGTGTTATAGTGTCTCTAGGAGGTGAACTACTGTAACAGTTCAGTGTGTTATAGTGTCTCTGGGAGGTGAACTACTGTCACAGTTCAGTGTGTTATAGTGTCTCTGGGAGGTGAACTACTGTAACAGTTCAGTGTGTTATAGTGTCTCTGGGAGGTGAACTACTGTCACAGTTCAGTGAATTATAGTGTCTCTGGGAGGTGAACTACTGTAACAGTTCAGTGTGTTATAGTTTCTCTCTCTAGGAGGTGAACTACTGTAACAGTTCAGTGTGTTATAGAGTCATTATGAGGTGAACTACTGTAACAGTTCAGGTTGTTATAGTGTATCTAGGAGATGTACTATTGTAACAGTTCAGTGTGTTATAGTGTCTCTAGGAGGTGAACTACTGTAACAGTTCAGTGTGTTATAGTGTCTCTGTCCATGTGGTGAACTACTGTAACAGTGGAGTGTGTTATAGTTTCTCTGGAGGTGAACTACTGTAACAGTTCAGTATGTTATAGTGTCTCTAGGAGGTGAACTACTGTAACAGTTCAGTGTGTTATAGTGTCTCTAGGAGGTGAACTCCTGTAACAGTTCAGTGTGTTATAGTGTCTCTAGGAGGTGAACTCCTGTAACAGTTCAGTGTGTTATAGAGTCTCTAGGAGCTCAAATACTGTAACAGTTCAGTCTGTTATAGTGTCTCTAGGAGGTGAACTACTGTAACAGTTTAGTGTGTTATAGTGTCTCTAGGAGTTGAACTACTGTAACAGTTCAGTGTGTTATAGTGTCTCTATCCAGTTGGTGAACTACTGTAACAGTTCAGTGTGGTACAGTGTCTCTAGGAGGTGAACTACTGTAACAGTGCAGTGTGTTACAGTGTCTCTATCCAGTTGGTGAACTACTGTAACAGTTCAGTGTGTTATAGTGTCTCTAGGAGGTGAACTACTGTCACATATCAGTGTGTTAAAGTGTCTCCGGGAGGTGAACTACTGTAACAATTAAGTTTGTTTTAGTGTCTCCGGGAGGTGAACTACTGTAACAGTTCAGTGTGTTATGGTGTCACTAGGAGGTGAACTACTGTAACAGTTCATTGTGTTATAGTGTCTCTAGGAGGTGAACTACTGTAACAGTTCAGTGTGTTATAGTGTCTCTGGGAGGTGAACTACTGTCACAGTTCAGTGTGTTATAGTGTCTCTGGGAGGTGAACTACTGTAACAGTTCAGTGTGTTATAGTGTCTCTGGGAGGTGAACTACTGTCACAGTTCAGTGAATTATAGTGTCTCTGGGAGGTGAACTACTGTAACAGTTCAGTGTGTTATAGTTTCTCTCTCTAGGAGGTGAACTACTGTAACAGTTCAGTGTGTTATAGAGTCATTATGAGGTGAACTACTGTAACAGTTCAGGTTGTTATAGTGTATCTAGGAGATGTACTATTGTAACAGTTCAGTGTGTTATAGTGTCTCTAGGAGGTGAACTACTGTAACAGTTCAGTGTGTTATAGTGTCTCTGTCCATGTGGTGAACTACTGTAACAGTGGAGTGTGTTATAGTTTCTCTGGAGGTGAACTACTGTAACAGTTCAGTATGTTATAGTGTCTCTAGGAGGTGAACTACTGTAACAGTTCAATGTGCTACAGTGTCTCTGGGAGGTGTCTCTTGGACGTGAACTACTGTAACAATTAAGTGTGTTATAGTGTCTCTCGGAGATGAACTACTGTCACAGATCAGTGTGTTAAAGTGTCTCAGGGAGGTGAACTACTGTAACAATTAAGTGTGTTTAGTGTCTCTGGGAGTTGAACTACTGTCACAGTTCAGTGTGTTATAGTGTCTCCAGGAGGTGAACTACTGTAACAGTTCAGTGTGTTATAGTTTACCTAGTAGCTGAACTACTGTAACAGTTCAGTGTGTTATAGTGTCTCTCGGACGTGACCTACAGTAACAATTAAGTGTGTTATAGTGTCTCTGGGAGGTGAACTACTGTAACAGTTCAGTGTGTTCAGTGTCTCTGGGAGGTGAACTACTGTAACAGTTCAGTGTGTTATAGTTTCTCTCTCTAGGAGGTGAACTACTGTAACAATTAAGTGTGTTTAGTGTCTCTGGGAGGTGAACTACTGTAACAGTTCAGTGTGTTATAGTTTACCTAGTAGCTGAACTACTGTAACAGTTCATTGTGTTATAGTGTCTCTCGGACGTGACCTACTGTAACAATTCAGTGTGTTATAGTGTCTCTAGGAGGTGAACTATTGTAACCTTTCAGCGTGATATAGTGTCTCTGGGAGGTGAACTACTGTAACAGTTCAGTGTGTTATAGTGTCTCTAGGAGGTGAACTCCTGTAACGGTTCAGTGTGTTATACTGTCACTTGAAGGTGAACTACTGTAACAGTTCAGTGTGTTATAGTTTCTCTCTCTAGGAGGTGAACTACTGTAACAGTTCAGTGTGTTATTGTGTCTCTAGGAGGTGAACTACTGTAACAGTTCAGTGTGGTATAGTGTCTCTACGAGGTGAACTACTGTAACAGTTCAGTGTGTTATAGTTTCTCTCTCTAGGAGGTGAACTACTGTAACAGTTCAGTGTGTTATAGTGTCTCTAGGAGGTGAACTACTGTAACAGTTCAGTGTGTTATAGTGTCTCTGTCCATGTGGTGAACTACTGTAACAGTGGAGTGTGTTATAGTTTCTCTGGAGGTGAACTACTGTAACAGTTCAGTATGTTATAGTGTCTCTAGGAGGTGAACTACTGTAACAGTTCAGTGTGTTATAGTGTCTCTAGGAGGTGAACTCCTGTAACAGTTCAGTGTGTTATAGTGTCTCTAGGAGGTGAACTCCTGTAACAGTTCAGTGTGTTATAGAGTCTCTAGGAGCTCAAATACTGTAACAGTTCAGTCTGTTATAGTGTCTCTAGGAGGTGAACTACTGTATCAGTTTAGTGTGTTATAGTGTCTCTAGGAGTTGAACTACTGTAACAGTTCAGTGTGTTATAGTGTCTCTATCCAGTTGGTGAACTACTGTAACAGTTCAGTGTGGTACAGTGTCTCTAGGAGGTGAACTACTGTAACAGTGCAGTGTGTTACAGTGTCTCTATCCAGTTGGTGAACTACTGTAACAGTTCAGTGTGTTATAGTGTCTCTAGGAGGTGAACTACTGTCACATATCAGTGTGTTATAGTGTCTCCGGGAGGTGAACTACTGTAACAATTAAGTTTGTTTTAGTGTCTCCGGGAGGTGAACTACTGTAACAGTTCAGTGTGTTATGGTGTCACTAGGAGGTGAACTACTGTAACAGTTCATTGTGTTATAGTGTCTCTAGGAGGTGAACTACTGTAACAGTTCAGTGTGTTATAGTGTCTCTGGGAGGTGAACTACTGTCACAGTTCAGTGTGTTATAGTGTCTCTGGGAGGTGAACTACTGTAACAGTTCAGTGTGTTATAGTGTCTCTGGGAGGTGAACTACTGTCACAGTTCAGTGAATTATAGTGTCTCTGGGAGGTGAACTACTGTAACAGTTCAGTGTGTTATAGTTTCTCTCTCTAGGAGGTGAACTACTGTAACAGTTCAGTGTGTTATAGAGTCATTATGAGGTGAACTACTGTAACAGTTCAGGTTGTTATAGTGTATCTAGGAGATGTACTATTGTAACAGTTCAGTGTGTTATAGTGTCTCTAGGAGGTGAACTACTGTAACAGTTCAGTGTGTTATAGTGTCTCTGTCCATGTGGTGAACTACTGTAACAGTGGAGTGTGTTATAGTTTCTCTGGAGGTGAACTACTGTAACAGTTCAGTATGTTATAGTGTCTCTAGGAGGTGAACTACTGTAACAGTTCAATGTGCTACAGTGTCTCTGGGAGGTGTCTCTTGGACGTGAACTACTGTAACAATTAAGTGTGTTATAGTGTCTCTCGGAGATGAACTACTGTCACAGATCAGTGTGTTAAAGTGTCTCAGGGAGGTGAACTACTGTAACAATTAAGTGTGTTTAGTGTCTCTGGGAGTTGAACTACTGTCACAGTTCAGTGTGTTATAGTGTCTCCAGGAGGTGAACTACTGTAACAGTTCAGTGTGTTATAGTTTACCTAGTAGCTGAACTACTGTAACAGTTCAGTGTGTTATAGTGTCTCTCGGACGTGACCTACAGTAACAATTAAGTGTGTTATAGTGTCTCTGGGAGGTGAACTACTGTAACAGTTCAGTGTGTTCAGTGTCTCTGGGAGGTGAACTACTGTAACAGTTCAGTGTGTTATAGTTTCTCTCTCTAGGAGGTGAACTACTGTAACAATTAAGTGTGTTTAGTGTCTCTGGGAGGTGAACTACTGTAACAGTTCAGTGTGTTATAGTTTACCTAGTAGCTGAACTACTGTAACAGTTCATTGTGTTATAGTGTCTCTCGGACGTGACCTACTGTGACAATTCAGTGTGTTATAGTGTCTCTAGGAGGTGAATTATTGTAACCTTTCAGCGTGATATAGTGTTTCTGGGAGGTGAACTACTGAAACAGTTCAATGAAATATAGTGTCTCTCGGACGTGACCTCCTGTAAAAGTTCAGTGAAATATAGTGTCTCTAGTAGGTGAACTACTGTAACAGTTCAGTGTGTTATAGTTTCTCTCTCTAGGAGGTGAACTACTGTAACAGTTCAATGTGCTATAGTGTCTCTGGGAGGTGAACTACTGTAACAGTTCAGTGTGTTATAGTGTCTCTAGGAGGTGAACTCCTGTAACGGTTCAGTGTGTTATACTGTCACTTGAAGGTGAACTACTGTAACAGTTCAGTGTGTTATAGTTTCTCTCTCTAGGAGGTGAACTACTGTAACAGTTCAGTGTGTTATTGTGTCTCTAGGAGGTGAACTACTGTAACAGTTCAGTGTGGTATAGTGTCTCTACGAGGTGAACTACTGTAACAGTTCAGTGTGTTATAGTTTCTCTCTCTAGGAGGTGAACTACTGTAACAGTTCAGTGTGTTATAGTGTCTCTAGGAGGTGAACTCCTGTAACGGTTCAGTGTGTTATACTGTCACTTGAAGGTGAACTACTGTATCAGTTCAGTGTGTTATAGTTTCTCTCTATAGGAGGTGAACTACTGTAACAGTTCAGTGTGGTATACTGTCACTAGAAGGTGAACTACTGTAACAGTTCAGTGTGATATAGTTTCTCTCTCTAGGAGGTGAACTACTGTAACAGTTCAGTGTGTTATTGTGTCTCTAGGAGGTGAACTACTGTAACAGTTCAGTGTGGTATAGTGTCTCTACGAGGAGAACTACTGTAACAGTTCAGTGTGTTATAGTGTCTCTAGGAGGTGAACTACTGTAACAGTTCAGTGTGTTATTGTGTCTCTAGGAGGTGAACTACTGTAACAGTTCAGTGTGTTATAGTGTCTCTAGGAGGTGAACTACTGTAACAGTTCAGTGTGTTATAGTGTCTCTATCCAGGAGGTGAACTACTGTAACAGTTCAATGTGTTGTAGTGTCTCTAGGAAGTGAACTACTGTAACAGTTCAGTGTGTTATAGTGTCTCTAGGAGGTGAACTTGTCATGCCCTGGCCTTAGTTATCTTTGTTTTCTTTATTATTATACTTAGGTAAGGGTGTGACATGGGGGATGTATGTGTTTTGTATTGTCTAGGGGTTTTGTATGTTTATGGGGCCGTGGCTAGTCTAGGTGTATGTATGTCTATGGTTGCCCCGATTGGTTCTCAATTAGAGACAGCTGTCTATCGTTGTCTCTGATTGGGAACCATATTTAGGCAGCCATATTCATTGGGTAGTTTGTGGGTTATTGTCTATGTCTATGTTGCATGTTAGCACATTGTTTATGTAGCGTCACGTTCGTCGGTTTGTTGTTTTGTTTAGTTTCTAAAGTGTTCTTCGTTTCGTGTCATAAAACGAGAAGAATGTTTTCTAACCGCGCTGCGCTTTGGTCCTCCTCTCTTCCACCATACGACGATCGTGACAGAACTACTGTACCAGTTCAGTGTGTTATAGAGTTACAAGGAGGTAAACTACTGTAACAGTTCAGTGTGTTATAGTTTACCTAGTAGTTGAACTACTGTAACAGTTCAGTGTGTTATAGTGTCACTAGTAGTTGAACTACTGTAACAGTTCAGTGTGTTATAGTTTCTCTCTCAAGGAGATGAACTACTGTAACAGTTCAGTGTGTTATAGTTTCAATATTAGGTGAACTACTGTAACAATTCAGTGTATTATAGTTTCTCTCTCTAGGGGGTGAATTACTGTCACAGTTCAGTGTGTTATAGTTTCTCTCTCTTGGAGGTGAACTAATGTAACAGTTCAGTGTTTTATAGTGTCTATAGGAGGTGAACAACTGTAACAGTTAATTGTGTTATTGTGCCTCTATCCAGTTGGTTAACTACTGTAACAGTTCAGTGTGTTAAAGTTTCTCGCTCTAGGAATTGATTTACTGTAACGATTCAGTGTGTTATAGTGTCTCAAGGAGGTAACCTACTGTAACAGTTCAGTGTGTTATACTGTCTCTAGGAGGTGAACTACTGTAACAGTTCAGTGTGATATAGTGTCTATATTCAGGTGTTAAACTACTGTAACAGTTCAGTGTGTTATAGTTTCTCTGCGAGGTGAACTACTGTAACATATCAGTGTGTTATAGTGTCTCTAGGAGTTGAACTACTGTAACAGTTCAGTGTGTTTTTGTGGCTCTAGGAGGTAAACTACTGTAACAGTTCAGTGTGTTATAGTGTCTCTAAGAGGTGAACTACTGTAACAGTTCAGTGTGTTACAGTGTCTCTGCGAGGTGAACTACTGTAACATATCAGTGTGTTATAGTGTCTCTGGGAGGTGAACTACTGTAACAATTAAGTGTGTCATAGTGTCTATAGGAGGTGAACTACTGTAACAGTTCAGTGTGTTATAGTGTCTCTAGGAGGTGAACTACTGTAACAGTTAAGTGTGTTATAGTGTCTCTGCGAGGTGAACTACCGTAACAATTCAGTGTATTATAGTTTCTCTCTCTAGGAGGTGAACTACTGTAACCGTTCAGTGTGTTATAGTTTCTCTAGGAGGTGAACTACTGTAACAGTTCCGTGTGTTATAGTGTCTCTAGGAGGTGAACTACTGTAACAGTTCAGTGTATTATAGTTTCTCTCTCTAGGGGGTGAACTACTGTCACAGTTCAGTGTGTTATAGTTTCTCTCTCAAGGAGATGAACTACTGTAACTGTTCAGTGTGTTATAGTTTCTCTCTCTTGGAGGTGAACTAATGTAACAGTTCAGTGTTTTATAGTGTCTCTAGGAGGTGAACTACTGTAACAGTTACGTGTTTTATAGTGTCTCTAGGAGGTGAACAACTGTAACAGTTAATTGTGTTATTGTGCCTCTATCCAGTTGGTTAACTACTGTAACAGTTCAGTGTGTTAAAGTTTCTCGCTCTAGGAATTGATTTACTGTAACGATTCAGTGTGTTATAGTGTCTCAAGGAGGTAACCTACTGTAACAGTTCAGTGTGTTATACTGTCTCTAGGAGGTGAACTACTGTAACAGTTCAGTGTGATATAGTGTCTCTGCGAGGTGAATTACTGTAACATATCAGTGTGTTATAGTGTCTCTAGGAGTTGAACTACTGTAACAGTTCAGTGTGTTATAGTGTCTCTAAGAGGTGAACTACTGTAACAGTTCAGTGTGTTACAGTGTCTCTGCGAGGTGAACTACTGTAACATATCAGTGTGTTATAGTGTCTCTGGGAGGTGAACTACTGTAACAATTAAGTGTGTCATAGTGTCTATAGGAGGTGAACTACTGTAACAGTTCAGTGTGTTATAGTGTCTCTAGGAGGTGAACTACTGTAACAGTTAAGTGTGTTATAGTGTCTCTGCGAGGTGAACTACCGTAACAATTCAGTGTATTATAGTTTCTCTCTCTAGGAGGTGAACTACTGTAACAGTTCAGTGTGTTATAGTTTCTCTAGGAGGTGAACTACTGTAACAGTTCCGTGTGTTATAGTGTCTCTAGGAGGTGAACTACTGTAACAGTTCAGTGTGTTATTGTGGCTCTAGGAGGTAAACTACTGTAACAGTTCAGTGTGTTATAGTGTCTCTAGGAGGTGAACTACTGTAACAGTTCAGTGTGTTATAGTGTCTCTAAGAGGGGAACTACTTTAACAGTTCAGTGTGATATAGTGTCTCTATCCAGGTGGTGAACTACCGTAACAGTTCAGTGTGTTTTAGGGTCTCTAGGAGGTGAACTACTGTAACAGTTCATTGTGTTATAGTGTCTCTAGGAGGTGAACTACCGTAACAGTTCAGTGTGATATAGTGTCTCTATCCAGTTGAACTACTATAACAGTTCAGTGTGTTATAGTGTCTCTACGAGGTGAACTACTGTAACAGTTCAGTGTGTTATAGTGTCTCTGGGAGGTGAACTACTGTAACAATTAAGTGTGGCATAGTGTCTATAGGAGGTGAACTACTGTAAATGTTCAGTGTGATATAGTGTCTCTAGGAGGTGAACTACTGTAACAGTTCAGTGTGTTATAGTGTCTCTAGGAGGTGAACTACTGTAACAGTTCAGTGTGTTATTGTGTCTCTAGGAGGTGAACTACTGTAACAGTTCAGTGTGTTATAGTGTCTCTGGGAGGTGAACTACTGTTACAGTTCAGTGTGTTATAGTGTCTCTAGGAGGTAAACTACTGTAACAGTTCAATGTGCTACAGTGTCTCTACGAGGTGAACTACTGTAACAGTTCAGTGTGTTATAGTGTCTCTAGGAGGTGAACTACTTTAACCGTTCAGCATGGTGTAGTGTCTCTAGGAGGTGAACTACTGTAACAGTTCAGTGTGTTATAGTTTCTCTATCGAGTTGGTTAACTACTGTAACAGTTCAGTGTGTTATAGTGTCTCTGGGAGGTGAACTACTGTAACAATTCAATGTGTTTTAGTGTCTCTAGGAGGTGAACTACTGTAACAGTTCGGTGTGATATAGTGTCTCTATCCAGTTGGTGAACTACTGTAACAGTTCAGTGTGATATAGTGTCTCTGCGAGGTGAACTACTGTAACATATCAGTGTGTTATAGTGTTTCTAGGAGTTGAACTACTGTAACAGTTCAGTTTGTTATTGTGGCTCTAAGAGGTAAACTACTGTAACAGTTCAGTGTGTTGTAGTGTCTCTGTGAGGTGAACTACTGTAACATATCAGTGTGTTATAGTGTTTCTAGGAGTTGAACAACTGTAACAGTTCAGTGTGTTATTGTGTCTCTAAGAGGTGAACTACTGTAACAGTTCAGTTTGTTATAGTGTCTCTGCGAGGTGAACTACTGTAACATATCAGTGTGTTATAGTGTCTCTGGGAGGTGAACTACTGTAACAATTATGTGTGTCATAGTGTCTATAGGAGGTGAACTACTGTAACAGTTCAGTGTGTTATAGTGTCTCTAGGAGGTGAACTACTGTAACAGTTCAGTGTGTTATAGTTTAACTAGTAGCTGAACTACTCTGACAACTCATTGTGTTATAGTTTAACTAGTAGCCGAACTACTGTAACAGTTCAGTGTGTTATAGTGTCTCTGCGAGGTGAAGTACTGTAACAATTCAGTGTATTATAGTTTCTCTCTCTAGGAGGTGACCTACTGTCACAGTTCAGTGTGTTATAGTGTCTCTCTCTAGGAGTTGAACTACTGTAACATTTCAGTGTGTTATAGTGCCTCTATGAAGTGAACAACTGCAAACAGTGCAGTGTGTTATAGCGTCTCTAAGAGGCGAACTACTGTAACAGTTCAGTGTGATATAGTGTCTCTATCCAGGTGGTGAACTACCGTAACAGTTCAGTGTGTTATAGGGTCTCTAGGAGGTGCACTACTGTAATAGTTCAGTGTGTTATAGTGTCTCTAGGAGGTGAACTACCGTAACAGTTCAGTGTGATATAGTGTCTCTATCCAGGTGGTGAACTACCGTAATAGTTCAGTGTGTTATAGGGTCTCTGGGAGGTGAACTACTGCAATAGTTCAGTGTGTTATAGTGTCTCTAGGAGGTAAACTACTGTAACAGTTCAGTGTGTTATAGTGTCTCTAGGAGGTGAACTACTGTAACAGTTCAGTGTGTTATAGTGTCTCTAGGAGGTGAACTACTGTAACAGTTCAGTGTGTTATTGTGTCTCTAGGAGGTGAACTACTGTAACAGTTCAGTGTGATATAGTGTCTCTGCGAGGTGAACTACTGTAACATATCAGTGTGTTATAGTGTTTCTAGGAGTTGAACTACTGTAACAGTTCAGTTTGTTATTGTGGCTCTAAGAGGTAAACTACTGTAACAGTTCAGTGTGTTGTAGTGTCTCTGTGAGGTGAACTACTGTAACATATCAGTGTGTTATAGTGTTTCTAGGAGTTGAACAACTGTAACAGTTCAGTGTGTTATTGTGGCTCTAAGAGGTGAACTACTGTAACAGTTCAGTTTGTTATAGTGTCTCTGCGAGGTGAACTACTGTAACATATCAGTGTGCTATAGTGTTTCTAGGAGTTACATTTACATTACATTTAAGTCATTTAGCAGACGCTCTTATCCAGAGCGACTTACAAATTGGTGCATTCACCTAATGACATCCAGTGGAACAGCCACTTTACAATAGTGCATCTAGATCTTTTAAGCGGGGGGGGGGGGGGGGGGCAGAAGGATTGCTTTATCCTATCCTAGGTATTCCTTGAAGAGGTGGGGTTTCAGGTGTCTCCGGAAGGTGGTGATTGACTCCGCTGTCCTGGCGTCGTGAGGGAGTTTGTTCCACCATTGGGGTGCCAGAGCAGCGAACAGTTTTGACTGGGCTGAGCGGGAACTGTACTTCCTCAGTGGTAGGGAGGCGAGCAGGCCAGAGGTGGATGAACGCAGTGCCCTTGTTTGGGTGTAGGGCCTGATCAGAGCCTGAAGGTACTGAGGGGCCGTTCCCCTCACAGCTCCGTAGGCAAGCACCATGGTCTTGTAGCGGATGCGAGCTTCAACTGGAAGCCAGTGGAGAGAGCGGAGGAGCGGGGTGACGTGAGAGAACTTGGGAAGGTTGAACACCAGACGGGCTGCGGCGTTCTGGATGAGTTGTAGGGGTTTAATGGCACAGGCAGGGAGCCCAGCCAACAGCGAGTTGCAGTAATCCAGACGGGAGATGACAAGTGCCTGGATTAGGACCTGCGCCGCTTCCTGTGTGAGGCAGGGTCGTACTCTGCGGATGTTGTAGAGCATGAACCTACAGGAACGGGCCACCGCCTTGATGTTGGTGGAGAACGACAGGGTGTTGTCCAGGATCACGCCAAGGTTCTTAGCGCTCTGGGAGGAGGACACAATGGAGTTGTCAACCGTGATGGCGAGATCATGGAACGGACAGTCCTTCCCCGGGAGGAAGAGCAGCTCCGTCTTGCCGAGGTTCAGCTTGAGGTGGTGATCCGTCATCCACACTGATATGTCTGCCAGACATGCAGAGATGCGATTCGCCACCTGGTCATCAGAAGGGGGAAAGGAGAAGATTAATTGTGTGTCGTCTGCATAGCAATGATAGGAGAGACCATGTGAGGTTATGACAGAGCCAAGTGACTTGGTGTATAGCGAGAATAGGAGAGGGCCTAGAACAGAGCCCTGGGGGACACCAGTGGTGAGAGCGCGTGGTGAGGAGACAGATTCTCGCCACGCCACCTGGTAGGAGCGACCTGTCAGGTAGGACGCAATCCAAGCGTGGGCCGCGCCGGAGATGCCCAACTCGGAGAGGGTGGAGAGGAGGATCTGATGGTTCACAGTATCGAAGGCAGCCGATAGGTCTAGAAGGATGAGAGCAGAGGAGAGAGAGTTAGCTTTAGCAGTGCGGAGCGCCTCCGTGATACAGAGAAGAGCAGTCTCAGTTGAGTGACTAGTCTTGAAACCTGACTGATTTGGATCAAGAAGGTCATTCTGAGAGAGATAGCAGGAGAGCTGGCCAAGGACGGCACGTTCAAGAGTTTTGGAGAGAAAAGAAAGAAGGGATACTGGTCTGTAGTTGTTGACATCGGAGGGATCGAGTGTAGGTTTTTTCAGAAGGGGTGCAACTCTCGCTCTCTTGAAGACGGAAGGGACGTAGCCAGCGGTCAAGGATGAGTTGATGAGCGAGGTGAGGTAAGGTAGAAGGTCTCCGGAAATGGTCTGGAGAAGAGAGGAGGGGATAGGGTCAAGCGGGCAGGTTGTTGGGCGGCCGGCCGTCACAAGACGCGAGATTTCATCTGGAGAGAGAGGGGAGAAAGAGGTCAAAGCACAGGGTTGGGCAGTGTGAGCAGAACCAGCGGTGTCGTTTGACTTAGCAAACGAGGATCGGATGTCGTCGACCTTCTTTTCAAAATGGTTGACGAAGTCGTCTGCAGAGAGGGAGGAGGGGGGGGAGGGGGAGGAGGATTCAGGAGGGAGGAGAAGGTGGCAAAGAGCTTCCTAGGGTTAGAGGCAGATGCTTGGAATTTAGAGTGGTAGAAAGTGGCTTTAGCAGCAGAGACAGAAGAGGAAAATGTAGAGAGGAGGGAGTGAAAGGATGCCAGGTCCGCAGGGAGGCGAGTTTTCCTCCATTTCCGCTCGGCTGCCCGGAGCCCTGTTCTGTGAGCTCGCAATGAGTCGTCGAGCCACGGAGCGGGAGGGGAGGACCGAGCCGGCCTGGAGGATAGGGGACATAGAGAGTCAAAGGATGCAGAAAGGGAGGAGAGGAGGGTTGAGGAGGCAGAATCAGGAGATAGGTTGGAGAAGGTTTGGGCAGAGGGAAGAGATGATAGGATGGAAGAGGAGAGAGTAGCGGGGGAGAGAGAGCGGAGGTTGGGACGGCGCGATACCATCCGAGTAGGGGCAGTGTGGGAAGTGTTGGATGAGAGCGAGAGGGAAAAGGATACAAGGTAGTGGTCGGAGACTTGGAGGGGAGTTGCAATGAGGTTAGTGGAAGAACAGCATCTAGTAAAGATGAGGTCAAGCGTATTGCCTGCCTTGTGAGTAGGGGGGGAAGGTGAGAGGGTGAGGTCAAAAGAGGAGAGGAGTGGAAAGAAGGAGGCAGAGAGGAATGAGTCAAAGGTAGACATGGGGAGGTTAAAGTCACCCAGAACTGTGAGAGGTGAGCCGTCCTCAGGAAAGGAGCTTATCAAGGCATCAAGCTCA
Source organism: Salvelinus fontinalis (assembly GCF_029448725.1). Taxonomy (NCBI): domain Eukaryota; kingdom Metazoa; phylum Chordata; class Actinopteri; order Salmoniformes; family Salmonidae; genus Salvelinus; species Salvelinus fontinalis. The sequence goes on along the minus strand of NC_074698.1, from coordinate 29,835,576 downwards.
TTGATGAACTCTCCAAGGGAACCTGGAGGGCGATAAATGATAAGGATGTTAAGCTTGAAAGGGCTGGTAACTGTGACAGCATGGAATTCAAAGGAGGCGATAGACAGATGGGTAAGGGGAGAAAGAGAGAATGACCACTTGGGAGAGATGAGGATCCCGGTGCCACCACCCCGCTGACCAGAAGGTCTCGGGGTGTGCGAGAACACGTGGGCAGACGAAGAGAGAGCAGTAGGAGTAGCAGTGTTATCTGTGGTGAGCCATGTTTCCGTCAGTGCCAAGAAGTCGAGGGACTGGAGGGACGCATAGGCTGAGATGAGCTCTGCCTTGTTGGCCGCAGATCGGCAGTTCCAGAGGCTACCGGAGACCTGGAACTCCACGTGGGTCGTGCGGGCTGGGACCACCAGGTTAGGGTGGGCGCGGCCACGCGGTGTGAAGCGTTTGTATGGTCTGTGCAGAGAGGAGAGAACAGGGATAGACAGACACATAGTTGACAGGCTACAGAAGAGGCTACGCTAATGCAAAGGAGATTAGAATGACAAGTGGGCTACACGTCTCGAATGTTCAGAAAGTTAAGCTTACGTTGCAAAAAAATAAAAATAAAATACAAGATCTTATTGACTAAAATGATATAGTACTGCTGGCTGGTGAAGTAGCCTGGCTAGCAGTGGCTACGTTGTTGAAAGTGAAGCTGGCTAGGTAACCTCGACAATTTCACTAAATTTCTCTAAACTACACAATTATCATGGATACAAGGACAGCAAAGACAACTAGCTAACACTACGCTAATCAAGTCGTTCCGTTGTAATGTAAGTTTCTACAGTGCTGCTGTTCGGTAGAAGTTGGCTAGCTAGCAGTGTTGGCTAGGTAGGAGGACGGCAGCGCGGCAGGCGAAAAATAGCTGGCTAGCTAACCGATAATTACTCAAAGCTACACAATTATCTTAGATACAAAGATAGCAAAGAAAACTATGTAGCTAGCTAACACTACACAAGTCAAGTCGTTCCGTTGTAATGTAATCGTTTCTACAGTGCTGCTAATCGGTGGCTAGCTGGCTAGCTAGCAGGGTTGACTGCGTTACGTTACGTTACGTTAGGGCGAGAATACCTGGCTAGCGAACCTCAGCGAACCTTGATAACTACACAATTATCACCGATACAAAGACGGCTATGTAGCCAGCTAAGTAGCTAGCTAAGATCGAACAAATACAAATCAAAGATAGCAAAGACAACTGTGTAGTCAGCCAACACTACACTGATCAAGTCGTTCCGTTGTAATGCACTCGTTTCTACAATGCTGCTATTCGGTGGCAAGCTGGCTAGCTAGCAGTGTTGGCTACGTTGCGTTACGTTAGGGCGAAAATAGCTGGCTGGCGAACCTCAATAACTACACAATTATGTTTGATGCAAAGACGGCTATGTAGCTAGCTAAGATCAAACAAATCAAACCGTTGTACTGTAATGAAAATGAAAATCAGACCGTTGTACTATAATGAAATGTAATGAAAAGTTATACTACTATTCGGTAGACGGTGGACGTTTGCTAGCTGCTGGGCAGATAGCAGTGTGGACTACGATAGGCGACGAAATACGATAATTACGCAATTATCTTTTATACACAGACGGCTAAGTAGCTAGCTAAGAAGAAATTGCTAAGGTTAGACAAATTAAACCGTTGTACTATAATGAAATGTAATGAAAAGTTATACTACCTGCAGAGCGAATGCAAATGCGACCGCTCGCTCCAAACTGGATGTCACCTCCAAACCGGAGTTGAACTACTGTAACAGTTCAGTGTGTTATTGTGTCTCTAAGAGGTGAACTACTGTAACAGTTCAGTTTGTTATTATGCCTCTATCCAGCTGGTTAACAACTGTAACAGTTCCGTGTGTTATAGTTTCTCTGCGAGGTGAACTACTGTAACATATCAGTGTGTTATAGCGTCTCTAAGAGGCGAACTACTGTAACAGTTCAGTGTGATATAGTGTCTATATTCAGGTGGTAAACTACTGTAACAGTTCAGTGTGTTATAGTTTCTCTGCGAGGTGAACTACTGTAACATATCAGTGTGTTATAGTGTCTCTAGGAGGTGAACTACTGTAACATATCAGTGTGTTATTGTGTCTCTAGGAGGTGAACTACTGTAACAGTTCAGTGTGTTATAGTGTCTCTAAGAGGTGAACTACTGTAACAGTTCAGTGTGTTACAGTGTCTCTGCGAGGTGAACTACTGTAACATATCCGTGTGTTATAGTGTCTCTAGGAGGTGAACTACTGTAATAGTTCAGTGTGTTATAGTGTCTCTAGGAGGTGAACTACCGTAACAGTTCAGTGTTTTATAGTTTAACTAGTAGCTGAACTACTCTGACAACTCATTGTGTTATAGTTTAACTAGTAGCCGAACTACTGTAATAGTTCAGTGTGTTATGGTGTCTCTGCGAGGTGAACTACTGTAACAATTCAGTGTATTATAGTTTCTCTCTCTAGGAGGTGAACTACTGTAACATTTCAGTGTGTTATAGTGCCTCTATGAAGTGAACAACTGCAAACAGTGCAGTGTGTTATAGCGTCTCTAAGAGGCGAACTACTGTAACAGTTCAGTGTGATATAGTGTCTCTATCCAGGTGGTGAACTACCGTAACAGTTCAGTGTGTTATAGGGTCTCTAGGAGGTGAACTACTGTAATAGTTCAGTGTGTTATAGTGTCTCTAGGAGGTGAACTACCGTAACAGTTCAGTGTGATATAGTGTCTCTATCCAGGTGGTGAACTACCGTAATAGTTCAGTGTGTTATAGGGTCTCTGGGAGGTGAACTACTGCAATAGTTCAGTGTGTTATAGTGTCTCTAGGAGGTGAACTACCGTAACAGTTCAGTGTGTTATAGTGTCTCTAGGAGGTGAACTACTATAACAGTTCAGTGTGTTATAGTGTCTCTAGGAGGTGAACTACTGTAACAGTTCAGTGTGATATAGTGTCTCTAGGAGGTGAACTACTGTAACAGTTCAGTGTGTAAAAGTTTCTCTCTCTAGGAGGTGAACTACTGTAACAGTTCAGTGTGTTATAGTGTCTCTAGGAGGTGAACTACTGTAACATTTCATTGTGTTATAGTGTCTCCATCCAGTTGGTTAACTACTGTAAAAGTTCAGTGTGTTATAGTGTCTCTGGGAGGTGAACTACTGTAACAGTTCAGTGTGTTATAGTGTCTCTATGAGGTGAACTTCTGTAACAGTTCAGTGTGTAAAAGTTTCTATCTCTAGGAGGTGAACTACTGTAACAGTTCAGTGTGTTATAGTGTCTCTAGGAGGTGAACTACTGTAACAGTTCAGTGTGATATAGTGTCTCTATCCAGGTAGTGAACTACTGTAACAGTTCAGTGTGTTATAGTGTCTCTGCGAGGTGACCTACTGTAACAATTCAGTGTATTTTAGTTTCTCTCTCTAGGAGTTGAACTACTGTAACATTTCAGTGTGTTATAGTGCCTCTATGAAGTGAACAACTGCAAACAGTGCAGTGTGTAATAGCGTCTCTAAGAGGCGAACTACTGTAACAGTTCAGTGTGATATAGTGTCTCTATCCAGGTGGTGAACTACCGTAACAGTTCAGTGTGTTATAGGGTCTCTAGGAGGTGAACTACTGTAATAGTTCAGTGTGTTATAGTGTCTCTAGGAGGTGAACTACCGTAACAGTTCAGTGTGATATAGTGTCTCTATCCAGGTGGTGAACTACCGTAATAGTTCAGTGTGTTATAGGGTCTCTAGGAGGTGAACTACTGTAATAGTTCAGTGTGTTATAGTGTCTCTAGGAGGTGAACTACCGTAACAGTTCAGTGTGTTATAGTGTCTCTAGGAGGTGAACTACTATAACAGTTCAGTGTGTTATAGTGTCTCTAGGAGGTGAACTACTGTAACAGTTCAGTGTGATATAGTGTCTCTAGGAGGTGAACTACTGTAACAGTTCAGTGTGTAAAAGTTTCTCTCTATAGGAGGTGAACTACTGTAACAGTTCAGTGTGATATAGTGTCTCTAGAAGGTGAACTGCTGTAACAGTTCAGTGTGTAAAAGTTTCTCTCTCTAGGAGGTGAACTACTGTAACAGTTCAGTGTGTTATAGTGTCTCTAGGAGGTGAACTACTGTAACAGTTCAGTGTGTTATAGTGTCTCCATCCAGTTTGTTAACTACTGTAACAGTTCAGTGTGTTATAGTGTCTCTGGGAGGTGAACTACTGTAACAGTTCAGTGTGTTATAGTGTCTCTATGAGGTGACCTACTGTAACAGTTCAGTGTGTAAAAGTTTCTATCTCTAGGAGGTGAACTACTGTAACAGTTCAGTGTGTTATAGTGTCTCTAGGAGGTGAACTACTGTAACAGTTCAGTGTGATATAGTGTCTCTATCCAGGTAGTGAACTACTGTAACAGTTCAGTGTGTTATAGTGTCTCTAGGAGGTGAACTACTGTAACAGTTCAGTGTTTTATTGTGTCTCTGGGAGGTGAACTACTGTAACAATTAAGTGTGTCATAGTGTCTATAGGAGGTGAACTACTGTAACAGTTCAGTGTTTTATAGTGTCTCTAGGAGGTGAACTACTGTAACAGTTCAGTGTGTTACAGTGTCTCTATCCAGTTGGTGTAAGGGCTGTCGTTCTCCTCATCCTCGGACGAGGAGAGGAGAGAAGGATCATCAGACCAAAATGCAGCATTAGGGAAATAAGCCATCTCTTTATTTGAAAACAATGATGGCAACACGAAAAAACAAAACACTTTCAAAAAATACAAAACAAGAAAACGAAGTAGACGAAACCTGAACATAAACTTACATAACTAAACGTAACACTTACGGACAGGAAACAGACTACATCAAAATAAACGAACGAACAACCGAACAGTCCCGTATGGTGCAAGACATAACACAGATACGGAAGACAATCACCCACAAACAAACAGTGAGAACACCCTACCTAAATATGACTCTTAATTAGAGGAGAACGCCAAACACCTGCCTCTAATTAAGAGCCATACCAGGCAACCAAAACCAACATAGAAACAGATAACATAGACTGCCCACCCAAAACACATGCCCTGACCTAAACACATACAAAAACAACATAAAACAGGTCAGGACCGTTACAGTTGGTGAACTACTGTAACAGTTCAGTGTGTTACAGTGTCTCTATCCAGGTAGTGAACTACTGTAACAGTTCAGTGTGTTATAGTGTCTCTGCGAGGTGAACTACTGTAACAGTTCAGTGTGTTATAGTGTCTCTAGGAGGTGAACTACTGTAACAGTTCAAGGTGTAAAAGTTTCTCTCTCTAGGAGGTGAACTACTGTACCAGTTTAGTGTGTTATAGTGTCTCTAGGAGGTGAACTACTGTAACAGTTCAGTGTGTTATAGTGTCTCTATCCAGTTGGTTAACTACTGTAACAGTTCAGTGTGTTATAGTGTCTCTAGGAGGTGAACTACTGTAACAGTTCAGTGTGTTATAGTGTCTCTAGGAGGTGAACAACTGTAACAGTTCAGTGTGTTATGGTGTCTCTAGGAGGTGAACTACTGTAACAGTTCAGTGTGTTATAGTGTCTCTATCCAGTTGGTAAACTACTGTAACAGTTCATTGTGTTACAGTTTAGCTAGTAGCCAAACTACTGTAACAGTTCAGTGTGTTATAGTGTCTCTGGGAGGTGAACTACTGTAACAGTTCAGTGTGGTATAGTGTCTCTAGGAGGTGAACTACTGTAACAGTTCCGTGTGTTATAGTGTCTCTAGGAGGTGAACTACTGTAACAGTTCAGTGTGTTATAGTGTCTCTAGGAGGTGAACTACTTTAACAGTTCAGTGTGTTATAGCGTCTCTAAGAGTGGAACTACTTTAACAGTTCAGTGTGATATAGTGTCTCTATCCAGGTGGTGAACTACCGTAACAGTTCAGTGTGTTTTAGGGTCTCTAGGAGGTGAACTACCGTAACAGTTCAGTGTGATATAGTGTCTCTATCCAGTTGAACTACTATAACAGTTCAGTGTGTTATAGTGTCTCTAGGAGGTGAACTACTGTAACAGTTCAGTGTGATATAGTGTCTCTGTCCATATGGTGAACTACTGTAACAGTTCAGTGTGTTTCTAGTGTCTCTAGGAGGTGAACTACTGTAACAGTTCAGTGTGATATAGTGTCTCTAGGAGGTGAACTACTGTAACAGTTCAGTGTGTTATAGTGTCTCTAGGAGGTGAACTACTGTTACAGTTCAGTGTGTTATAGTGTCTCTAGGAGGTAAACTACTGTAACAGTTCAATGTGCTACAGTGTCTCTACGAGGTGAACTACTGTAACAGTTCAGTGTGTTATAGTGTCTCTGGGAGGTGAACTACTGTAACAATTAAGTGTGGCAGAGTGTCTATAGGAGGTGAACTACTGTAACAGTTCAGTGTGATATAGTGTCTCTATCCAGTTGAACTACTATAACAGTTCAGTGTGTTATAGTGTCTCTAGGAGGTGAACTACTGTAACAGTTCAGTGTGATATAGTGTCTCTGTCCATATGGTGAACTACTGTAACAGTTCAGTGTGTTTCTAGTGTCTCTAGGAGGTGAACTACTGTAACAGTTCAGTGTGATATAGTGTCTCTAGGAGGTGAACTACTGTAACAGTTCAGTGTGTTATAGTGTCTCTAGGAGGTGAACTACTGTTACAGTTCAGTGTGTTATAGTGTCTCTAGGAGGTGAACTACTGTAACAATTAAGTGTGGCAGAGTGTCTATAGGAGGTGAACTACTGTAACAGTTCAGTGTGATATAGTGTCTCTAGGAGGTGAACTACTGTAACAGTTCAGTGTGATATAGTGTCTATAGGAGGTGAACTACTGTAACAGTTCAGTGTGATATAGTGTCTCTAGGAGGTGAACTACTGTAACAGTTCAGTGTGTTATAGTGTCTCTAGGAGGTGAACTACTGTAACAGTTCAGTGTGTTATAGTGTCTCTAGGAGGTGAACTACTGTAACAGTTCAGTGTGTTATAGTGTCTCTAGGAGGTGAACTACTTTAACAGTTCAGCACGGTGTAGTGTCTCTAGGAGGTGAACTACTGTAACAGTTCAGTGTGTTATAGTGTCACTAGTTGTTGAACTACTGTAACACTTCAGTGTGTTATAGTGTCTCTAGGAGGTGAACTACTGTAACAGTTCAATGTGTTATAGTGTCTCTAGGAGGTGAACTACTGTAACAGTTCAGTGTGTTATAGTGTCTCTAGGAGGTGAACTACTGTAACAGTTCATTGTGTTATAGTGTCTCTATCCAGGTGGTGAACTACTGTAACAGTTCAGTGTGTTATAGCGTCTCTAAGAGGGGACCTACTTTAACAGTTCAGTGTGATATAGTGTCTCTGCGAGGTGAACTACTGTAACATATCAGTGTGTTATAGTGTTTCTAGGAGTTGAACTACTGTAACAGTTCAGTGTGTTATAGTGTCTCTAGGAGGTGAACTACTGTAACAGTTCAGTGTGTTATTGCGTCTCTAAGAGGGGACCTACTTTAACAGTTCAGTGTGATGTAGTGTCTCTATCCAGGTGGTGAACTACCGTAACAGTTCAGTGTGTTATAGTGTCTCTAGGAGGTGAACTACCGTAACAGTTCAGTGTGATATAGTGTCTCTATCCAGTTGAACTACTATAACAGTTCAGTGTGTTATAGTGTCTCTAGGAGGTGAACTACTGTAACAGTTCAGTGTGATATAGTGTCTCTATCCAGGAGGTGAACTACTGTAACAGTTCAGTGTGTTATAGTGTCTCTAGGAGGTAAACTACTGTAACAGTTCAATGTGCTACAGTGTCTCTACGAGGTGAACTACTGTAACTTTTCAGTGTGTTATAGTGTCTCTGGGAGGTGAACTACTGTAACAATTAAGTGTGGCATAGTGTCTATAGGAGGTGAACTACTGTAACAGTTCAGTGTGTTATAGTGTCTCGAGGAGGTGAACTACTGTAACAGTTCAGTGTGTTATAGTGTCTCTATCCAGTTGGTAAACTGCTGTAACAGTTCATTGTGTTATAGTTTAACTAGTAGATGAACTACTGTAACAGTTCAGTTTGTTATAGTGTCTCTGCGAGGTGAACTGCTGTAACAGTTCAGTGTTTTATATTGTCTCTGGGAGGTGAACTACTGTAACAGTTCAGTGTGTTATGGTGTCTCTAGGAGTTGAACTACTGTAACAGTTCAGTGTTTTATATTGTCTCTGGGAGGTGAACTACTGTAACAGTTCAGTGTGTTATAGTGTCACTAGTAGTTGAACTACTGTAACACTTCAGTGTGATATAGTGTCTCTATCCAGGTGGTGAACTACTGTAACAGTTCAGAGTGTTATGGTTTCTCTAGGAGGAGAACTACTGTAACAGTTCAGTGTTTTATAGTGTCTCTGGGAGGTGAACTACTGTAACAGTTACGTGTTTTATAGTGTCACTAGTAGTTGAACTACTGTTACACTTCAGTGTGTTATAGTGTCACTAGTAGTTGAACTACTGTAACAGTTCAGTGTTTTATAGTGTCTCTGGGAGATGAACTACTGTAACAGTTCAGTGTGTTATGGTGTCTCTAGGAGGTGAACTACTGTAACAGTTTAGTGTGTTATGGTGTCAGTAGGAGGTGAACTACTGTAACAGTTCAGTGTGTAATAGTGTCACTAGTAGTTGAACTACCGTAACACTTCAGTGTGTTATAGTGTCTCTATCCAGGTTGTGAACTACTGTAACAGTTCAGAGTGTTATGGTGTCTCTAGGAGGAGAACTACTGTAACAGTTCAGTGTTTTATAGTGTCTCTAGGAGTTGAACTACTGTAACAGTTCAGTGTGTTATAGTGTCTCTAGGAGGTGAACTACTGTAACAGTTCAGTGTGTTATAGTGTCTCTAGGAGGTGAACTACTGTAACAGTTCAGTGTGTTATGGTGTCTCTAGGAGGTGAATACTGTAACAGTTCAGTGTGTTATAGTGTCTCTAGGAGGTGAACTACTGTAACAGTTTAGTGTGTTATGGTGTCTCTAGGAGGTGAACTACTGTAACAGTTCAGTGTTTTATAGTGTCTCTGGGAGGTGAACTACTGTAACAGTTCAATGTGTTTTAGTGTCACTAGGAGGTGAATTACTGTAACAGTTCAGTGTGTTATGGTGTCTCTAGGAGGTGAACTACTGTAACAGTTTAGTGTGTTATGGTGTCACTAGGAGGTGAACTACTGTAACAGTTCAGTGTGTTATAGTGTCTCTAGGAGGTGAACTACCGTAACAGTTCAGTGTGTTATAGTGTCTCTAGGAGGTGAACTACTGTAACAGTTCAGTGTGTTATAGTGTCTCTATCCAGTTGAACTACTATAACAGTTCAGTGTGTTATAGTGTCTCTAGGAGGTGAACTACTGTAACAGTTCAGTGTGATATAGTGTCTCTATCCAGGAGGTGAACTACTGTAACAGTTCAGTGTGTTATAGTGTCTCTAGGAGGTAAACTACTGTAACAGTTCAATGTGCTACAGTGTCTCTACGAGGTGAACTACTGTAACAGTTCAGTGTGTTATAGTGTCTCTGGGAGGTGAACTACTGTAACAATTAAGTGTGGCATAGTGTCTATAGGAGGTGAACTACTGTAACTGTTCAGTGTGTTATAGTGTCTCGAGGAGGTGAACTACTGTAACAGTTCATTGTGTTATAGTTTAACTAGTAGATGAACTACTGTATGAGTTCAGTTTGTTATAGTGTCTCTGCGAGGTGAACTACTGTAACAGTTCAGTGTTTTATATTGTCTCTGGGAGGTGAACTACTGTAACAGTTCAGTGTGTTATGGTGTCTCTAGGAGTTGAACTACTGTAACAGTTCAGTGTTTTATATTGTCTCTGGGAGGTGAACTACTGTAACAGTTCAGTGTGTTATAGTGTCACTAGGAGGTGAACTACTGTAACAGTTAAGTGGTTTATATTGTCTCTGAGAGGTGAACTACTTTAACAGTTGAGTGTGTTATAGTGTCACTAGTAGTTGAACTACTGTAACAGTACAGTGTGTTATAGTGTCACTAGTAGTTGAACTACTGGAACAGTTCAGTCTGTTATAGTGTCTCTCGGAGTTGAACTACTGTAACAGTTCAATGTGTTATAGTGTCACTAGGAGGTGAACTACTGTAACAGTTCAGTGTTTTATAGTGTCTCTGGGAGGTGAACTACTGTAACAGTTCAGTGTTTTATAGTGTCACTAGTAGTTGAACTACTGTAACAGTTCAGTGTGTTATGGTGTCACTAGTAGTTGAACTACTGTAACACTTCAGTGTGTTATAGTGTCTCTATCCAGGTGGTGAACTACTGTAACAGTTCAGAGTGTTATGGTGTCTCTAGGAGGAGAACTACTGTAACAGTTTAGTGTGTTATGGTGTCACTAGGAGGTGAACTACTTTAACAGTTCAGTGTGTTATAGTGTCACTAGGAGGTGAACTACTGTAACAGTTCAGTGTGTTATGGTGTCTCTAGGAGTTGAACTACTGTAACAGTTCAGTGTTTTATAGTGGCTCTGGGAGGTGAACTACTGTAACAGTTCAGTGTGTTATAGTGTCACTAGTAGTTGAACTACTGTAACACTTCAGTGTGTTATAGTGTCTCTATCCAGGTTGTGAACTACTGTAACAGTTCAGAGTGTTATGGTGTCTCTAGGAGGAGAACTACTGTAACAGTTCAGTGTTTTATAGTGTCTCTAGGAGTTGAACTAATGTAACAGTTCAGTGTGTTATAGTGTCTCTAGGAGGTGAACTACTGTAACAGTTCAGTGTGTTATAGTGTCTCTAGGAGGTGAACTACTGTAACAGTTCAGTGTGTTATGGTGTCTCTAGGAGGTGAATACTGTAACAGTTCAGTGTGTTATAGTGTCTCTAGGAGGTAAACTACTGTAACAGTTTAGTGTGTTATGGTGTCTCTAGGAGGTGAACTACTGTAACAGTTCAGTGTTTTATAGTGTCTCTGGGAGGTGAACTACTGTAACAGTTCAATGTGTTTTAGTGTCACTAGGAGGTGAATTACTGTAACAGTTCAGTGTGTTATGGTGTCTCTAGGAGGTGAACTACTGTAACAGTTTAGTGTGTTATGGTGTCACTAGGAGGTGAACTACTGTAACAGGTCAGTGTGTTATTGTGTCTCTAGGAGGTGAGCTACTGTAACAGTTCAGTGTTTTATAGTGTCTCTGGGAGGTGAACTACTGCAACAGTTCAGTGTGTTATAGTGTCACTAGTAGTTGAACTACTGGAACAGTTCAGTGTGTTATAGTGTCTCTCAGAGTTGAACTACTGTAACAGTTCAGTGTGTTATGGTGTCTCTAGGAGGTGAACTACTGTAACAGTTCAGTGTTTTATAGTGTCTCTGGGAGGTGAACTACTGTAACATTTCAATGTGTTATAGTGTCACTAGGAGGTGAACTACTGTAACAGTTCAGTGTGTTATGGTGTCTCTAGGAGGTGAACTACTGTAACAGTTCAATGTGTTATAGTGTCATTAGGAGGAGAACTACTGTAACATTTCAGTGTGTTATTGTGTCTCTAGGAGATGAACTACTGCTACAATTCAGTGTTATAGTTTCTCTCTCTAGGGGTGAACTTCTGTAACAGTTCAGTGTTTTATAGTGTTTCTAGGAGGTGAACAACTCTGACAGTTCAGTGTTTTATAATGTCTTTAAGAGGTAAAATACTGTAACAGTTCAGTGTGTTATAGTGTCACTAGTAGTTGAACTACTGTAACAGTTTAGTGTGTTATAGTGTCACTAGTAGTTGAACTACTGTAACAGTTTAGTGTGTTATAGTGTCTCTGGGAGGTGAACTACTGAAACAGTTCAGTGAATTATAGTGTCTCTAGGAGGTGAACTACTGTAACAGTTCAGTGTGTTATAGTTTACCTAGTAGCTGAACTAATGTAACGAACTACTGTAACATTTCAGTGTGTTATAGTGTCACTAGTAGTTGAAATACTGTAACAGTTCAGTGTGTTATAGTGTTACTAGTAGTTGAACTACTGTAACAGTTCAGTGTGTGATAGTGTCACTAGTAGTTGAACTACTTTAACAGTTCAGTGTGTTATAGTGTCACTAGGAGGTGAACTACTGTAACAGTTCAGTGTTTTATAGTGTCTCTGGGAGGTGAACTACTGTAACAGTTCAGTGTTTTATAGTGTCACTAGTAGTTGAACTACTGTAACAGTTCAGTGTGTTATAGTGTCACTAGTAGTTGAACTACTGTAACACTTCAGTGTGTTATAGTGTCTCTATCCAGGTGGTGAACTACTGTAACAGTTCAGAGTGTTATGGTGTCTCTAGGAGGAGAACTACTGTAACAGTTTAGTGTGTTATGGTGTCACTAGGAGGTGAACTACTTTAACAGTTCAGTGTGTTATAGTGTCACTAGGAGGTGAACTACTGTAACAGTTCAGTGTGTTATGGTGTCTCTAGGAGTTGAACTACTGTAACAGTTCAGTGTTTTATAGTGTCTCTGGGAGGTGAACTACTGTAACAGTTCAGTGTGTTATAGTGTCACTAGTAGTTGAACTACTGTAACACTTCAGTGTGTTATAGTGTCTCTATCCAGGTTGTGAACTACTGTAACAGTTCAGAGTGTTATGGTGTCTCTAGGAGGAGAACTACTGTAACAGTTCAGTGTTTTATAGTGTCTCTAGGAGTTGAACTAATGTAACAGTTCAGTGTGTTATAGTGTCTCTAGGAGGTGAACTACTGTAACAGTTCAGTGTGTTATAGTGTCTCTAGGAGGTGAACTACTGTAACAGTTCAGTGTGTTATGGTGTCTCTAGGAGGTGAATACTGTAACAGTTCAGTGTGTTATAGTGTCTCTAGGAGGTGAACTACTGTAACAGTTTAGTGTGTTATGGTGTCTCTAGGAGGTGAACTACTGTAACAGTTCAGTGTTTTATAGTGTCTCTGGGAGGTGAACTACTGTAACAGTTCAATGTGTTTTAGTGTCACTAGGAGGTGAATTACTGTAACAGTTCAGTGTGTTATGGTGTCTCTAGGAGGTGAACTACTGTAACAGTTTAGTGTGTTATGGTGTCACTAGGAGGTGAACTACTGTAACAGTTCAGTGTGTTATAGTGTCACTAGGAGGTGAACTACTGTAACAGTTCAGTGTTTTATATTGTCTCTAGGAGGTTAACTACTGTAACAGTTCAGTGTGTTACAGTGTCACTAGGAGGTGAACTACTGTAACAGGTCAGTGTGTTATTGTGTCTCTAGGAGGTGAGCTACTGTAACAGTTCAGTGTTTTATAGTGTCTCTGGGAGGTGAACTACTGTAACAGTTCAGTGTGTTATAGTGTCACTAGTAGTTGAACTACTGGAACAGTTCAGTGTGTTATAGTGTCTCTCAGAGTTGAACTACTGTAACAGTTCAGTGTGTTATGGTGTCTCTAGGAGGTGAACTACTGTAACAGTTCAGTGTTTTATAGTGTCTCTGGGAGGTGAACTACTGTAACATTTCAATGTGTTATAGTGTCACTAGGAGGTGAACTACTGTAACAGTTCAATGTGTTATAGTGTCATTAGGAGTAGAACTACTGTAACATTTCAGTGTGTTATTGTGTCTCTAGGAGATGAACTACTGCTACAATTCAGTGTTATAGTTTCTCTCTCTAGGGGTGAACTTCTGTAACAGTTCAGTGTTTTATAGTGTTTCTAGGAGGTGAACTACTCTGACAGTTCAGTGTTTTATAATGTCTTTAAGAGGTGAAATACTGTAACAGTTCAGTGTGTTATAGTGTCACTAGTAGTTGAACTACTGTAACAGTTTAGTGTGTTATAGTGTCACTAGTAGTTGAACTACTGTAACAGTTTAGTGTGTTATAGTGTCTCTGGGAGGTGAACTACTGAAACAGTTCAGTGAATTATAGTGTCTCTAGGAGGTGAACTACTGTAACAGTTCAGTGTGTTATAGTTTACCTAGTAGCTGAACTAATGTAACGAACTACTGTAACATTTCAGTGTGTTATAGTGTCACTAGTAGTTGAAATACTGTAACAGTTCAGTGTGTTATAGTGTTACTAGTAGTTGAACTACTGTAACAGTTCAGTGTGTGATAGTGTCACTAGTAGTTGAACTACTGTAACAGTTCAGTGTGTTATAGTGGCACTATTAGTTGAACTACTGTAACAGTTCAGTGTGCTATAGTGTCACTAGTAGTTGAACTACTGGAACAGTACAGTGTGTTATAGTGTCTCTCGGAGTTGAACTACTTTAAAAAGTTCAGAGTGTTATGGTGTCTCTAGGAGTTGAACTACTGTAACAGTTCAGTGTTTTATAGTGTCTCTGGGAGGTGAACTACAGTAACAGTTCAATGTGTTAGTGTCAATAGGAGGTGAACTACTGTAACAGTTCAGTGTGTTATGGTGTCTCTAGGAGGTGAATACTGTAACAGTTCAGTGTGTTAAAGTGTCACTAGGAGGTGAACTTCTGTAACAGTTCAGTGTTTTATAGTGTCTCTGGGAGGTGAACTACTGTAACAGTTCAGTGTGTTATAGTGTCACTAGTAGTTGAACTACTGTAACACTTCAGTGTGTTATAGTGTCTCTATCCAGGTGGTGAACTACTGTAACAGTTCAGAGTGTTATGGTTTCTCTAGGAGGAGAACTACTGTAACACTTCAGTGTGTTATAGTGTCTCTATCCAGGTGGTGAACTACTGTAACAGTTCAGAGTGTTATGGTGTCTCTGGGAGGTGAACTACTGTAACAGTTACGTGTTTTATAGTGTCACTAGTAGTTGAACTACTGTTACACTTCAGTGTGTTATAGTGTCACTAGTAGTTCAACTACTGTAACAGTTCAGTGTTTTATAGTGTCTCTGGGAGGTGAAATACTGTAACAGTTCAGTGTGTTATGGTGTCTCTAGGAGGTGAACTACTGTAACAGTTTAGTGTGTTATGGTGTCAGTAGGAGGTGAACTACTGTAACAGTTCAGTGTGTAATAGTGTCACTAGTAGTTGAACTACCGTAACACTTCAGTGTGTTATAGTGTCTCTATCCAGGTTGTGAACTACTGTAACAGTTCAGAGTGTTATGGTGTCTCTAGGAGGAGAACTACTGTAACAGTTCAGTGTTTTATAGTGTCTCTAGGAGTTGAACTACTGTAACAGTTCAGTGTGTTATAGTGTCTCTAGGAGGTGAACTACTGTAACAGTTCAGTGTGTTATAGTGTCTCTAGGAGGTGAACTACTGTAACAGTTCAGTGTGTTATGGTGTCTCTAGGAGGTGAATACTGTAACAGTTCAGTGTGTTATAGTGTCTCTAGGAGGTGAACTACTGTAACAGTTTAGTGTGTTATGGTGTCTCTAGGAGGTGAACTACTGTAACAGTTCAGTGTTTCATAGTGTCTCTGGGAGGTGAACTACTGTAACAGTTCAATGTGTTTTAGTGTCACTAGGAGGTGAATTACTGTAACAGTTCAGTGTGTTATGGTGTCTCTAGGAGGTGAACTACTGTAACAGTTTAGTGTGTTATGGTGTCACTAGGAGGTGAACTACTGTAACAGTTCAGTGTGTTATAGTGTCTCTAGGAGGTGAACTACCGTAACAGTTCAGTGTGTTATAGTGTCTCTAGGAGGTGAACTACTGTAACAGTTCAGTGTGTTATAGTGTCTCTATCCAGTTGAACTACTATAACAGTTCAGTGTGTTATAGTGTCTCTAGGAGGTGAACTACTGTAACAGTTCAGTGTGTTATAGTGTCACTAGTAGTTGAACTACTGTAACAGTTTAGTGTGTTATAGTGTCTCTGGGAGGTGAACTACTGAAACAGTTCAGTGAATTATAGTGTCTCTAGGAGGTGAACTACTGTAACAGTTCAGTGTGTTATAGTTTACCTAGTAGCTGAACTAATGTAACGAACTACTGTAACATTTCAGTGTGTTATAGTGTCACTAGTAGTTGAAATACTGTAACAGTTCAGTGTGTTATAGTGTTACTAGTAGTTGAACTACTGTAACAGTTCAGTGTGTGATAGTGTCACTAGTAGTTGAACTACTTTAACAGTTCAGTGTGTTATAGTGTCACTAGGAGGTGAACTACTGTAACAGTTCAGTGTTTTATAGTGTCTCTGGGAGGTGAACTACTGTAACAGTTCAGTGTTTTATAGTGTCACTAGTAGTTGAACTACTGTAACAGTTCAGTGTGTTATAGTGTCACTAGTAGTTGAACTACTGTAACACTTCAGTGTGTTATAGTGTCTCTATCCAGGTGGTGAACTACTGTAACAGTTCAGAGTGTTATGGTGTCTCTAGGAGGAGAACTACTGTAACAGTTTAGTGTGTTATGGTGTCACTAGGAGGTGAACTACTTTAACAGTTCAGTGTGTTATAGTGTCACTAGGAGGTGAACTACTGTAACAGTTCAGTGTGTTATGGTGTCTCTAGGAGTTGAACTACTGTAACAGTTCAGTGTTTTATAGTGTCTCTGGGAGGTGAACTACTGTAACAGTTCAGTGTGTTATAGTGTCACTAGTAGTTGAACTACTGTAACACTTCAGTGTGTTATAGTGTCTCTATCCAGGTTGTGAACTACTGTAACAGTTCAGAGTGTTATGGTGTCTCTAGGAGGAGAACTACTGTAACAGTTCAGTGTTTTATAGTGTCTCTAGGAGTTGAACTAATGTAACAGTTCAGTGTGTTATAGTGTCTCTAGGAGGTGAACTACTGTAACAGTTCAGTGTGTTATAGTGTCTCTAGGAGGTGAACTACTGTAACAGTTCAGTGTGTTATGGTGTCTCTAGGAGGTGAATACTGTAACAGTTCAGTGTGTTATAGTGTCTCTAGGAGGTGAACTACTGTAACAGTTTAGTGTGTTATGGTGTCTCTAGGAGGTGAACTACTGTAACAGTTCAGTGTTTTATAGTGTCTCTGGGAGGTGAACTACTGTAACAGTTCAATGTGTTTTAGTGTCACTAGGAGGTGAATTACTGTAACAGTTCAGTGTGTTATGGTGTCTCTAGGAGGTGAACTACTGTAACAGTTTAGTGTGTTATGGTGTCACTAGGAGGTGAACTACTGTAACAGTTCAGTGTGTTATAGTGTCACTAGGAGGTGAACTACTGTAACAGTTCAGTGTTTTATATTGTCTCTAGGAGGTTAACTACTGTAAGAGTTCAGTGTGTTACAGTGTCACTAGGAGGTGAACTACTGTAACAGGTCAGTGTGTTATTGTGTCTCTAGGAGGTGAGCTACTGTAACAGTTCAGTGTTTTATAGTGTCTCTGGGAGGTGAACTACTGTAACAGTTCAGTGTGTTATAGTGTCACTAGTAGTTGAACTACTGGAACAGTTCAGTGTGTTATAGTGTCTCTCAGAGTTGAACTACTGTAACAGTTCAGTGTGTTATGGTGTCTCTAGGAGGTGAACTACTGTAACAGTTCAGTGTTTTATAGTGTCTCTGGGAGGTGAACTACTGTAACATTTCAATGTGTTATAGTGTCACTAGGAGGTGAACTACTGTAACAGTTCAATGTGTTATAGTGTCATTAGGAGTAGAACTACTGTAACATTTCAGTGTGTTATTGTGTCTCTAGGAGGAGAACTACTGTAACACTTCAGTGTGTTATAGTGTCTCTATCCAGGTGGTGAACTACTGTAACAGTTCAGAGTGTTATGGTTTCTCTAGGAGGAGAACTACTGTAACACTTCAGTGTGTTATAGTGTCTCTATCCAGGTGGTGAACTACTGTAACAGTTCAGAGTGTTATGGTGTCTCTGGGAGGTGAACTACTGTAACAGTTACGTGTTTTATAGTGTCACTAGTAGTTGAACTACTGTTACACTTCAGTGTGTTATAGTGTCACTAGTAGTTCAACTACTGTAACAGTTCAGTGTTTTATAGTGTCTCTGGGAGGTGAAATACTGTAACAGTTCAGTGTGTTATGGTGTCTCTAGGAGGTGAACTACTGTAACAGTTTAGTGTGTTATGGTGTCAGTAGGAGGTGAACTACTGTAACAGTTCAGTGTGTAATAGTGTCACTAGTAGTTGAACTACCGTAACACTTCAGTGTGTTATAGTGTCTCTATCCAGGTTGTGAACTACTGTAACAGTTCAGAGTGTTATGGTGTCTCTAGGAGGAGAACTACTGTAACAGTTCAGTGTTTTATAGTGTCTCTAGGAGTTGAACTACTGTAACAGTTCAGTGTGTTATAGTGTCTCTAGGAGGTGAACTACTGTAACAGTTCAGTGTGTTATAGTGTCTCTAGGAGGTGAACTACTGTAACAGTTCAGTGTGTTATGGTGTCTCTAGGAGGTGAATACTGTAACAGTTCAGTGTGTTATAGTGTCTCTAGGAGGTGAACTACTGTAACAGTTTAGTGTGTTATGGTGTCTCTAGGAGGTGAACTACTGTAACAGTTCAGTGTTTCATAGTGTCTCTGGGAGGTGAACTACTGTAACAGTTCAATGTGTTTTAGTGTCACTAGGAGGTGAATTACTGTAACAGTTCAGTGTGTTATGGTGTCTCTAGGAGGTGAACTACTGTAACAGTTTAGTGTGTTATGGTGTCACTAGGAGGTGAACTACTGTAACAGTTCAGTGTGTTATAGTGTCTCTAGGAGGTGAACTACCGTAACAGTTCAGTGTGTTATAGTGTCTCTAGGAGGTGAACTACTGTAACAGTTCAGTGTGTTATAGTGTCTCTATCCAGTTGAACTACTATAACAGTTCAGTGTGTTATAGTGTCTCTAGGAGGTGAACTACTGTAACAGTTCAGTGTGTTATAGTGTCACTAGTAGTTGAACTACTGTAACAGTTTAGTGTGTTATAGTGTCTCTGGGAGGTGAACTACTGAAACAGTTCAGTGAATTATAGTGTCTCTAGGAGGTGAACTACTGTAACAGTTCAGTGTGTTATAGTTTACCTAGTAGCTGAACTAATGTAACGAACTACTGTAACATTTCAGTGTGTTATAGTGTCACTAGTAGTTGAAATACTGTAACAGTTCAGTGTGTTATAGTGTTACTAGTAGTTGAACTACTGTAACAGTTCAGTGTGTGATAGTGTCACTAGTAGTTGAACTACTTTAACAGTTCAGTGTGTTATAGTGTCACTAGGAGGTGAACTACTGTAACAGTTCAGTGTTTTATAGTGTCTCTGGGAGGTGAACTACTGTAACAGTTCAGTGTTTTATAGTGTCACTAGTAGTTGAACTACTGTAACAGTTCAGTGTGTTATAGTGTCACTAGTAGTTGAACTACTGTAACACTTCAGTGTGTTATAGTGTCTCTATCCAGGTGGTGAACTACTGTAACAGTTCAGAGTGTTATGGTGTCTCTAGGAGGAGAACTACTGTAACAGTTTAGTGTGTTATGGTGTCACTAGGAGGTGAACTACTTTAACAGTTCAGTGTGTTATAGTGTCACTAGGAGGTGAACTACTGTAACAGTTCAGTGTGTTATGGTGTCTCTAGGAGTTGAACTACTGTAACAGTTCAGTGTTTTATAGTGTCTCTGGGAGGTGAACTACTGTAACAGTTCAGTGTGTTATAGTGTCACTAGTAGTTGAACTACTGTAACACTTCAGTGTGTTATAGTGTCTCTATCCAGGTTGTGAACTACTGTAACAGTTCAGAGTGTTATGGTGTCTCTAGGAGGAGAACTACTGTAACAGTTCAGTGTTTTATAGTGTCTCTAGGAGTTGAACTAATGTAACAGTTCAGTGTGTTATAGTGTCTCTAGGAGGTGAACTACTGTAACAGTTCAGTGTGTTATAGTGTCTCTAGGAGGTGAACTACTGTAACAGTTCAGTGTGTTATGGTGTCTCTAGGAGGTGAATACTGTAACAGTTCAGTGTGTTATAGTGTCTCTAGGAGGTGAACTACTGTAACAGTTTAGTGTGTTATGGTGTCTCTAGGAGGTGAACTACTGTAACAGTTCAGTGTTTTATAGTGTCTCTGGGAGGTGAACTACTGTAACAGTTCAATGTGTTTTAGTGTCACTAGGAGGTGAATTACTGTAACAGTTCAGTGTGTTATGGTGTCTCTAGGAGGTGAACTACTGTAACAGTTTAGTGTGTTATGGTGTCACTAGGAGGTGAACTACTGTAACAGTTCAGTGTGTTATAGTGTCACTAGGAGGTGAACTACTGTAACAGTTCAGTGTTTTATATTGTCTCTAGGAGGTTAACTACTGTAACAGTTCAGTGTGTTACAGTGTCACTAGGAGGTGAACTACTGTAACAGGTCAGTGTGTTATTGTGTCTCTAGGAGGTGAGCTACTGTAACAGTTCAGTGTTTTATAGTGTCTCTGGGAGGTGAACTACTGTAACAGTTCAGTGTGTTATAGTGTCACTAGTAGTTGAACTACTGGAACAGTTCAGTGTGTTATAGTGTCTCTCAGAGTTGAACTACTGTAACAGTTCAGTGTGTTATGGTGTCTCTAGGAGGTGAACTACTGTAACAGTTCAGTGTTTTATAGTGTCTCTGGGAGGTGAACTACTGTAACATTTCAATGTGTTATAGTGTCACTAGGAGGTGAACTACTGTAACAGTTCAATGTGTTATAGTGTCATTAGGAGTAGAACTACTGTAACATTTCAGTGTGTTATTGTGTCTCTAGGAGATGAACTACTGCTACAATTCAGTGTTATAGTTTCTCTCTCTAGGGGTGAACTTCTGTAACAGTTCAGTGTTTTATAGTGTTTCTAGGAGGTGAACTACTCTGACAGTTCAGTGTTTTATAATGTCTTTAAGAGGTGAAATACTGTAACAGTTCAGTGTGTTATAGTGTCACTAGTAGTTGAACTACTGTAACAGTTTAGTGTGTTATAGTGTCACTAGTAGTTGAACTACTGTAACAGTTTAGTGTGTTATAGTGTCTCTGGGAGGTGAACTACTGAAACAGTTCAGTGAATTATAGTGTCTCTAGGAGGTGAACTACTGTAACAGTTCAGTGTGTTATAGTTTACCTAGTAGCTGAACTAATGTAACGAACTACTGTAACATTTCAGTGTGTTATAGTGTCACTAGTAGTTGAAATACTGTAACAGTTCAGTGTGTTATAGTGTTACTAGTAGTTGAACTACTGTAACAGTTCAGTGTGTGATAGTGTCACTAGTAGTTGAACTACTGTAACAGTTCAGTGTGTTATAGTGGCACTATTAGTTGAACTACTGTAACAGTTCAGTGTGCTATAGTGTCACTAGTAGTTGAACTACTGGAACAGTACAGTGTGTTATAGTGTCTCTCGGAGTTGAACTACTTTAAAAAGTTCAGAGTGTTATGGTGTCTCTAGGAGTTGAACTACTGTAACAGTTCAGTGTTTTATAGTGTCTCTGGGAGGTGAACTACAGTAACAGTTCAATGTGTTAGTGTCAATAGGAGGTGAACTACTGTAACAGTTCAGTGTGTTATGGTGTCTCTAGGAGGTGAATACTGTAACAGTTCAGTGTGTTAAAGTGTCACTAGGAGGTGAACTTCTGTAACAGTTCAGTGTTTTATAGTGTCTCTGGGAGGTGAACTACTGTAACAGTTCAGTGTGTTATAGTGTCACTAGTAGTTGAACTACTGTAACACTTCAGTGTGTTATAGTGTCTCTATCCAGGTGGTGAACTACTGTAACAGTTCAGAGTGTTATGGTTTCTCTAGGAGGAGAACTACTGTAACACTTCAGTGTGTTATAGTGTCTCTATCCAGGTGGTGAACTACTGTAACAGTTCAGAGTGTTATGGTGTCTCTGGGAGGTGAACTACTGTAACAGTTACGTGTTTTATAGTGTCACTAGTAGTTGAACTACTGTTACACTTCAGTGTGTTATAGTGTCACTAGTAGTTCAACTACTGTAACAGTTCAGTGTTTTATAGTGTCTCTGGGAGGTGAAATACTGTAACAGTTCAGTGTGTTATGGTGTCTCTAGGAGGTGAACTACTGTAACAGTTTAGTGTGTTATGGTGTCAGTAGGAGGTGAACTACTGTAACAGTTCAGTGTGTAATAGTGTCACTAGTAGTTGAACTACCGTAACACTTCAGTGTGTTATAGTGTCTCTATCCAGGTTGTGAACTACTGTAACAGTTCAGAGTGTTATGGTGTCTCTAGGAGGAGAACTACTGTAACAGTTCAGTGTTTTATAGTGTCTCTAGGAGTTGAACTACTGTAACAGTTCAGTGTGTTATAGTGTCTCTAGGAGGTGAACTACTGTAACAGTTCAGTGTGTTATAGTGTCTCTAGGAGGTGAACTACTGTAACAGTTCAGTGTGTTATGGTGTCTCTAGGAGGTGAATACTGTAACAGTTCAGTGTGTTATAGTGTCTCTAGGAGGTGAACTACTGTAACAGTTTAGTGTGTTATGGTGTCTCTAGGAGGTGAACTACTGTAACAGTTCAGTGTTTCATAGTGTCTCTGGGAGGTGAACTACTGTAACAGTTCAATGTGTTTTAGTGTCACTAGGAGGTGAATTACTGTAACAGTTCAGTGTGTTATGGTGTCTCTAGGAGGTGAACTACTGTAACAGTTTAGTGTGTTATGGTGTCACTAGGAGGTGAACTACTGTAACAGTTCAGTGTGTTATAGTGTCTCTAGGAGGTGAACTACCGTAACAGTTCAGTGTGTTATAGTGTCTCTAGGAGGTGAACTACTGTAACAGTTCAGTGTGTTATAGTGTCTCTATCCAGTTGAACTACTATAACAGTTCAGTGTGTTATAGTGTCTCTAGGAGGTGAACTACTGTAACAGTTCAGTGTGATATAGTGTCTCTATCCAGGAGGTGAACTACTGTAACAGTTCAGTGTGTTATAGTGTCTCTAGGAGGTAAACTACTGTAACAGTTCAATGTGCTACAGTGTCTCTACGAGGTGAACTACTGTAACAGTTCAGTGTGTTCTAGTGTCTCTGGGAGGTGAACTACTGTAACAATTAAGTGTGGCATAGTGTCTATAGGAGGTGAACTACTGTAAAAGTTCAGTGTGTTATAGTGTCTCGAGGAGGTGAACTACTGTAACAGTTCATTGTGTTATAGTTTAACTAGTAGATGAACTACTGTATGAGTTCAGTTTGTTATAGTGTCTCTGCGAGGTGAACTACTGTAACAGTTCAGTGTTTTATATTGTCTCTGGGAGGTGAACTACTGTAACAGTTCAGTGTGTTATGGTGTCTCTAGGAGTTGAACTACTGTAACAGTTCAGTGTTTTATATTGTCTCTGGGAGGTGAATTACTGTAACAGTTCAGTGTGTTATAGTGTCACTAGGAGGTGAACTACTGTAACAGTTAAGTGGTTTATATTGTCTCTGGGAGGTGAACTACTTTAACAGTTGAGTGTGTTATAGTGTCACTAGTAGTTGAACTACTGTAACAGTACAGTGTGTTATAGTGTCACTAGTAGTTGAACTACTGGAACAGTTCAGTGTGTTATAGTGTCTCTCGGAATTGAACTACTGTAACAGTTCAATGTGTTATAGTGTCACTAGGAGGTGAACTACTGTAACAGTTCAGTGTTTTATAGTGTCTCTGGGAGGTGAACTACTGTAACAGTTCAGTGTTTTATAGTGTCACTAGTAGTTGAACTACTGTAACAGTTCAGTGTGTTGTAGTGTCACTAGTAGTTGAACTACTGTAACACTTCAGTGTGTTATAGTGTCTCTATCCAGGTGGTGAACTACTGTAACAGTTCAGAGTGTTATGGTGTCTCTAGGAGGAGAACTACTGTAACAGTTCAGTGTTTTATAGTGTCTCTGGGAGGTGAACTACTGTAACAGTTACGTGTTTTATAGTGTCACTAGTAGTTGAACTACTGTAACAGTTCAGTGTTTTATAGTGTCTCTGGGAGGTGAACTACTGTAACAGTTCAGTGTGTTATGGTGTCTCTAGGAGGTGAACTACTGTAACAGTTTAGTGTGTTATGGTGTCACTAGGAGGTGAACTACTTTAACAGTTCAGTGTGTTATAGTGTCACTAGGAGGTGAACTACTGTAACATTTCAGTGTGTTATGGTGTCTCTAGGAGTTGAACTACTGTAACAGTTCAGTGTTTTATAGTGTCTCTGGGAGGTGAACTACTGTAACAGTTCAGTGTGTTATAGTGTCACTAGTAGTTGAACTACTGTAACACTTCAGTGTGTTATAGTGTCTCTATCCAGGTTGTGAACTACTGTAACAGTTCAGAGTGTTATGGTGTCTCTAGGAGGAGAACTACTGTAACAGTTCAGTGTTTTATAGTGTCTCTAGGAGTTGAACTAATGTAACAGTTCAGTGTGTTATAGTGTCTCTAGGAGGTGAACTACTGTAACAGTTCAGTGTGTTATAGTGTCTCTAGGAGGTGAACTACTGTAACAGTTCAGTGTGTTATGGTGTCTCTAGGAGGTGAATACTGTAGCAGTTCAGTGTGTTATAGTGTCTCTAGGAGGTGAACTACTGTAACAGTTTAGTGTGTTATGGTGTCTCTAGGAGGTGAATACTGTAGCAGTTCAGTGTGTTATAGTGTCACTAGGGGGTGAACTACTGTAACAGTTCAGTGTTTTATATTGTCTCTAGGAGGTTAACTACTGTAACAGTTCAGTGTGTTATAGTGTCACTAGGAGGTGAACTACTGTAACAGGTCAGTGTGTTATTGTGTCTCTAGGAGGTGAACTACTGTATCAGTTCAATGTGTTATAGTGTCACTAGGAGGTGAACTACTGTAACAGTTCAGTGTGTTATGGTGTCTCTAGGAGGTGAACTACTGTAACAGTTCAATGTGTTATAGTGTCATTAGGAGGAGAACTACTGTAACATTTCAGTGTGTTATTGTGTCTCTAGGAGATGAACTACTGCTACAATTCAGTGTTATAGTTTCTCTCTCTAGGGGTGAACTTCTGTAACAGTTCAGTGTTTTATAGTGTTTCTAGGAGGTGAACTACTCTGACAGTTCAGTGTTTTATAATGTCTCTCTCTAGGAGGTGAACTACTGTAACAGTGCAGTGTGTTATAGTGTCTCTAGGAGGTGAAATACTGTAACAGTTCAGTGTGTTATAGTGTCACTAGTAGTTGAACTACTGTAACAGTTTAGTGTGTTATAGTGTCACTAGTAGTTGAACAACTGTAACAGTTCAGTGTGTTATAGTGTCTCTGGGAGGTGAACTACTGAAACAGTTCAGTGAATTATAGTGTCTCTAGGAGGTGAACTACTGTAACAGTTCAGTGTGTTATAGTTTACCTAGTAGCTGAACTAATGTAACGAACTACTGTAACATTTCAGTGTGTTATAGTGTCACTAGTAGTTGAAATACTGTAACAGTTCAGTGTGTTATAGTGTCACTAGTAGTTGAAATACTGTAACAGTTCAGTGTGTTATAGTGTCACTAGTAGTTGAACTACTGTAACAGTTCAGTGTGTGATAGTGTCACTAGTAGTTGAACTACTGTAACAGTTCAGTGTGTTATAGTGGCACTATTAGTTGAACTACTGTAACAGTTCAGTGTGCTATAGTGTCACTAGTAGTTGAACTACTGGAACAGTACAGTGTGTTATAGTGTCTCTCGGAGTTGAACTACTTTAACAGTTCAGAGTGTTATGGTGTCTCTAGGAGTTGAACTACTGTAACAGTTCAGTGTTTTATAGTGTCTCTGGGAGGTGAACTTCTGTAACAGTTCAGTGTTTTATAGTGTCTCTGGGAGGTGAACTACTGTAACAGTTCAGTGTGTTATAGTGCCACTAGTAGTTCAACTACTGTAACACTTCAGTGTGTTAATGTGTCTCTATCCAGGTGGTGAACTACTGTAACAGTTCAGAGTGTTATGGTGTCTCTAGGAGGTGAACTACTGTAACAGTTCAGTGTTTTATAGTGTCTCTGGGAGGTGAACTACTGTAACAGTTCAATGTTTTATAGTGTCATTAGGAGGTGAACTACTGTAACAGTTCAGTGTGTTATAGTGTCTCTAGGAGATGAAGTACTGCTACAATTCAGTGTTATAGTTTCTCTCTCTTGGGGTGAACTTCTGTAACAGTTCATTGTGTTATATTGTCTCTAGGAGGTGAACTACTGTAACAGTTCAGTGTGTTATAGTGTCTCTTGTAGGTGATATACTGTAACAGTTCAGTGTGTTATAGTGTCACTAGGAGTTGAACTACTGTAACAGTTCAGTGTGTTATAGTGTCTATAGGAGGTGAACTACTGAAACAGTTCAGTGTTTTATAGTGTCTCTAGGAGGTGAACTACTGTAACTGTTCAGTGTGTTATAGTGTCACTATTAGTTGAACTACTGTAACAGTTCAGTGTGTTATAGTGTCTCTAGTAGTTGAACTACTGTAACAGTTCAGTGTGTTATAGTGTCTCTTGTAGGTGATATACTGTAACAGTTCAGTGTGTTATAGTGTCACTAGGAGTTGAACTACTGTAACAGTTCAGTGTGTTATAGTGTCTATAGGAGGTGAACTACTGAAACAGTTCAGTGTTTTATAGTGTCTCTAGGAGGTGAACTACTGTAACTGTTCAGTGTGTTATAGTGTCACTATTAGTTGAACTACTGTAACAGTTCAGCGTGTTATAGTGTCACTAGCAGTTGAACTACTGTAACAGTTCAGTGTTTTATAGTGTCTCTGGGAGGGGAACTACTGTAACAGTTCAGAGTGTTATAGTTTCAATATGAGTTGAACCACTGTAACAGTTCAGTGTGTTATAGTGTCACTAGTAGTTGAACTACTGTAACAGTTCAGTGTGTTATAGTGTCACTAGTAGTTGAACTACTGTAACAGTTCAGTGTGTTATAGTGTCACTAGTAGTTGAACTACTGTAACAGTTCAGTGTGTTGTAGTGTCACTAGCAGTTGAACTACTATAACAGTTCAGTATGTTATAGTGTCTCTGGGAGGTGAACTACTGTAACAGTTCAGTGAGTTATAGTGTCTATAGGAGGTGAACTACTGTAACAGTTCAGTGTTTTAGAGGTTCTCTAGGAGGTGAACTACTGTAACAGTTCAGTGTTTTATAGTGTCTCTGGGAGGTGAACTACTGTAACAGTTCAGTGTGTTATGGTGTCTCTAGGAGGTGAACTGCTGTAACAGTTTAGTGTGTTATGGTGTCACTAGGAGGTGAACTACTTTAACAGTTCAGTGTGTTATTGTGTCACTAGGAGGTGAACTACTGTAACAGTTCAGTGTGTTATGGTGTCTCTAGGAGTTGAACTACTGTAACAGTTCAGTGTTTTATAGTGTCTCTGGGAGGTGAACTACTGTAACAGTTCAGTGTGTTATAGTGTCACTAGTAGTTGAACTACTGTAACACTTCAGTGTGTTATAGTGTCTCTATCCAGGTTGTGAACTACTGTAACAGTTCAGAGTTTTATGGTGTCTCTAGGAGGAGAACTACTGTAACAGTTCAGTGTTTTATAGTGTCTCTAGGAGTTGAACTAATGTAACAGTTCAGTGTGTTATAGTGTCTCTAGGAGGTGAACTACTGTAACAGTTCAGTGTGTTATAGTGTCTCTAGGAGGTGAACTACTGTAACAGTTCAGTGTGTTATGGTGTCTCTAGGAGGTGAATACTGTAACAGTTCAGTGTGTTATAGTGTCTCTAGGAGGTGAACTACTGTAACAGTTGAGTGTGTTATGGTGTCTCTAGGAGGTGAACTACTGTAACAGTTCAGTGTTTTATAGTGTCTCTGGGAGGTGAACTACTGTAACAGTTCAATGTGTTTTAGTGTCACTAGGAGGTGAATTACTGTAACAGTTCAGTGTGTTATGGTGTCTCTAGGAGGTGAACTACTGTAACAGTTTAGTGTGTTATGGTGTCACTAGGAGGTGAACTACTGTAACAGTTCAGTGTGTTATAGTGTCACTAGGGGGTGAACTACTGTAACAGTTCAGTGTTTTATATTGTCTCTAGGAGGTTAACTACTGTAACAGTTCAGTGTGTTATAGTGTCACTAGGAGGTGAACTACTGTAACAGGTCAGTGTGTTATTGTGTCTCTAGGAGGTGAACTACTGTAACAGTTCAATGTGTTATAGTGTCACTAGGAGGTGAACTACTGTAACAGTTCAGTGTGTTATGGTGTCTCTAGGAGGTGAACTACTGTAACACTTCAATGTGTTATAGTGTCATTAGGAGGAGAACTACTGTAACATTTCAGTGTGTTATTGTGTCTCTAGGAGATGAACTACTGCTACAATTCAGTGTTATAGTTTCTCTCTCTAGGGGTGAACTTCTGTAACAGTTCAGTGTCTTATAGTGTTTCTAGGAGGTGAACTACTCTGACAGTTCAGTGTTTTATAATGTCTTTAAGTGGTGAAATACTGTAACAGTTCAGTGTGTTATAGTGTCACTAGTAGTTGAACTACTGTAACAGTTTAGTGTGTTATAGTGTCACTAGTAGTTGAACTACTGTAGCAGTTCAGTGTTTTATAGTGTCTCTGGGAGGGGAACTACTGTAACAGTTTAGTGTGTTATTGTGTCAGTAGGAGGTGAACTACTGTAACAGTTTAGTGTGTTATAGTGTCTCTGGGAGGTGAACTACTGAAACAGTTCAGAGTGTTATAGTTTCAATATGAGTTGAACCACTGTAACAGTTCAGTGTGTTATAGTGTCACTAGTAGTTGAACTACTGTAACAGTTCAGTGTGTTATAGTGTCACTAGTAGTTGAACTACTGTAACAGTTCAGTGTGTTATAGTGTCACTAGTAGTTGAACTACTGTAACACTTCAGTGTGTTGTAGTGTCACTAGCAGTTGAACTACTATAACAGTTCAGTATGTTATAGTGTCTCTAGGAGGTGAACTACTGTAACAGTTCAGTGTGTTATAGTGTCTATAGGAGGTGAACTACTGTAACAGTTCAGTGTTTTAGAGGTTCTCTAGGAGGTGAACTACTGTAACAGTTCAGTGTTTTATAATGTCTCTAGGAGGTGAACTACTGTAACAGTTCAGTGTTTTATAGTGTCTCTGGGAGGGGAACTACTGTAACAGTTCAATGTGTTATAGTGTCATTAGGAGGAGAACTACTGTAACATTTCAGTGTGTTATTGTGTCTCTAGGAGATGAACTACTGCTACAATTCAGTGTTATAGTTTCTCTCTCTAGGGGTGAACTTCTGTAACAGTTCAGTGTTTTATAGTGTTTCTAGGAGGTGAACTACTCTGACAGTTCAGTGTTTTATAATGTCTTTAAGAGGTGAAATACTGTAACAGTTCAGTGTGTTATAGTGTCACTAGTAGTTGAACTACTGTAACAGTTTAGTGTGTTATAGTGTCACTAGTAGTTGAACTACTGTAACAGTTTAGTGTGTTATAGTGTCTCTAGGAGGTGAACTACTGTAACAGTTCAATGTGTTATAGTTTACCTAGTAGCTGAACTAATGTAACGAACTACTGTAACATTTCAGTGTGTTATAGTGTCACTAGTAGTTGAAATACTGTAACAGTTCAGTGTGTTATAGTGTTACTAGTAGTTGAACTACTGTAACAGTTCAGTGTGTGATAGTGTCACTAGTAGTTGAACTACTGTAACAGTTCAGTGTGTTATAGTGGCACTATTAGTTGAACTACTGTAACAGTTCAGTGTGCTATAGTGTCTCTCGGAGTTGAACTACTTTAACAGTTCAGAGTGTTATGGTGTCTCTAGGAGTTGAACTACTGTAACAGTTCAGTGTTTTATAGTGTCTCTGGGAGGTGAACTACAGTAACAGTTCAATGTGTTAGTGTCAATAGGAGGTGAACTACTGTAACAGTTCAGTGTGTTATGATGTCTCTAGGAGGTGAATAATGTAACAGTTCAGTGTGTTAAAGTGTCACTAGGAGGTGAACTTCTGTAACAGTTCAGTGTTTTATAGTGTCTCTGGGAGGTGAACTACTGTAACAGTTCAGTGTGTTATAGTGTCACTAGTAGTTTAACTACTGTAACAGTTCAGTGTGTTATAGTGTCACTAGTAGTTCAACTACTGTAACACTTCAGTGTGTTATAGTGTCTCTATCCAGGTGGTGAACTACTGTAACAGTTCAGAGTGTTATGGTGTCTCTAGGAGGTGAACTACTGTAACAGTTCAGTGTTTTATAGTGTCTCTGGGAGGTGAACTACTGTAACAGTTCAATGTTTTATAGTGTCACTAGGAGGTGAACTACTGTAACAGTTCAGTGTGTTATAGTGTCTCTAGGAGATGAAGTACTGCTACAATTCAGTGTTATAGTTTCTCTCTCTTGGGGTGAACTTCTGTAACAGTTCAGTGTGTTATATTGTCTCTAGGAGGTGAACTACTGTAACAGTTCAGTGTGTTATAGTGTCTCTTGTAGGTGATATACTGTAACAGTTCAGTGTGTTATAGTGTCTCTAGGAGGTGAACTACTGTAACAGTTCAGTGTGTTATAGTGTCTCTAGTAGTTGAACTACTGTAACAGTTCAGTGTGTTATAGTGTCTCTTGTAGGTGATATACTGTAACAGTTCAGTGTGTTATAGTGTCACTAGGAGTTGAACTACTGTAACAGTTCAGTGTGTTATAGTGTCTATAGGAGGTGAACTACTGAAACAGTTCAGTGTTTTATAGTGTCTCTAGGAGGTGAACTACTGTAACTGTTCAGTGTGTTATAGTGTCACTATTAGTTGAACTACTGTAACTGTTCAGTGTGTTATAGTGTCACTATTAGTTGAACTACTGTAACAGTTCAGCGTGTTATAGTGTCACTAGCAGTTGAACTACTGTAACAGTTCAGTGTTTTATAGTGTCTCTGGGAGGGGAACTACTGTAACAGTTTAGTGTGTTATGGTGTCAGTAGGAGGTGAACTACTGTAACAGTTTAGTGTGTTATAGTGTCTCTGGGAGGTGAACTACTGAAACAGTTCAGTGAATTATAGTGTCTCTAGGAGGTGAACTACTGTAACAGTTCAGTGTGTTATAGTTTACCTAGTAGCTGAACTAATGTAACGAACTACTGTAACATTTCAGTGTGTTATAGTGTTACTAGTAGTTGAACTACTGTAACAGTTCAGTGTGTGATAGTGTCACTAGTAGTTGAACTACTGTAACAGTTCAGTGTGTTATAGTGTTACTAGTAGTTGAACTACTGTAACAGTTCAGTGTGTGATAGTGTCACTAGTAGTTGAACTACTGTAACAGTTCAGTGTGTGATAGTGTCACTAGTAGTTGAACTACTGTAACAGTTCAGTGTGTTATAGTGGCACTATTAGTTGAACTACTGTAACAGTTCAGTGTGCTATAGTGTCACTAGTAGTTGAACTACTGGAACAGTACAGTGTGTTATAGTGTCTCTCGGAGTTGAACTACTTTAACAGTTCAGAGTGTTATGGTGTCTCTAGGAGTTGAACTACTGTAACAGTTCAGTGTTTTATAGTGTCTCTGGGAGGTGAACTACAGTAACAGTTCAATGTGTTAGTGTCAATAGGAGGTGAACTACTGTAACAGTTCAGTGTGTTATGGTGTCTCTAGGAGGTGAATACTGTAACAGTTCAGTGTGTTAAAGTGTCACTAGGAGGTGAACTTCTGTAACAGTTCAGTGTTTTATAGTGTCTCTGGGAGGTGAACTACTGTAACAGTTCAGTGTGTTATAGTGTCACTAGTAGTTGAACTACTGTAACAGTTCAGTGTGTTATAGTGTCACTAGTAGTTCAACTACTGTAACACTTCAGTGTGTTATAGTGTCTCTATCCAGGTGGTGAACTACTGTAACAGTTCAGAGTGTTATGGTGTCTCTAGGAGGTGAACTACTGTAACAGTTCAGTGTTTTATAGTGTCTCTGGGAGGTGAACTACTGTAACAGTTCAATGTTTTATAGTGTCACTAGGAGGTGAACTACTGTAACAGTTCAGTGTGTTATAGTGTCTCTAGGAGATGAAGTACTGCTACAATTCAGTGTTATAGTTTCTCTCTCTTGGGGTGAACTTCTGTAACAGTTCAGTGTGTTATATTGTCTCTAGGAGGTGAACTACTGTAACAGTTCAGTGTGTTATAGTGTCTCTTGTAGGTGATATACTGTAACAGTTCAGTGTGTTATAGTGTCTCTAGGAGGTGAACTACTGTAACAGTTCAGTGTGTTATAGTGTCTCTAGTAGTTGAACTACTGTAACAGTTCAGTGTGTTATAGTGTCTCTTGTAGGTGATATACTGTAACAGTTCAGTGTGTTATAGTGTCACTAGGAGTTGAACTACTGTAACAGTTCAGTGTGTTATAGTGTCTATAGGAGGTGAACTACTGAAACAGTTCAGTGTTTTATAGTGTCTCTAGGAGGTGAACTACTGTAACTGTTCAGTGTGTTATAGTGTCACTATTAGTTGAACTACTGTAACAGTTCAGCGTGTTATAGTGTCACTAGCAGTTGAACTACTGTAACAGTTCAGTGTTTTATAGTGTCTCTGGGAGGGGAACTACTGTAACAGTTCAGAGTGTTATAGTGTCTATAGGAGGTGAACTACTGTAACAGTTCAGTGTGTTATAGTGTCACTATTAGTTGAACTACTGTAACAGTTCAGTGTGTTATAGTGTCTATAGGAGGTGAACTACTGTAACAGTTCAGTGTGTTATAGTGTCACTATTAGTTGAACTACTGTAACAGTTCATTGTGTTATAGTGGCACTATTAGTTGAACTACTGTAACAGTTCAGTGTGCTATAGTGTCTCTCGGAGTTGAACTACTTTAACAGTTCAGAGTGTTATGGTGTCTCTAGGAGTTGAACTACTGTAACAGTTCAGTGTTTTATAGTGTCTCTGGGAGGTGAACTACAGTAACAGTTCAATGTGTTAGTGTCAATAGGAGGTGAACTACTGTAACAGTTCAGTGTGTTATGATGTCTCTAGGAGGTGAATACTGTAACAGTTCAGTGTGTTAAAGTGTCACTAGGAGGTGAACTTCTGTAACAGTTCAGTGTTTTATAGTGTCTCTGGGAGGTGAACTACTGTAACAGTTCAGTGTGTTATAGTGTCACTAGTAGTTGAACTACTGTAACAGTTCAGTGTGTTATAGTGTCACTAGTAGTTCAACTACTGTAACACTTCAGTGTGTTATAGTGTCTCTATCCAGGTGGTGAACTACTGTAACAGTTCAGAGTGTTATGGTGTCTCTAGGAGGTGAACTACTGTAACAGTTCAGTGTTTTATAGTGTCTCTGGGAGGTGAACTACTGTAACAGTTCAATGTTTTATAGTGTCACTAGGAGGTGAACTACTGTAACAGTTCAGTGTGTTATAGTGTCTCTAGGAGATGAAGTACTGCTACAATTCAGTGTTATAGTTTCTCTCTCTTGGGGTGAACTTCTGTAACAGTTCAGTGTGTTATATTGTCTCTAGGAGGTGAACTACTGTAACAGTTCAGTGTGTTATAGTGTCTCTTGTAGGTGATATACTGTAACAGTTCAGTGTGTTATAGTGTCTCTAGGAGGTGAACTACTGTAACAGTTCAGTGTGTTATAGTGTCTCTAGTAGTTGAACTACTGTAACAGTTCAGTGTGTTATAGTGTCTCTTGTAGGTGATATACTGTAACAGTTCAGTGTGTTATAGTGTCACTAGGAGTTGAACTACTGTAACAGTTCAGTGTGTTATAGTGTCTATAGGAGGTGAACTACTGAAACAGTTCAGTGTTTTATAGTGTCTCTAGGAGGTGAACTACTGTAACTGTTCAGTGTGTTATAGTGTCACTATTAGTTGAACTACTGTAACAGTTCAGCGTGTTATAGTGTCACTAGCAGTTGAACTACTGTAACAGTTCAGTGTTTTATAGTGTCTCTGGGAGGGGAACTACTGTAACAGTTCAGAGTGTTATAGTTTCAATATGAGTTGAACCACTGTAACAGTTCAGTGTGTTATAGTGTCACTAGTAGTTGAACTACTGTAACAGTTCAGTGTGTTATAGTGTCACTAGTAGTTGAACTACTGTAACAGTTCAGTGTGTTATAGTGTCACTAGTAGTTGAACTACTGTAACACTTCAGTGTGTTGTAGTGTCACTAGCAGTTGAACTACTATAACAGTTCAGTATGTTATAGTGTCTCTGGGAGGTGAACTACTGTAACAGTTCAGTGTGTTATAGTGTCTATAGGAGGTGAACTACTGTAACAGTTCAGTGTTTTAGAGGTTCTCTAGGAGGTGAACTACTGTAACAGTTCAGTGTTTTATAATGTCTCTAGGAGGTGAACTACTGTAACAGTTCAGTGTTTTATAGTGTCTCTGGGAGGGGAACTACTGTAACAGTTCAGCGTGTTATAGTGTCACTAGTAGTTGAACTACTGTAACAGTTCAGTGTGTTATAGTGTCACTAGTAGTTGAACTACTGTAACAGTTCAGTGTGTTATAGTGTCACTAGTAGTTGAACTACTGTAACAGTTCAGTGTTTTATAGTGTCTCTGGGAGGGGAACTACTGTAACAGTTCAGAGTTTTATAGTTTCACTATGAGTTGAACCACTGTAACAGTTCAGTGTGTTATAGTGTCTCTAGGAGGTAAACTACTGTAACAGTTCAGTGTTTTATAGTGTCTCTGGGAGGTGAACTACTGTAACAGTTCATTGTGTTATAGTGTCTCTAGGAGGTGAACTACTGTAAGAGTTTAGTGTGTTATGGTGTCTCTAGGAGGTGAATACTGTAACAGTTCATTGTGTTATAGTGTCTCTAGGAGGTGAACTACTGTAACAGTTCAGTGTGTTATAGTGTCTCTAGGAGGTGAACTACTGTAACAGTTCAGTGTTTTATAGTGTCTCTAGGAGGTGAACTACTGTAACAGTTCAGTGTTTTATAGTGTCTCTGGCAGGTGAACTACTGTAATAGTTCAGTGTGTTATAGTGTCACTAGGAGGTGAACTACTGTAACAGTTCAGTGTTTTATATTGACTCTAGGAGGTGAACTACTGTAACAGTTCAGTGTGTTATAGTGTCACTAGTAGTTGAACTACTGTAACAGTTCAGTGTGTTATAGTGTCTCTAGGAGGTGAACTACTGTAACAGTTTAGAGTGTTATAGTGTCTCTGGGAGGTGAACTACTATAACAGTTCAGTGTGTTATAGTGTCACTAGTAGGTGAACTACTGTAACACTTCAGTGTGTTATAGTGTCACTAGGAGGTGAACTACTGTAACAATTCAGTGTGTTATGGTGTCTCTAGGAGGTGAACTACTGTAACACTTCAGTGTGTTATAGTGTCACTAGGAGGTGAACTACTGTAAAAGTTCAGTGTGTTATGGTGTCTCTAGGAGGTGAACTACTGTAACAGTTCAATGTGTTATAGTGTCACTAGGAGGTCAACTACTGTAACAGTTCAGTGTGTTATAGTGTCTCCAGGAGGTGAAAACTGTAACAGTTCAGTGTCTCTAGGAGGTGAACTACTGTAACAGTTCAGTGTTTTATAATGTCTCTAGGAGGTGAACTACTGTAACAGTTCAGTGTGTTATAGTGTCTCTATCCAGGTGGTGAAGTACTGTAACAGTTCAGAGTGTTATAGTGTCACTAGTAGTTGAACTACTGTAACAGTTCAGTGTGTTAAAGTGTCTCTAGTAGTTGAACTACTGTAACAGTTCAGTGTGTTATAGTGTCTCTAGGAGGTGAACTACTGTAACAGTTCAGTGTGTTATAGTGTCTCTAGGAGGTGAACTACTGTAACAGTTCAGTGTGTTATATTGTCTCTAGGAGGTGAACTACTGTAACAGTTCAGTGTGTTATAGTGTCTCTAGGAGTTGAACTACTGTAACAGTTCAGTGTGTTATGGTGTTTCTAGGTGGTGAACTACTGTAACAGTTCAGTGTGTTATAGTGTCACTAGTAGTTGAACTACTGTAACAGTTCAGTGTGTTATTGTGTCTCTAGGAGATGAACTACTGCTACAATTCAGTGTGTTATAGTTTCTCTCTCTAGGGGTGAACTTCTGAAAAAATCAGTGTGTTATAGTGTCACTAGTAGTTGAACTACTGTAACAGTTTAGTGTGTTATGGTGTCTCTTGGAGGTGAACTACTGTAACAGTTCAGTGTTTTATAGTGTCCCTAGGAGGTGAACTACTGTAACAGTTCAATGTGTTATATTGTCGCTGGGAGGTGAACTACTGTAACAGTTCAGTGTGTTAAAGTGTCTCTAGGAGGTGAACTACTGTAACAGATCAGTGTGATATAGTGTCTCTGTCCATATGGTGAACTACTGTAACAGTTCAGTGTGTTATAGTGTCTCTAGGAGGTGAACTACTGTAACAGTTCAGTGTGTTATAGTGTCTCTGGGAGGTGAACTACTGTAATAGTTCAGTGTGTTATAGTGTCACTAGGAGGTGAACTACTGTAACAGTTCAGTGTTTTATATTGACTCTAGGAGGTGAACTACTGTAACAGTTCAGTGTGTTATAGTGTCACTAGTAGTTGAACTACTGTAACAGTTCAGTGTGTTATAGTGTCTCTAGGAGGTGAACTACTGTAACAGTTTAGAGTGTTATAGTGTCTCTGGGAGGTGAACTACTATAACAGTTCAGTGTGTTATAGTGTCACTAGTAGGTGAACTACTGTAACACTTCAGTGTGTTATAGTGTCACTAGGAGGTGAACTACTGTAACAATTCAGTGTGTTATGGTGTCTCTAGGAGGTGAACTACTGTAACACTTCAGTGTGTTATAGTGTCACTAGGAGGTGAACTACTGTAACAGTTCAGTGTGTTATGGTGTCTCTAGGAGGTGAACTACTGTAACAGTTCAATGTGTTATAGTGTCACTAGGAGGTCAACTACTGTAACAGTTCAGTGTGTTATAGTGTCTCCAGGAGGTGAAAACTGTAACAGTTCAGTGTCTCTAGGAGGTGAACTACTGTAACAGTTCAGTGTTTTATAATGTCTCTAGGAGGTGAACTACTGTAACAGTTCAGTGTGTTATAGTGTCTCTATCCAGGTGGTGAAGTACTGTAACAGTTCAGAGTGTTATAGTGTCACTAGTAGTTGAACTACTGTAACAGTTCAGTGTGTTAAAGTGTCTCTAGTAGTTGAACTACTGTAACAGTTCAGTGTGTTATAGTGTCTCTAGGAGGTGAACTACTGTAACAGTTCAGTGTGTTATAGTGTCTCTAGGAGGTGAACTACTGTAACAGTTCAGTGTGTTATATTGTCTCTAGGAGGTGAACTACTGTAACAGTTCAGTGTGTTATAGTGTCTCTAGGAGTTGAACTACTGTAACAGTTCAGTGTGTTATGGTGTTTCTAGGTGGTGAACTACTGTAACAGTTCAGTGTGTTATAGTGTCACTGGTAGTTGAACTACTGTAACAGTTCAGTGTGTTATTGTGTCTCTAGGAGATGAACTACTGCTACAATTCAGTGTGTTATAGTTTCTCTCTCTAGGGGTGAACTTCTGAAAAAATCAGTGTGTTATAGTGTCACTAGTAGTTGAACTACTGTAACAGTTTAGTGTGTTATGGTGTCTCTTGGAGGTGAACTACTGTAACAGTTCAGTGTTTTATAGTGTCCCTAGGAGGTGAACTACTGTAACAGTTCAATGTGCTATATTGTCGCTGGGAGGTAAACTACTGTAACAGTTCAATGTGTTATATTGTCGCTGGGAGGTGAACTACTGTAACAGTTCAGTGTGTTATAGTGTCTCTATCCAGGTGGTGAACTACTGTAACAGTTCAGAGTGTTATAGTGTCACTAGTAGTTGAACTACTGTAACTTTTTAGTGTGTTATAGTGTCTCTAGGAGGTGAACTACTGTAACATTTCAGTGTTTTATAGTGTCACTAGTAGTTTAACTACTGTAACAGTTCAGTGTGTTATAGTGTAACTAGTAGTTGAACTACTGTAACAGTTCACTGTGTTGTAGTGTCTCTAGGAGATGAACTACTGTAACAGTTCAGTGTGTTATAGTGTCTCTGGGAGGTGAACTACTGAAACAGTTCAGTGTTTTATAGTGTCACTAGTAGTTGAACTACTGTAACAGTTCAGTGTGTTATAGTGTCTATAGGAGGTGAACTACTGTAACAGTTCAGTGTGTTACAGTGTCTCTGCGAGGTGAACTACTGTAACATATCAGTGTGTTATAGTGTCACTAGTAGTTGAACTACTGTAACAATTATGTGTGTCATAGTGTCTATAGGAGGTGAATTACTGTAACAGTTCAGTGTGTTATAGTGTCTCTAGAAGGTGATTAGCAGGTGAAATACTGTCACAGTTCAGTGTGTTATTGTTTCACTAGGAGGTGAAATACTGTAACAATACATTGTGTAATAGTGTAAGAAGGAGGTGAACTACTGTAACAATTAAGTGTGTTATAGTGTCACTAGAAGGTGAACTACTGTAACAGTTCAGTGTGTTATTCTGTCTCTAGGAGGTGAACTACTGAAACAGTTCAGTTAGTTATAGTTTCTCTCTCTAGGAGGTGAACTACTGTCAGAGTTAAGTGTGTTATAGTTTCACTAGGAGGTGAACTACTGTAACAGTTCAGTGTGTTATAGTGTCCCTAGCAGGTGAACTACTGTAACAGTTCAATGTGCTTTACTGTCTCTGGGAGGTGAACTACTGTAACAGTTCAGTGTGTTATAGTGTCTCTATCCAGGTGGTGAACTACTGTAACAGTTCAGATTGTTATTGTTTCACTAGGAGGTGAACTACTGTAACAGTTCAGTGTGTTAGTGTGTCTCTGGGAGGTGAACTACTGTAACAGTTCAGTGTGTTATAGTGTCTCTATCCAGGTGGTGAACTACTGTAACAGTTCAGTGTGTTATTGTTTCACTAGGAGGTGAACTACTGTAACAGTTCAGTGTGTTATAGTCTCTCTAGGAGGTGAAATACTGTAACAGTTCAGTGTGTTATAGTGTCTTTAGGAGGTGAACTTCTGTAACAGTACAGTGTGATATAGTGTCTCTATGCATGTGGTGAACTACTGTAACAGTTCAGTGTGTTATAATGTCTCTCTCTCTGGGAGGTGAACTACTGTAACAGTTCAGTGTGTTATTGTTTCACTAGGAGGTGAACTACTGTAACAGTTCAGTGTGATATAGTGCCTCTATCCATGTGGTGAACTACTGTAACAGTTCAGTGTGTTATAGTGTCTCTCTCTAGGAGGTGAACTACTGTAACAGTTCAGTGTGTTATTGTTTCACAAGAAGGTGAACTACTGTAACAGTTCAGTGTGTTATAGTGTCTCTAGGAGGTGAACTACTGTAACAGTTCAGTGTGTTATAGTTTCTCTCTCCAGGAGGTGAACTACTGTAACAGTTCAGTGTGTTATAGTGTCTCTAGGAGGTGAACTACTGTAAGAGTTCATTGTGTGATATTGTCTCTAGGAGGTGAACTACTGTAACAGTTCAGTGTGTTATAGTGTCTCTAGGAGGTGAACTTCTGTTTCAGTTCAGGGTGTTATAGTGTCACTAGTAGTTGAACTACTGTAACAGTTCAGTGTTTGATAGTTTCTCTGGGAGGCGAACTACTTTCAAGGTTAAGTGTGTTATTGTGTCACTAGAAGGTGAACTACTGTAACAGTTCAGTGTGATATAGTGTCTCTATGAGGTGAACTACTGTAACAGTTCAGTGTGTTATAGTGCCTCTATCCATGTGGTGAACTACTGTAACAGTTCAGTGTTTGATAGTTTCTCTGGGAGGCGAACTACTTTCAAGGTTAAGTGTGTTATTGTGTCACTAGAAGGTGAACTACTGTAACAGTTCAGTGTGATATAGTGTCTCTATGAGGTGAACTACTGTAACAGTTCAGTGTGTTATAGTGCCTCTATCCATGTGGTGAACTACTGTAACAGTTCAGTTTGTTATAGTGTCTCTCTCTAGGAGGTGAACTACAGTAACAGTTCAGTGTGTTATAGTTTCTCTCTCTAGGAGGTGAACTACTGTAACAGTTCAGTGTGTTATTGTTTCACTAGGAGGTGAACTACTGTAACAGTTCAGTGTGATATAGTGCCTCTATCCATGTGGTGAACTACTGTAACAGTTCAGTTTGTTATAGTGTCTCTCTCTAGGAGGTGAACTACTGTAACAGTTCAGTGTGTTATTGTTTCACAAGAAGGTGAACTACTGTAACAGTTCAGTGTGTTATAGTGTCTCTAGGAGGTGAACTACTGTAACAGTTCAGTGTGTTATAGTTTCTCTCTCTAGGAGGTGAACTACTGTAACAGTTCAGTGTGTTATAGTGTCTCTAGGAGGTGTACTACTGTAAGAGTTCATTGTGTGATATTGTCTCTAGGAGGTGAACTACTGTAACAGTTCAGTGTGTTATAGTGTCTCTAGGAGGTCAACTTCTGTTTCAGTTCAGTGTGATATAGTGTCTCTCTCCATGTGGTGAACTAATGTAACAGTTCAGTGTGTTATAGTTTTTCTAGGAGTTGAACTACTTTAACAGTTCAGTGTGTTATAGTGTCTCTCTAAAGGAGGTGAACTACTGTAACAGTTCAGTGTGTTATAGTGTCTCTAGGAGGTGAACTACTGTAACAGTTCAGTGTGTTATAGTTTCTCTCTAAAGGAGGTGAACTACTGTAACAGTTCAGTGAATTATAGTGTCTCTAGGAGGTGAACTACTGTAACAGTTCAGTGTGTTATAGTGTCTCTAGGAGGTGAACTACTTTAACAGTTCAGTGTGTTATAGTTTCTCTCTAAAGGAGGTGAACTACTGTAACAGTTCAGTGTTTTATAGTGTCTCTAGGAGGTGAACTACTGTAACAGTTCAGTGAATTATAGTGTCTCTAGGAGGTGAACTACTGTAACAGTTCAGTGTGTTATAGTGTCTCTAGGAGGTGAACTACTTTAACAGTTCAGTGTGTTATAGTTTCTCTCTCTCTAGGAGGTGAACTACTGTAACAGTTCAGTGTGTTATAGTTTCTCTCTCTAGGAGGTGAACTACTGTAACAGTTCAGTGTGTTATAGTGTCTCTAGGAGGTGAACTGCTGTAACAGTTCAGGGTGTTATAGTGTCACTAGTAGTTGAACTACTGTAACAGTTCAGTGTTTGATAGTTTCTCTGGGAGGCGAACTACTTTCAAGGTTAAGTGTGTTATGGTGTCACTAGAAGGTGAACTACTGTAACAGTTCAGTGTGATATAGTGTCTATCTGAGGTGAACTACTGTAACAGTTCAGTGTGATATAGTGTCTCTATCCATGTGGTGAACTACTGTAACAGTTCAGTTTGTTATAGTGTCTCTCTCTAGGAGGTGAACTACAGTAACAGTTCAGTGTGTTATAGTTTCTCTCTCTAGGAGGTGAACTACTGTAACAGTTCAGTGTGTTATTGTTTCACTGGGAGGTGAACTACTGTAACAGTTCAGTGTGATATAGTGCCTCTATCCATGTGGTGAACTACTGTAACAGTTCAGTTTGTTATAGTGTCTCTCTCTAGGAGGTGAACTACTGTAACAGTTCAGTGTGTTATTGTTTCACAAGAAGGTGAACTACTGTAACAGTTCAGAGTGTTACAGTGTCTCTAGGAGGTGAACTACTGTAACAGTTCAGTGTGTTATAGTTTCTCTCTCTAGGAGGTGAACTACTGTAACAGTTCAGTGTGTTATAGTGTCTCTAGGAGGTGAACTACTGTAACAGTTCAGTGTGTTATAGTGTCTCTAGGAAGTGAACTTCTGTTTCAGTTCAGTGTGATATAGTGTCTCTATCCATGTGGTGAACTACTGTAACAGTTCAGTGTGTTATAGTGTCTCTCTCTAGGAGGTGAACTAATGTAACAGTTCAGTGTGTTATAGTTTTTCTAGGAGTTGAACTACTTTAACAGTTCAGTGGGTTATAGTGTCTCTCTAAAGGAGGTGAACTACTGTAACAGTTCAATGTGTTATAGTGTCTCTAGGAGGTGAACTACTGTAACAGTTCAGTGTGTTATAGTGTCTCTAGGAGGTGAACTACTGTAACAGTTCAGTGTGTTATAGTTTCTCTCTCTAGGAGGTGAACTACTGTAACAGTTCAGTGTGTTATAGTGTCTCTAGGAGGTGTACTACTGTAAGAGTTCATTGTGTGATATTGTCTCTAGGAGGTGAACTACTGTAACAGTTCAGTGTGTTATAGTGTCTCTAGGAGGTCAACTTCTGTTTCAGTTCAGTGTGATATAGTGTCTCTCTCCATGTGGTGAACTAATGTAACAGTTCAGTGTGTTATAGTTTTTCTAGGAGTTGAACTACTTTAACAGTTCAGTGTGTTATAGTGTCTCTCTAAAGGAGGTGAACTACTGTAACAGTTCAGTGTGTTATAGTGTCTCTAGGAGGTGAACTACTGTAACAGTTCAGTGTGTTATAGTTTCTCTCTAAAGGAGGTGAACTACTGTAACAGTTCAGTGAATTATAGTGTCTCTAGGAGGTGAACTACTGTAACAGTTCAGTGTGTTATAGTGTCTCTAGGAGGTGAACTACTTTAACAGTTCAGTGTGTTATAGTTTCTCTCTAAAGGAGGTGAACTACTGTAACAGTTCAGTGTTTTATAGTGTCTCTAGGAGGTGAACTACTGTAACAGTTCAGTGTGTTATAGTTTCTCTCTAAAGGAGGTGAACTACTGTAACAGTTCAGTGAATTATAGTGTCTCTAGGAGGTGAACTACTGTAACAGTTCAGTGTGTTATAGTGTCTCTAGGAGGTGAACTACTTTAACAGTTCAGTGTGTTATAGTTTCTCTCTAAAGGAGGTGAACTACTGTAACAGTTCAGTGTTTTATAGTGTCTCTAGGAGGTGAACTACTGTAACAGTTCAGTGAATTATAGTGTCTCTAGGAGGTGAACTACTGTAACAGTTCAGTGTGTTATAGTGTCTCTAGGAGGTGAACTACTTTAACAGTTCAGTGTGTTATAGTTTCTCTCTCTCTAGGAGGTGAACTACTGTAACAGTTCAGTGTGTTATAGTTTCTCTCTCTAGGAGGTGAACTACTGTAACAGTTCAGTGTGTTATAGTGTCTCTAGGAGGTGAACTGCTGTAACAGTTCAGGGTGTTATAGTGTCACTAGTAGTTGAACTACTGTAACAGTTCAGTGTTTGATAGTTTCTCTGGGAGGCGAACTACTTTCAAGGTTAAGTGTGTTATGGTGTCACTAGAAGGTGAACTACTGTAACAGTTCAGTGTGATATAGTGTCTATCTGAGGTGAACTACTGTAACAGTTCAGTGTGATATAGTGTCTCTATCCATGTGGTGAACTACTGTAACAGTTCAGTTTGTTATAGTGTCTCTCTCTAGGAGGTGAACTACAGTAACAGTTCAGTGTGTTATAGTTTCTCTCTCTAGGAGGTGAACTACTGTAACAGTTCAGTGTGTTATTGTTTCACTGGGAGGTGAACTACTGTAACAGTTCAGTGTGATATAGTGCCTCTATCCATGTGGTGAACTACTGTAACAGTTCAGTTTGTTATAGTGTCTCTCTCTAGGAGGTGAACTACTGTAACAGTTCAGTGTGTTATTGTTTCACAAGAAGGTGAACTACTGTAACAGTTCAGAGTGTTACAGTGTCTCTAGGAGGTGAACTACTGTAACAGTTCAGTGTGTTATAGTTTCTCTCTCTAGGAGGTGAACTACTGTAACAGTTCAGTGTGTTATAGTGTCTCTAGGAGGTGAACTACTGTAACAGTTCAGTGTGTTATAGTGTCTCTAGGAAGTGAACTTCTGTTTC
Source organism: Salvelinus fontinalis (assembly GCF_029448725.1). NCBI lineage: Eukaryota > Metazoa > Chordata > Actinopteri > Salmoniformes > Salmonidae > Salvelinus > Salvelinus fontinalis. The sequence continues at coordinate 29,792,147 of NC_074698.1, read as the reverse complement.
AGTTCAGTGTGATATAGTGTCTCTATCCATGTGGTGAACTACTGTAACAGTTCAGTGTGTTATAGTGTCTCTCTCTAGGAGGTGAACTAATGTAACAGTTCAGTGTGTTATAGTTTTTCTAGGAGTTGAACTACTTTAACAGTTCAGTGGGTTATAGTGTCTCTCTAAAGGAGGTGAACTACTGTAACAGTTCAATGTGTTATAGTGTCTCTAGGAGGTGAACTACTGTAACAGTTCAGTGTGTTATAGTGTCTCTAGGAGGTGAACTACTGTAACAGTTCAGTGTGTTATAGTTTCTCTCTCTAGGAGGTGAACTACTGTAACAGTTCAGTGTGTTATAGTGTCTCTAGGAGGTGTACTACTGTAAGAGTTCATTGTGTGATATTGTCTCTAGGAGGTGAACTACTGTAACAGTTCAGTGTGTTATAGTGTCTCTAGGAGGTCAACTTCTGTTTCAGTTCAGTGTGATATAGTGTCTCTCTCCATGTGGTGAACTAATGTAACAGTTCAGTGTGTTATAGTTTTTCTAGGAGTTGAACTACTTTAACAGTTCAGTGTGTTATAGTGTCTCTCTAAAGGAGGTGAACTACTGTAACAGTTCAGTGTGTTATAGTGTCTCTAGGAGGTGAACTACTGTAACAGTTCAGTGTGTTATAGTTTCTCTCTAAAGGAGGTGAACTACTGTAACAGTTCAGTGAATTATAGTGTCTCTAGGAGGTGAACTACTGTAACAGTTCAGTGTGTTATAGTGTCTCTAGGAGGTGAACTACTTTAACAGTTCAGTGTGTTATAGTTTCTCTCTAAAGGAGGTGAACTACTGTAACAGTTCAGTGTTTTATAGTGTCTCTAGGAGGTGAACTACTGTAACAGTTCAGTGAATTATAGTGTCTCTAGGAGGTGAACTACTGTAACAGTTCAGTGTGTTATAGGGTCTCTAGGAGGTGAACTACTTTAACAGTTCAGTGTGTTATAGTTTCTCTCTCTCTAGGAGGTGAACTACTGTAACAGTTCAGTGTGTTATAGTTTCTCTCTCTAGGAGGTGAACTACTGTAACAGTTCAGTGTGTTATAGTTTCTCTCTCTAGGAGGTGAACTACTGTAACAGTTCAGTGTGTTATAGTGTCTCTAGGAGGTGAACTGCTGTAACAGTTCAGGGTGTTATAGTGTCACTAGTAGTTGAACTACTGTAACAGTTCAGTGTTTGATAGTTTCTCTGGGTGTCGAACTACTTTCAAGGTTAAGTGTGTTATGGTGTCACTAGAAGGTGAACTACTGTAACAGTTCAGTGTGATATAGTGTCTCTATGAGGTGAACTACTGTAACAGTTCAGTGTGATATAGTGTCTCTATCCATGTGGTGAACTACTGTAACAGTTCAGTTTGTTATAGTGTCTCTCTCTAGGAGGTGAACTACAGTAACAGTTCAGTGTGTTATAGTTTCTCTCTCTAGGAGGTGAACTACTGTAACAGTTCAGTGTGTTATTGTTTCACTGGGAGGTGAACTACTGTAACAGTTCAGTGTGATATAGTGCCTCTATCCATGTGGTGAACTACTGTAACAGTTCAGTTTGTTATAGTGTCTCTCTCTAGGAGGTGAACTACTGTAACAGTTCAGTGTGTTATTGTTTCACAAGAAGGTGAACTACTGTAACAGTTCAGAGTGTTATAGTGTCTCTAGGAGGTGAACTACTGTAACAGTTCAGTGTGTTATAGTTTCTCTCTCTAGGAGGTGAACTACTGTAACAGTTCAGTGTGTTATAGTGTCTCTAGGAGGTGAACTACTGTAACAGTTCAGTGTGTTATAGTGTCTCTAGGAAGTGAACTTCTGTTTCAGTTCAGTGTGATATAGTGTCTCTATCCATGTGGTGAACTACTGTAACAGTTCAGTTTGTTATAGTGTCTCTCTCTAGGAGGTGAACTACTGTAACAGTTCAGTGTGTTATTGTTTCACAAGAAGGTGAACTACTGTAACAGTTCAGTGTGTTATAGTTTTTCTAGGAGTTGAACTACTTTAACAGTTCAGTGTGTTATAGTGTCTCTCTAAAGGAGGTGAACTACTGTAACAGTTCAATGTGTTATAGTGTCTCTAGGAGGTGAACTACTGTAACAGTTCAGTGTGTTATAGTGTCTCTAGGAGGTGAACTACTTTAACAGTTCAGTGTGTTATAGTTTCTCTCTAAAGGAGGTGAACTACTGTAACAGTTCAGTGTTTTATAGTGTCTCTAGGAGGTGAACTACTGTAACAGTTCAGTGAATTATAGTGTCTCTAGGAGGTGAACTACTGTAACAGTTCAGTGTGTTATAGTGTCTCTAGGAGGTGAACTACTTTAACAGTTCAGTGTGTTATAGTTTCTCTCTAAAGGAGGTGAACTACTGTAACAGTTCAGGGTTTTATAGTGTCTCTAGGAGGTGAACTACTGTAACAGTTCAGTGAATTATAGTGTCTCTAGGAGGTGAACTACTGTAACAGTTCAGTGTGTTATAGTGTCTCTAGGAGGTGAACTACTGTAACAGTTCAGTGTGTTATAGTGTCTCTAGGAGGTGAACTACTATAACAGTTCAGTGTGTTATAATGTCTCTAGGAGGTGAACTACTGTAACAGTTCAGTGTGTTATAGTGTCTCTAGGAGGTGAACGACTGTAACAGTTCAGTGTGTTATAGTTTCTCTAGGAGGTGAACTACTATAACAATTCAAGATGTTATAGTTTCTCTCTCTAGGAGGTGAACTACTATAACAGTTCAGTGTGTTATAGTGTCTCTAGGAGGTGAACTAATGTAACATTTCAGTGTGTTATAGTGTCTCTAGGAGGTGAACTACTGTAACAGTTCAGTGTGTTATATTGTCTCTTGGAGGTGAACTACTGTAACAGTTGTGTGTGTGTTATAGTTTCTCTAGGAGGTGAACTACTGCAACATTTGTGTGTGTTTTATGGTGTCATTAGGAGGTGAACTACTGTAACAGTTCAGTGTGTATTAGTGTCACTAGTAGGTGACCTACTGTAACAGTGCAGTATGCTATAGTGTCTCTAGGAGGTGAGATACTGTAACAGTTCAGTTAGTTATAGTTTCACTAGGAGGTGAACTACTGCAACAGTTCAGTGTGTTATAGTGTCTCTAGGAGGTGAACTACTGTAACAGTTCAGTGTGTTATTGTTTCACAAGAAGGTGAACTACAGTAACAGTTCAGTGTGTTATAGTGTCTCTAGGAGGTGAACTACTGTAACAGTTCAGTGTGTTATAGTTTCTCTCTAAAGGAGGTGAACTACTGTAACAGTTCAGTGTGTTATGGTGTCTCTGGGAGGTGAACTACTGTAACAGTTCAGTGAATTATAGTGTCTCTAGGAGGTGAACTACTGTAACAGTTCAGTGTGTTATAGTGTCTCTAGGATTTGAACTACTGTAACAGTTCATTGTGTTATAGTGTCATAAGCAGGTGAACTACTGTAACAGTTCAGTGTGTTATAGTGTCTCTAGGAGGTCAACGACTGTAACAGTTCAGTGTGTTATAGTTTCTCTAGGAGGTGAACTACTGTAACAATTCAAGATGTTATAGTTTCTCTCTCTAGGAGGTGAACTACTGTAACAGTTCAGTTTGTTATAGTGTCTCTAGGAGGTGAACTAATGTAACATTTCAGTGTGTTATAGTGTCTCTAGGAGGTGAACTACTGTAACAGTTGTGTGTGTGTTATAGTTTCTCTAGGAGGTGAACTACTGCAACATTTGTGTGTGTTTTTTCTGGTGTCATTAGGAGGTGAACTACTGTAACAGTTCAGTGTGTATTAGTGTCACTAGTAGGTGACCTACTGTAACAGTGCAGTATGCTATAGTGTCTCTAGGAGGTGAGATACTGTAACAGTTCAGTTAGTTATAGTTTCACTAGGAGGTGAACTACTGTAACAGTCAGTGTGTTATAGTTTCACTAGGAGGTGAACTACTGTAACAGTCAGTGTGTTATAGTGTCTCTAGGAGTTGAACTATTGTCACAGTTAAGTGTGTTATAGTGTCACTAGAAGGTGAACTACTGTAACAGTTCAGTGTGTTATTGTTTCACTAGGAGGTGAACTACTGTAACAGTTCAGTGTGATATAGTGTCTCTATCCATGTGGTGAACTACTGTAACAGTGCAGTGTGTTATAGTGTCTCTCTCTAGGAGGTGAACTACAGTAACAGTTCAGTGTGTTATAGTTTCTCTCTCTGGGAGGTGAACTACTGTAACAGTTCAGTGTGTTATTGTTTCACAAGAAGGTGAACTACTGTAAGAGTTCATTGTGTTATATTGTCTCTAGGAGGTGAACTTCTGTAACAGTTCAGTGTGTTATAGTGTCTCTAGGAGGTGAACTTCTGTTTCAGGTCAGTGTGATATAGTGTCTCTATCCATGTGGTGAACTACTGTAACAGTTCAGTGTGTTATAGTGTCCCTAGCAGGTGAACTACTGTAACAGTTCAATGTGCTTTAGTGTCTCTGGGAGGTGAACTACTGTAACAGTTCAGTGTGTTATAGTGTCTCTATCCAGGTGGTGAACTACTGTAACAGTTCATATTGTTATTGTTTCACTAGGAGGTGAACTACTGTAACAGTTCAGTTAGTTATAGTTTCTCTCTCTAGGAGGTGAACTACTGTAACAGTTCAGTGTGTTATTGTTTCACTAGGAGGTGAACTACTGTAACAGTTCAGTGTGTTATAGTCTCTCTAGGAGGTGAAATACTGTAACAGTTCAGTGTGTTATAGTGTCTTTAGGAGGTGAACTTCTGTACCAGTACAGTGTGATATAGTGTCTCTATGCATGTGGTGAACTACTGTAACAGTTCAGTGTGTTATAGTGTCTCTCTCTAGGAGGTGAACTACTGTAACAGTTCAGTGTGTTATAGTTTCTCTCTCTAGGAGGTGAACTACTGTAGCAGTTCAGTGTGTTATAGTGTCTCTAGGAGGTGAACTGCTGTAACAGTTCAGGGTGTTATAGTGTCACTAGTAGTTGAACTACTGTAACAGTTCAGTGTTTGATAGTTTCTCTGGGAGGCGAACTACTTTCAAGGTTAAGTGTGTTATGGTGTCACTAGAAGGTGAACTACTGTAACAGTTCAGTGTGTTATTGTTTCACTAGGAGGTGAACTACTGTAAAAGTTCAGTGTGATATAGTGCCTCTATCCATGTGGTGAACTACTCTAACAGTTCAGTTTGTTATAGTGTCTCTCTCTAGGAGGTGAACTACAGTAACAGTTCAGTGTGTTATAGTTTCTCTCTCTAGGAGGTGAACTACTGTAACAGTTCAGTGTGTTATAGTGTCTCTAGGAGGTGAACTACTGTAACAGTTCAGTGTGTTATATTTTCTCTCTCTAGGAGGTGAACTACTGTAACAGTTCAGTGTGTTATAGTGTCTCTAGGAGGTGAACTACTCTAACAGTTCAGTGTGTTATTGTTTCACTAGGAGGTGAACTACTGTAACAGTTCAGTGTTTTATAGTGTCTCTAGGAGGTGAACTACTGTAAAAGTTCAGTGTGATATAGTGCCTCTATCCATGTGGTGAACTACTGTAACAGTTCAGTGTGTTATGGTGTCACTAGAAGGTGAACTACTGTAACAGTTCAGTGTTTTATAGTGTCTCTAGGAGGTGAACTACTGTAACAGTTCAGTGTGATATAGTGTCTCTATCCATGTGGTGAACTACTGTAACAGTTCAGTTTGTTATAGTGTCTCTCTCTAGGAGGTGAACTACTGTAACAGTTCAGTATGTTATAGTGTCTCTAGGAAGTGAACTGCTGTAACAGTTCAGGGTGTTATAGTGTCACTAGTAGTTGAACTACTGTAACAGTTCAGTGTTTGATAGTTTCTCTGGGAGGCGAACTACTTTCAAGGTTAAGTGTGTTATGGTGTCACTAGAAGGTGAACTACTGTAACAGTTCAGTGTGTTATTGTTTCACTAGGAGGTGAACTACTGTAACAGTTCAGTGTGATATAGTGCCTCTATCCATGTGGTGAACTACTGTAACAGTTCAGTTTGTTATAGTGTCTCTCTCTAGGAGGTGAACTACAGTAACAGTTCAGTGTGTTATAGTGTCTCTAGGAGGTGAACTACTGTAACAGTTCAGTGCGTTATTGTTTCACGAGGAGGTGAACTACTGTAACAGTTCAGTGTGTTATAGTGTCTCTAGGAGGTGAACTACTGTAACAGTTCAGTGTGTTATAATGTCTCTAGGAGGTGAACTACTGTAACAGTTCAGTGTGTTATATTGTCTCTAGGATTTGAACTACTGTAACAGTTCAGTGTGTTATAGTGTCTCTAGGAGTTGAACTATTGTCACAGTTAAGTGTGTTATAGTGTCTCTAGGAGGTGAACTACTGTAACAGTTCAGTGTGTTATAGTTTCTCTCTAAAGGAGGTGAACTACTGTAACAGTTCAGTGTGTTATGGTGTCTCTGGGAGGTGAACTACTGTAACAGTTCAGTGAATTATAGTGTCTCTAGGAGGTGAACTACTGTAACAGTTCAGTGTGTTATAGTGTCTCTAGGATTTGAACTACTGTAACAGTTCATTGTGTTATAGTGTCATAAGCAGGTGAACTACTGTAACAGTTCAGTGTGTTATAGTGTCTCTAGGAGGTCAACGACTGTAACAGTTCAGTGTGTTATAGTTTCTCTAGGAGGTGAACTACTGTAACAATTCAAGATGTTATAGTTTCTCTCTCTAGGAGGTGAACTACTGTAACAGTTCAGTTTGTTATAGTGTCTCTAGGAGGTGAACTAATGTAACATTTCAGTGTGTTATAGTGTCTCTAGGAGGTGAACTACTGTAACAGTTGTGTGTGTGTTATAGTTTCTCTAGGAGGTGAACTACTGCAACATTTGTGTGTGTTTTTTCTGGTGTCATTAGGAGGTGAACTACTGTAACAGTTCAGTGTGTATTAGTGTCACTAGTAGGTGACCTACTGTAACAGTGCAGTATGCTATAGTGTCTCTAGGAGGTGAGATACTGTAACAGTTCAGTTAGTTATAGTTTCACTAGGAGGTGAACTACTGTAACAGTCAGTGTGTTATAGTTTCACTAGGAGGTGAACTACTGTAACAGTCAGTGTGTTATAGTGTCTCTAGGAGTTGAACTATTGTCACAGTTAAGTGTGTTATAGTGTCACTAGAAGGTGAACTACTGTAACAGTTCAGTGTGTTATTGTTTCACTAGGAGGTGAACTACTGTAACAGTTCAGTGTGATATAGTGTCTCTATCCATGTGGTGAACTACTGTAACAGTGCAGTGTGTTATAGTGTCTCTCTCTAGGAGGTGAACTACAGTAACAGTTCAGTGTGTTATAGTTTCTCTCTCTGGGAGGTGAACTACTGTAACAGTTCAGTGTGTTATTGTTTCACAAGAAGGTGAACTACTGTAAGAGTTCATTGTGTTATATTGTCTCTAGGAGGTGAACTTCTGTAACAGTTCAGTGTGTTATAGTGTCTCTAGGAGGTGAACTTCTGTTTCAGGTCAGTGTGATATAGTGTCTCTATCCATGTGGTGAACTACTGTAACAGTTCAGTGTGTTATAGTGTCCCTAGCAGGTGAACTACTGTAACAGTTCAATGTGCTTTAGTGTCTCTGGGAGGTGAACTACTGTAACAGTTCAGTGTGTTATAGTGTCTCTATCCAGGTGGTGAACTACTGTAACAGTTCATATTGTTATTGTTTCACTAGGAGGTGAACTACTGTAACAGTTCAGTTAGTTATAGTTTCTCTCTCTAGGAGGTGAACTACTGTAACAGTTCAGTGTGTTATTGTTTCACTAGGAGGTGAACTACTGTAACAGTTCAGTGTGTTATAGTCTCTCTAGGAGGTGAAATACTGTAACAGTTCAGTGTGTTATAGTGTCTTTAGGAGGTGAACTTCTGTACCAGTACAGTGTGATATAGTGTCTCTATGCATGTGGTGAACTACTGTAACAGTTCAGTGTGTTATAGTGTCTCTCTCTAGGAGGTGAACTACTGTAACAGTTCAGTGTGTTATAGTTTCTCTCTCTAGGAGGTGAACTACTGTAGCAGTTCAGTGTGTTATAGTGTCTCTAGGAGGTGAACTGCTGTAACAGTTCAGGGTGTTATAGTGTCACTAGTAGTTGAACTACTGTAACAGTTCAGTGTTTGATAGTTTCTCTGGGAGGCGAACTACTTTCAAGGTTAAGTGTGTTATGGTGTCACTAGAAGGTGAACTACTGTAACAGTTCAGTGTGTTATTGTTTCACTAGGAGGTGAACTACTGTAAAAGTTCAGTGTGATATAGTGCCTCTATCCATGTGGTGAACTACTCTAACAGTTCAGTTTGTTATAGTGTCTCTCTCTAGGAGGTGAACTACAGTAACAGTTCAGTGTGTTATAGTTTCTCTCTCTAGGAGGTGAACTACTGTAACAGTTCAGTGTGTTATAGTGTCTCTAGGAGGTGAACTACTGTAACAGTTCAGTGTGTTATATTTTCTCTCTCTAGGAGGTGAACTACTGTAACAGTTCAGTGTGTTATAGTGTCTCTAGGAGGTGAACTACTCTAACAGTTCAGTGTGTTATTGTTTCACTAGGAGGTGAACTACTGTAACAGTTCAGTGTTTTATAGTGTCTCTAGGAGGTGAACTACTGTAAAAGTTCAGTGTGATATAGTGCCTCTATCCATGTGGTGAACTACTGTAACAGTTCAGTGTGTTATGGTGTCACTAGAAGGTGAACTACTGTAACAGTTCAGTGTTTTATAGTGTCTCTAGGAGGTGAACTACTGTAACAGTTCAGTGTGATATAGTGTCTCTATCCATGTGGTGAACTACTGTAACAGTTCAGTTTGTTATAGTGTCTCTCTCTAGGAGGTGAACTACTGTAACAGTTCAGTATGTTATAGTGTCTCTAGGAAGTGAACTGCTGTAACAGTTCAGGGTGTTATAGTGTCACTAGTAGTTGAACTACTGTAACAGTTCAGTGTTTGATAGTTTCTCTGGGAGGCGAACTACTTTCAAGGTTAAGTGTGTTATGGTGTCACTAGAAGGTGAACTACTGTAACAGTTCAGTGTGTTATTGTTTCACTAGGAGGTGAACTACTGTAACAGTTCAGTGTGATATAGTGCCTCTATCCATGTGGTGAACTACTGTAACAGTTCAGTTTGTTATAGTGTCTCTCTCTAGGAGGTGAACTACAGTAACAGTTCAGTGTGTTATAGTGTCTCTAGGAGGTGAACTACTGTAACAGTTCAGTGCGTTATTGTTTCACGAGGAGGTGAACTACTGTAACAGTTCAGTGTGTTATAGTGTCTCTAGGAGGTGAACTACTGTAACAGTTCAGTGTGTTATAATGTCTCTAGGAGGTGAACTACTGTAACAGTTCAGTGTGTTATATTGTCTCTAGGATTTGAACTACTGTAACAGTTCAGTGTGTTATAGTGTCTCTAGGAGTTGAACTATTGTCACAGTTAAGTGTGTTATAGTGTCTCTAGGAGGTGAACTACTGTAACAGTTCAGTGTGTTATAGTGTCTCTATCCATGTGGTGAACTACTGTAACAGTTCAGTGTGTTATAGTTTCTCTAGGAGGTGAACTACTGCAACATTTGTGTGTGTTTTATGGTGTCATTAGGAGGTGAACTACTGTAACAGTTCAGTGTGTATTAGTGTCACTAGTAGGTGACCTACTGTAACAGTGCAGTATGCTATAGTGTCTCTAGGAGGTGAGATACTGTAACAGTTCAGTTAGTTATAGTTTCACTAGGAGGTGAACTACTGTAACAGTCAGTGTGTCATAGTTTCACTAGGAGGTGAACTACTGTAACAGTCAGTGTGTTATAGTGTCTCTAGGAGTTGAACTATTGTCACAGTTAAGTGTGTTATAGTGTCACTAGAAGGTGAACTACTGTAACAGTTCAGTGTGTTATTGTTTCACTAGGAGGTGAACTACTGTAACAGTTCAGTGTGATATAGTGTCTCTATCCATGTGGTGAACTACTGTAACAGTGCAGTGTGTTATAGTGTCTCTCTCTAGGAGGTGAACTACAGTAACAGTTCAGTGTGTTATAGTTTCTCTCTCTGGGAGGTGAACTACTGTAACAGTTCAGTGTGTTATTGTTTCACAAGAAGGTGAACTACTGTAAGAGTTCATTGTGTTATATTGTCTCTAGGAGGTGAACTTCTGTAACAGTTCAGTGTGTTATAGAGTCTCTAGGAGGTGAACTTCTGTTTCAGTTCAGTGTGATATAGTGTCTCTATCCATGTGGTGAACTACTGTAACAGTTCAGTGTGTTATAGTGTCCCTAGCAGGTGAACTACTGTAACAGTTCAATGTGCTTTAGTGTCTCTGGGAGGTGAACTACTGTAACAGTTCAGTGTGTTATAGTGTCTCTATCCAGGTGGTGAACTACTGTAACAGTTCATATTGTTATTGTTTCACTAGGAGGTGAACTACTGTAACAGTTCAGTGTGTTATAGTGTCTCTATCCAGGTGGTGAACTTCTGTAACACTTCAGTGTGTTAGAGTATCACTAGGAGGTGAACTACTGTAACAGTTCAGTTAGTTATAGTTTCTCTCTCTAGGAGGTGAACTACTGTAACAGTTCAGTGTGTTATTGTTTCACTAGGAGGTGAACTACTGTAACAGTTCAGTGTGTTATAGTCTCTCTAGGAGGTGAAATACTGTAACAGTTCAGTGTGTTATAGTGTCTTTAGGAGGTGAACTTCTGTAACAGTACAGTGTGATATAGTGTCTCTATGCATGTGGTGAACTACTGTAACAGTTCAGTGTGTTATAGTGTCTCTCTCTAGGAGGTGAACTACTGTAACAGTTCAGTGTGTTATAGTTTCTCTCTCTAGGAGGTGAACTACTGTAGCAGTTCAGTGTGTTATAGTGTCTCTAGGAGGTGAACTGCTGTAACAGTTCAGGGTGTTATAGTGTCACTAGTAGTTGAACTACTGTAACAGTTCAGTGTTTGATAGTTTCTCTGGGAGGCGAACTACTTTCAAGGTTAAGTGTGTTATGGTGTCACTAGAAGGTGAACTACTGTAACAGTTCAGTGTGTTATTGTTTCACTAGGAGGTGAACTACTGTAAAAGTTCAGTGTGATATAGTGCCTCTATCCATGTGGTGAACTACTCTAACAGTTCAGTTTGTTATAGTGTCTCTCTCTAGGAGGTGAACTACAGTAACAGTTCAGTGTGTTATAGTTTCTCTCTCTAGGAGGTGAACTACTGTAACAGTTCAGTGTGTTATAGTGTCTCTAGGAGGTGAACTACTGTAACAGTTCAGTGTGTTATATTTTCTCTCTCTAGGAGGTGAACTACTGTAACAGTTCAGTGTGTTATAGTGTCTCTAGGAGGTGAACTACTCTAACAGTTCAGTGTGTTATTGTTTCACTAGGAGGTGAACTACTGTAACAGTTCAGTGTTTTATAGTGTCTCTAGGAGGTGAACTACTGTAAAAGTTCAGTGTGATATAGTGCCTCTATCCATGTGGTGAACTACTGTAACAGTTCAGTGTGTTATGGTGTCACTAGAAGGTGAACTACTGTAACAGTTCAGTGTTTTATAGTGTCTCTAGGAGGTGAACTACTGTAACAGTTCAGTGTGATATAGTGTCTCTATCCATGTGGTGAACTACTGTAACAGTTCAGTTTGTTATAGTGTCTCTCTCTAGGAGGTGAACTACTGTAACAGTTCAGTGTGTTATAGTGTCTCTAGGAAGTGAACTGCTGTAACAGTTCAGGGTGTTATAGTGTCACTAGTAGTTGAACTACTGTAACAGTTCAGTGTTTGATAGTTTCTCTGGGAGGCGAACTACTTTCAAGGTTAAGTGTGTTATGGTGTCACTAGAAGGTGAACTACTGTAACAGTTCAGTGTGTTATTGTTTCACTAGGAGGTGAACTACTGTAACAGTTCAGTGTGATATAGTGCCTCTATCCATGTGGTGAACTACTGTAACAGTTCAGTTTGTTATAGTGTCTCTCTCTAGGAGGTGAACTACAGTAACAGTTCAGTGTGTTATAGTTTCTCTAGGAGGTGAACTACTGTAACAGTTCAGTGTGTTATTGTTTCACAAGAAGGTGAACTACTGTAACAGTTCAGTTTGTTATAGTGTCTCTCTCTAGGAGGTGAACTACAGTAACAGTTCAGTGTGTTATAGTTTCTCTAGGAGGTGATATACTGTAACAGTTCAGTGTGTTATAGAGTCTCTCTCTAGGAGGTGAACTACTGTAACAGTTCAGTGTGTTATAGTTTCTCTAGGAGGTGAACTACTGTAACAGTTCAGTGTGTTATTGTTTCACAAGAAGGTGAACTACTGTAACAGTTCAGTGTGTTATAGTGTCTCTAGGAGGTGAACTACTGTAACAGTTCAGTGTGTTATTGTTTCACAAGATGGTGAACTACTGTAACAGTTCAGTGTGTTATAGTGTCTCTAGGAGGTGAACTACTGTAAGAGTTCATTGTGTGATATTGTCTCTAGGAGGTGAACTACTGTAACAGTTGTGTGTGTGTTATAGTTTCTCTAGGAGGTGAACTACTGCAACATTTGTGTGTGTTTTATGGTGTCATTAGGAGGTGAACTACTGTAACAGTTCAGTGTGTATTAGTGTCACTAGTAGGTGACCTACTGTAACAGTGCAGTATGCTATAGTGTCTCTAGGAGGTGAGATACTGTAACAGTTCAGTTAGTTATAGTTTCACTAGGAGGTGAACTACTGTAACAGTTCAGTGTGTTATAGTGTCTCTAGGAGGTGAACTACTGTAACAGTTCAGTGTGTTATTGTTTCACAAGAAGGTGAACTACAGTAACAGTTCAGTGTGTTATAGTGTCTCTAGGAGGTTAACTACTGTAACAGTTCAGTGTGTTATAGTTTCTCTCTAAAGGAGGTGAACTACTGTAACAGTTCAGTGTGTTATAGTGTCTCTATCCATGTGGTGAACTACTGTAACAGTTCAGTGTGTTATAGTGTCCCTAGCAGGTGAACTACTGTAACAGTTCAATGTGCTTTAGTGTCTCTGGGAGGTGAACTACTGTAACAGTTCAGTGTGTTATAGTGTCTCTATCCAGGTGGTGAACTACTGTAACAGTTCATATTGTTATTGTTTCACTAGGAGGTGAACTACTGTAACAGTTCAGTGTGTTATAGTGTCTCTATCCAGGTGGTGAACTTCTGTAACACTTCAGTGTTAGAGTATCACTAGGAGGTGAACTACTGTAACAGTTCAGTTAGTTATAGTTTCTCTCTCTAGGAGGTGAACTACTGTAACAGTTCAGTGTGTTATTGTTTCACTAGGAGGTGAACTACTGTAACAGTTCAGTGTGTTATAGTCTCTCTAGGAGGTGAAATACTGTAACAGTTCAGTGTGTTATAGTGTCTTTAGGAGGTGAACTTCTGTAACAGTACAGTGTGATATAGTGTCTCTATGCATGTGGTGAACTACTGTAACAGTTCAGTGTGTTATAGTGTCTCTCTCTAGGAGGTGAACTACTGTAACAGTTCAGTGTGTTATAGTTTCTCTCTCTAGGAGGTAAACTACTGTAACAGTTCAGTGTGTTATAGTGTCTCTAGGAGGTGAACTGCTGTAACAGTTCAGGGTGTTATAGTGTCACTAGTAGTTGAACTACTGTAACAGTTCAGTGTTTGATAGTTTCTCTGGGAGGCGAACTACTTTCAAGGTTAAGTGTGTTATGGTGTCACTAGAAGGTGAACTACTGTAACAGTTCAGTGTGTTATTGTTTCACTAGGAGGTGAACTACTGTAAAAGTTCAGTGTGATATAGTGCCTCTATCCATGTGGTGAACTACTCTAACAGTTCAGTTTGTTATAGTGTCTCTCTCTAGGAGGTGAACTACAGTAACAGTTCAGTGTGTTATAGTTTCTCTCTCTAGGAGGTGAACTACTGTAACAGTTCAGTGTGTTATAGTGTCTCTAGGAGGTGAACTACTGTAACAGTTCAGTGTGTTATATTTTCTCTCTCTAGGAGGTGAACTACTGTAACAGTTCAGTGTGTTATAGTGTCTCTAGGAGGTGAACTACTCTAACAGTTCAGTGTGTTATTGTTTCACTAGGAGGTGAACTACTGTAACAGTTCAGTGTTTTATAGTGTCTCTAGGAGGTGAACTACTGTAAAAGTTCAGTGTGATATAGTGCCTCTATCCATGTGGTGAACTACTGTAACAGTTCAGTGTGTTATGGTGTCACTAGAAGGTGAACTACTGTAACAGTTCAGTGTGTTATAGTGTCTCTCTCTAGGAGGTGAACTAATGTAACAGTTCAGTGTGTATTAGTGTCACTAGTAGGTGACCTACTGTAACAGTGCAGTATGCTATAGTGTCTTTAGGAGGTGAGATACTGTAACAGTTTAGTTAGTTATAGTTTCACTAGGAGGTGAACTACTGTAACAGTTCAGAGTGTTATAGTGTCTCTAGGAGGTGAACTACTGTAACAGTTCAGTGTGTTATTTTTTCACAAGAAGGTGAACTACAGTAACAGTTCAGTGTGTTATAGTGTCTCTCTAAAGGAGGTGAACTACTGTAACAGTTCAGTGTGTTATAGTGTCTCTAGGAGGTGAACTACTGTAACAGTTCAGTGCGTTATTGTTTCACGAGGAGGTGAACTACTGTAACAGTTCAGTGTGTTATAGTGTCTCTAGGAGGTGAACTACTGTAACAGTTCAGTGTGTTATAATGTCTCTAGGAGGTGAACTACTGTAACAGTTCAGTGTGTTATATTGTCTCTAGGATTTGAACTACTGTAACAGTTCATTGTGTTATAGTGTCTCTAGGAGTTGAACTATTGTCACAGTTAAGTGTGTTATAGTGTCTCTAGGAGGTGAACTACTGTAACAGTTCAGTGTGTTATAGTGTCTCTATCCATGTGGTGAACTACTGTAACAGTTCAGTGTGATATAGTGTCTCTATCCATGTGGTGAACTACTGTAACAGTTCAGTTTGTTATAGTGTCTCTCTCTAGGAGGTGAACTACAGTAACAGTTCAGTGTGTTATAGCTTCTCTCTCTAGGAGGTGAACTACTGTAACAGTTCAATGTGTTATAGTGTCTCTGGGAGGTGAACTTCTGTTTCAGTTCAGTGTGATATAGTGTCTCTGTCCAGGTGGTGAACTACTGTAACAGTTTAGTGTGTTATAGTGTCTCTATCCAGGTGGTGAACTACTGTAACAGTTCAGTGTGTTATTGTTTCACAAGAAGATGAACTACTGTAAGAGTTCATTGTGTTATATTGTCTCTAGGAGGTGAACTTCTGTAACAGTTCAGTGTGTTATAGTGTCTCTAGGAGGTGAACTTCTGTTTCAGTTCAGTGTGATATAGTTTCTCTATCCATGTGGTGAACTACTGTAACAGTTCAGTGTGTTATAGTGTCTCTAGGAGGTGAACTAATGTAACAGTTCAGTGTGTTATAGTTTCTCTCTACAGGAGGTGAAATACTGTAACAGTTCAGTGTGTTATATTGTCTCTAGGAGGTGAACTACTGTAACAGTTCAGTGAATTATAGTGTCTCTAGGATGTGAACTACTGTAACAGTTCATTGTGTTATAGTGTCATAAGCAGGTGAACTACTGTAACAGTTCAGTGTGTTATAGTGTCTCTAGGAGGTGAACGACTGTAAAAGTTCAGTGTGTTATAGTGTCTCTAGGAGGTGAACTACTGTAACAATTCAAGATGTTATAATTTCTCTCTCTAGGAGGTGAACTACTGTAACAGTTCAGTGTTTTATAGTGTCTCTAGGAGGTGAACTAATGTAACATTTCAGTGTGTTATAGTGTCTCTAGGAGGTGAACTACTGTAACAGTTCAGTGTGTTATAGTGTCTCTTGGAGGTGAACTACTGTAACAGTTGTGTGTGTGTTATAGTTTCTCTAGGAGGTGAACTACTGCAACATTTGTGTGTTTTATGGTGTCATTAGGAGGTGAACTACTGTAACAGTTCAGTGTGTATTAGTGTCACTAGTAGGTGACCTACTGTAACAGTGCAGTATGCTATAGTGTCTCTAGGAGGTGAGATACTGTAACAGTTCAGTTAGTTATAGTTTCTCTAGGAGGTGAACTACTGCAACATTTGTGTGTTTTATGGTGTCATTAGGAGGTGAACTACTGTAACAGTTCAGTGTGTATTAGTGTCACTAGTAGGTGACCTACTGTAACAGTGCAGTATGCTATAGTGTCTCTAGGAGGTGAGATACTGTAACAGTTCAGTTAGTTATAGTTTCACTAGGAGGTGAACTACTGTAACAGTTCAGTGTGTTATAGTGTCTCTAGGAGGTGAACTACTGTAACAGTCAGTGTGTTATAGTTTCACTAGGAGGTGAACTACTGTAACAGTCAGTGTGTTATAGTTTCACTAGGAGGTGAACTACTGTAACAGTCAGTGTGTTATAGTGTCTCTAGGAGTTGAACTATTGTCACAGTTAAGTGTGTTATAGTGTCTCTAGGAGGTGAACTACTGTAACAGTTCAGTGTGTTATAGTGTCTCTATCCATGTGGTGAACTACTGGAACAGTTCAGTTTGTTATAGTGTCTCTCTCTAGGAGGTGAACTGCAGTAACAGTTCAGTGTGTTATAGCTTCTCTCTCTAGGAGGTGAACTACTGTAACAGTTCAATGTGTTATAGTGTCTCTGGGAGGTGAACTTCTGTTTCAGTTCAGTGTGATATAGTGTCTCTGTCCAGGTGGTGAACTACTGTAACAGTTTAGTGTGTTATAGTGTCTCTATCCAGGTGGTGAACTACTGTAACAGTTCAGTGTGTTATTGTTTCACAAGAAGATGAACTACTGTAAGAGTTCATTGTGTTATATTGTCTCTAGGAGGTAAACTTCTGTAACAGTTCAGTGTGTTATAGTGTCTCTAGGAGGTGAACTTCTGTTTCAGTTCAGTGTGATATAGTTTCTCTATCCGTGTGGTGAACTACTGTAACAGTTCAGTGTGTTATAGTGTCTCTAGGAGGTGAACTAATGTAACAGTTCAGTGTGTTATAGTTTCTCTCTACAGGAGGTGAACTACTGTAACAGTTCAGTGTGTTATATTGTCTCTAGGAGGTGAACTACTGTAACAGTTCAGTGAATTATAGTGTCTCTAGGAGGTGAACTACTGTAACAGTTCAGTGTGTTATAGTGTCTCTGGGAGGTGAACTACTGTAACAGTTCAGTGTGTTATAGTGTCTCTAGGAGGTGAACTACTGTAACAGTTCAGTGTGTTATGGTGTCTCTAGGAGGTGAACTACTGTAACAGTTCAGTGTGTTATAGTGTCTCTAGGAGGTGAACTACTGTAACAGTTCAGTGTGTTATAGTTTCTCTTTCTAGGAGGTGAACTACTGTAACAGTTCAGTGCGTTATTGTTTCACTAGGAGGTGAACTACTGTAACAGTTCAGTGTGATATAGTGTCTCTAGGAGGTGAACTACTGTAACAGTTCAGTGTGTTATATTGTCTCTAGGAGGTGAACTACTGTAACAGTTGTGTGTGTGTTATAGTTTCTCTAGGAGGTGAACTACTGCAACATTTGTGTGTGTTTTATGGTGTCATTAGGAGGTGAACTACTGTAACAGTTCAGTGTGTTATAGTGTCATAAGCAGGTGAACTACTGTAACAGTTCAGTGTGTTATAGTGTCTCTATCCATGTGGTGAACTACTGTAACAGTTCAGTGTGTTATAGTGTCTCTAGGAGGTGAACTAATGTAACAGTTCAGTGTGTTATAGTTTCTCTCTACAGGAGGTGAACTACTGTAACAGTTCAGTGTGTTATATTGTCTCTAGGAGGTGAACTACTGTAACAGTTCAGTGAATTATAGTGTCTCTAGGAGGTGAACTACTGTAACAGTACAGTGTGTTATAGTGTCTCTAGGAGGTGAACTACTGTAACAGTTCAGTGTGTTATAGTGTCTCTAGGAGGTGAACTACTGTAACAGTTCAGTGTGTTATGGTGTCTCTAGGAGGTGAACTACTGTAACAGTTCAGTGTGTTATAGTGTCTCTAGGAGGTGAACTACTGTAACAGTTCAGTGTGTTATAGTTTCTCTTTCTAGGAGGTGAACTACTGTAACAGTTCAGTGCGTTATTGTTTCACTAGGAGGTGAACTACTGTAACAGTTCAGTGTGATATAGTGTCTCTAGGAGGTGAACTACTGTAACAGTTCAGTGTGTTATATTGTCTCTAGGAGGTGAACTACTGTAACAGTTGTGTGTGTGTTATAGTTTCTCTAGGAGGTGAACTACTGCAACATTTGTGTGTGTTTTATGGTGTCATTAGGAGGTGAACTACTGTAACAGTTCAGTGTGTTATAGTGTCTCTCTCTAGGAGGTGAACTAATGTAACAGTTCAGTGTGTTATAGTAATTCTAGGAGTTGAACTACTTTAACAGTTCAGTATGTTATAGTTTCTCTCTAAAGGATGTGAACTACTGTAACAGTTCAGTGTGTTATAGTGTCTCTAGGAGGTGAACTACTGTAACAGTTCAGTGTGTTATAGTGTCATAAGCAGGTGAACTACTGTAACAGTTCAGTGTGTTATAGTGTCTCTATCCATGTGGTGAACTACTGTAACAGTTCAGTGTGTTATAGTGTCTCTAGGAGGTGAACTAATGTAACAGTTCAGTGTGTTATAGTTTCTCTCTACAGGAGGTGAACTACTGTAACAGTTCAGTGTGTTATATTGTCTCTAGGAAGTGAACTACTGTAACAGTTCAGTGAATTATAGTGTCGCTAGGAGGTGAACTACTGTAACAGTACAGTGTGTTATAGTGTCTCTAGGAGGTGAACTACTGTAACAGTTCAGTGTGTTATAGTGTCTCTAGGAGGTGAACTACTGTAACAGTTCAGTGTGTTATGGTGTCTCTAGGAGGTGAACTACTGTAACAGTTCAGTGTGTTATAGTGTCTCTAGGAGGTGAACTACTGTAACAGTTCAGTGTGTTATAGTTTTTCTTTCTAGGAGGTGAACTACTGTAACAGTTCAGTGCGTTATTGTTTCACTAGGAGGTGAACTACTGTAACAGTTCAGTGTGATATAGTGTCTCTAGGAGGTGAACTACTGTAACAGTTCAGTGTGTTATATTGTCTCTAGGAGGTGAACTACTGTAACAGTTGTGTGTGTGTTATAGTTTCTCTAGGAGGTGAACTACTGCAACATTTGTGTGTGTTTTATGGTGTCATTAGGAGGTGAACTACTGTAACAGTTCAGTGTGTTATAGTGTCTCTCTCTAGGAGGTGAACTAATGTAACAGTTCAGTGTGTTATAGTTTTTCTAGGAGTTGAACTACTTTAACAGTTCAGTATGTTATAGTTTCTCTCTAAAGGATGTGAACTACTGTAACAGTTCAGTGTGTTATAGTGTCTCTAGGAGGTGAACTACTGTAACAGTTCAGTGTGTTATAGTTTCTCTCTAAAGGAGGTGAACTACTGTAACAGTTCAGTGTGTTATAGTGTCTCTAGGAGGTGAACTACTGTAACAGTTCAGTGAATTATAGTGTCTCTAGGAGGTGAACTACTGTAACAGTACAGTGTGTTATAGTGTCTCTAGGAGGTGAACTACTGTAACAGTTCAGTGTGTTATAGTGTCTCTAGGAGGTGAACTACTGTAACAGTTCAGTGTGTTATGGTGTCTCTAGGAGGTGAACTACTGTAACAGTTCAGTGTGTTATAGTGTCTCTAGGAGGTGAACTACTGTAACAGTTCAGTGTGTTATAGTTTCTCTTTCTAGGAGGTGAACTACTGTAACAGTTCAGTGCGTTATTGTTTCACTAGGAGGTGAACTACTGTAACAGTTCAGTGTGATATAGTGTCTCTAGGAGGTGAACTACTGTAACAGTTCAGTGTGTTATATTGTCTCTAGGAGGTGAACTACTGTAACAGTTGTGTGTGTGTTATAGTTTCTCTAGGAGGTGAACTACTGCAACATTTGTGTGTGTTTTATGGTGTCATTAGGAGGTGAACTACTGTAACAGTTCAGTGTGTTATAGTGTCTCTCTCTAGGAGGTGAACTAATGTAACAGTTCAGTGTGTTATAGTTTTTCTAGGAGTTGAACTACTTTAACAGTTCAGTATGTTATAGTTTCTCTCTAAAGGATGTGAACTACTGTAACAGTTCAGTGTGTTATAGTGTCTCTAGGAGGTGAACTACTGTAACAGTTCAGTGTGTTATAGTGTCATAAGCAGGTGAACTACTGTAACAGTTCAGTGTGTTATAGTGTCTCTATCCATGCGGTGAACTACTGTAACAGTTCAGTGTGTTATAGTGTCTCTAGGAGGTGAACTAATGTAACAGTTCAGTGTGTTATAGTTTCTCTCTACAGGAGGTGAACTACTGTAACAGTTCAGTGTGTTATATTGTCTCTAGGAGGTGAACTACTGTAACAGTTCAGTGAATTATAGTGTCTCTAGGAGGTGAACTACTGTA
Source organism: Salvelinus fontinalis (assembly GCF_029448725.1). Classification (NCBI taxonomy): domain Eukaryota; kingdom Metazoa; phylum Chordata; class Actinopteri; order Salmoniformes; family Salmonidae; genus Salvelinus; species Salvelinus fontinalis. The sequence continues at coordinate 29,771,786 of NC_074698.1, read as the reverse complement.
ACAGTACAGTGTGTTATAGTGTCTCTAGGAGGTGAACTACTGTAACAGTTCAGTGTGTTATAGTGTCTCTAGGAGGTGAACTACTGTAACAGTTCAGTGTGTTATGGTGTCTCTAGGAGGTGAACTACTGTAACAGTTCAGTGTGTTATAGTGTCTCTAGGAGGTGAACTACTGTAACAGTTCAGTGTGTTATAGTTTCTCTTTCTAGGAGGTGAACTACTGTAACAGTTCAGTGCGTTATTGTTTCACTAGGAGGTGAACTACTGTAACAGTTCAGTGTGATATAGTGTCTCTAGGAGGTGAACTACTGTAACAGTTCAGTGTGTTATATTGTCTCTAGGAGGTGAACTACTGTAACAGTTGTGTGTGTGTTATAGTTTCTCTAGGAGGTGAACTACTGCAACATTTGTGTGTGTTTTATGGTGTCATTAGGAGGTGAACTACTGTAACAGTTCAGTGTGTTATAGTGTCTCTCTCTAGGAGGTGAACTAATGTAACAGTTCAGTGTGTTATAGTTTTTCTAGGAGTTGAACTACTTTAACAGTTCAGTATGTTATAGTTTCTCTCTAAAGGATGTGAACTACTGTAACAGTTCAGTGTGTTATAGTGTCTCTAGGAGGTGAACTACTGTAACAGTTCAGTGTGTTATAGTTTCTCTCTAAAGGAGGTGAACTACTGTAACAGTTCAGTGTGTTATATTGTCTCTAGGAGGTGAACTACTGTAACAGTTCAGTGTGTCATAGTGTATCTAGGAGGTGAACTACTGTAACAGTTCAGTGCGTTATTGTTTCACAAGGAGGTGAACTACTGTAACAGTTCAGTCTGTTATAGTGTCTCTAGGAGGTGAACTACTGTAACAGTTCAGTGTGTTATAATGTCTCTAGGAGGTGAACTACTGTAACAGTTCAGTGTGTTATATTGTCTCTAGGATGTGAACTACTGTAACAGTTCATTGTGTTATAGTGTCATAAGCAGGTGAACTACTGTAACAGTTCAGTGTGTTATAGTGTCTCTAGGAGGTGAACGACTGTAACAATTCAAGATGTTATAGTTTCTCTCTCTAGGAGGTGAACTACTGTAACAGTTCAGTGTGTTATAGTGTCTCTAGGAGGTGAACTAATGTAACATTTCAGTGTGTTATAGTGTCTCTAGGAGGTGAACTACTGTAACAGTTCAGTGTGTTATAGTGTCTCTTGGAGGTGAACTACTGTAACAGTTTTGTGTGTGTTATAGTTTCTCTAGGAGGTGAACTACTGCAACATTTGTGTGTTTTATGGTGTCATTAGGAGGTGAACTACTGTAACAGTTCAGTGTGTATTAGTGTCACTAGTAGGTGACCTACTGTAACAGTGCAGTATGCTATAGTGTCTCTAGGAGGTGAGATACTGTAACAGTTCAGTTAGTTATAGTTTCACTAGGAGGTGAACTACTGTAACAGTCAGTGTGTTATAGTTTCACTAGGAGGTGAACTACTGTAACAGTCAGTGTGTTATAGTGTCTCTAGGAGTTGAACTATTGTCACAGTTAAGTGTGTTATAGTGTCTCTAGGAGGTGAACTACTGTAACAGTTCAGTGTGTTATAGTGTCTCTATCCATGTGGTGAACTACTGTAACAGTTCAGTTTGTTATAGTGTCTCTCTCTAGGAGGTTAACTACAGTAACAGTTCAGTGTGTTATAGCTTCTCTCTCTAGGAGGTGAACTACTGTAACAGTTCAATGTGTTATAGTGTCTCTGGGAGGTGAACTTCTGTTTCAGTTCAGTGTGATATAGTGTCTCTGTTCAGGTGGTGAACTACTGTAACAGTTTAGTGTGTTATAGTGTCTCTATCCAGGTGGTGAACTACTGTAACAGTTCAGTGTGTTATTGTTTCACAAGAAGATGAACTACTGTAAGAGTTCATTGTGTTATATTGTCTCTAGGAGGTGAACTTCTGTAACAGTTCAGTGTGTTATAGTGTCTCTAGGAGGTTAACTTCTGTTTCAGTTCAGTGTGATATAGTTTCTCTATCCATGTGGTGAACTACTGTAACAGTTCAGTGTGTTATAGTGTCTCTAGGAGGTGAACTAATGTAACAGTTCAGTGTGTTATAGTTTCTCTCTACAGGAGGTGAAATACTGTAACAGTTCAGTGTGTTATATTGTCTCTAGGAGGTGAACTACTGTAACAGTTCAGTGAATTATAGTGTCTCTAGGATGTGAACTACTGTAACAGTTCATTGTGTTATAGTGTCATAAGCAGGTGAACTACTGTAACAGTTCAGTGTGTTATAGTGTCTCTAGGAGGTGAACGACTGTAACAGTTCAGTGTGTTATAGTGTCTCTAGGAGGTGAACTACTGTAACAATTCAAGATGTTATAGTTTCTCTCTCTAGGAGGTGAACTACTGTAACAGTTCAGTGTTTTATAGTGTCTCTAGGAGGTGAACTAATGTAACATTTCAGTGTGTTATAGTGTCTCTAGGAGGTGAACTACTGTAACAGTTCAGTGTGTTATAGTGTCTCTTGGAGGTGAACTACTGTAACAGTTGTGTGTGTGTTATAGTTTCTCTAGGAGGTGAACTACTGCAACATTTGTGTGTTTTATGGTGTCATTAGGAGGTGAACTACTGTAACAGTTCAGTGTGTATTAGTGTCACTAGTAGGTGACCTACTGTAACAGTGCAGTATGCTATAGTGTCTCTAGGAGGTGAGATACTGTAACAGTTCAGTTAGTTATAGTTTCTCTAGGAGGTGAACTACTGCAACATTTGTGTGTTTTATGGTGTCATTAGGAGGTGAACTACTGTAACAGTTCAGTGTGTATTAGTGTCACTAGTAGGTGACCTACTGTAACAGTGCAGTATGCTATAGTGTCTCTAGGAGGTGAGATACTGTAACAGTTCAGTTAGTTATAGTTTCACTAGGAGGTGAACTACTGTAACAGTTCAGTGTGTTATAGTGTCTCTAGGAGGTGAACTACTGTAACAGTCAGTGTGTTATAGTTTCACTAGGAGGTGAACTACTGTAACAGTCAGTGTGTTATAGTTTCACTAGGAGGTGAACTACTGTAACAGTCAGTGTGTTATAGTATCTCTAGGAGTTGAACTATTGTCACAGTTAAGTGTGTTATAGTGTCTCTAGGAGGTGAACTACTGTAACAGTTCAGTGTGTTATAGTGTCTCTATCCATGTGGTGAACTACTGGAACAGTTCAGTTTGTTATAGTGTCTCTCTCTAGGAGGTGAACTGCAGTAACAGTTCAGTGTGTTATAGCTTCTCTCTCTAGGAGGTGAACTACTGTAACAGTTCAATGTGTTATAGTGTCTCTGGGAGGTGAACTTCTGTTTCAGTTCAGTGTGATATAGTGTCTCTGTCCAGGTGGTGAACTACTGTAACAGTTTAGTGTGTTATAGTGTCTCTATCCAGGTGGTGAACTACTGTAACAGTTCAGTGTGTTATTGTTTCACAAGAAGATGAACTACTGTAAGAGTTCATTGTGTTATATTGTCTCTAGGAGGTAAACTTCTGTAACAGTTCAGTGTGTTATAGTGTCTCTAGGAGGTGAACTTCTGTTTCAGTTCAGTGTGATATAGTTTCTCTCTACAGGAGGTGAACTACTGTAACAGTTCAGTGTGTTATATTGTCTCTAGGAGGTGAACTACTGTAACAGTTCAGTGTGTTATAGTGTCTCTAGGAGGTGAACTACTGTAACAGTTCAGTGTGATATAGTGTCTCTAGGAGGTGAACTACTGTAACAGTTCAGTGTGTTATATTGTCTCTAGGAGGTGAACTACTGTAACAGTTGTGTGTGTGTTATAGTTTCTCTAGGAGGTGAACTACTGCAACATTTGTGTGTGTTTTATGGTGTCATTAGGAGGTGAACTACTGTAACAGTTCAGTGTGTTATAGTGTCATAAGCAGGTGAACTACTGTAACAGTTCAGTGTGTTATAGTGTCTCTATCCATGTGGTGAACTACTGTAACAGTTCAGTGTGCTATAGTGTCTCTAGGAGGTGAACTTCTGTTACAGTTCAGTGTGATATATAATCTCTGTCCATATGGTGAACTACTGTAAAAGTTCAGTGTGTTATAGTGTCTCTAGGAGGTGAACAATTGTAACAGTTCAGTGTGATATAGTGTCTCATTCCATGTGGTGAACTACTGTAACAGTTCAGTGTGTTATAGTGTCTCTAGGAGGTGAACTATTGTAACAGTTCAGTGTGATATAGTGTCTCTGTCCATGTGGTGAACTACTGTAACAGTTCAGTGTGTTAAAGTGTCTCTCGGAGGTGAACTTCTGCAACAGTTCAGTGTGATATAGTGTCTCTAGGAGGTGAACTTCTGTAAAAGTTCAGTGTGATATAGTGTCTCTGTCCATATGGTGAACTACTGTAACAGTTCAGTGTGTTATAGTGTCTCTAGGAGGTGAACTACTGTAACAGTTCAGTGTGTTATAGTGTCTCTAGGAGGTGAACTTCTGTAACAGTTCAGTGTGATATAGTTTCTCTGTCCAGATGGTGAACTACTGTAACAGTTCAGTGTGTTATAGTGTCTCTAGGAGGTGAACTACTGTAACAGTTCAGTGTGTTATTGTTTCTCTAGGAGGTGAACTACTGTAACATTTCAGTGTGTTACAGTGTCTCTGGGAGGTGAACTACTGTAACAGTTAAGTGAGTTATAGTGTCATTAGGACGTGAACTACTGTAACAGTTCAGTGTGTTATAGTGTCTCTAGGAGGTGAACTACTGTAACAGTTCAGTGTGTTATAGTGTCTCTAGGAGGTGAACTTCTGTAACAGTTCAGTGTGATATAGTGTCTCTGTCCATATGGTGAACTACTGTAACAGTGCAGTGTGTTATGGTGTCTCTAGGAGGTGAGCTACTGTAACATTTCAGTGTGTTATAGTGTCTCTGGGAGGTGAACTACTGTCACAGTTAGTGTGTTACAGTGTCTCTAGGATGTGAACTACTGTAACAGTTCAGTGTGTCATAGTGTCTCTAGGATGTGAACTACTGTAACAGTTCAGTGTGTTATCGTGTCATTAGCAGGTGAACTACTGTAACAGTTCAGTGTGATATAGTGTCTCTGTCCATGTGGTGAACTACTGTACCAGTTCAGTGTGTTATAGTGTCTCTCTCTAGGAGGTGAACTAATGTAACAGTTCAGTGTGTTATAGTTTCTCTAGGAGGTGAACTACTGTAACAGTTCAGTGTGTTATAGTGTCTCTATCCATGTGGTAAACTTCTGTAACAGTTCAGTGTGATATAGTGTCTCTGTCCATGTGGTGAACTACTGTAACAGTTCAGTGTGTTATAGTGTCTCTCTCTATGAGGTGAACTAATGTAACAGTTCAGTGTGTTATAGTTTCTCTAGGAGGTGAACTACTGTAACAGTTCAGTGTGTTATAGTGTCGCTAGGAGTTGAACTTCTGTAACAGTTCAGTGTGTTATAGTGTCTCTAGGAGGTGAACTACTGTAACAGTTCAGTGTGTTATAGTGTCTCTCTCTAGGAGTTGAACTACTGCAACAGTTCAGTGTGTTATAGTGTCTCTAGGAGGTGAACGACTGTAACAGTTCAGTGTGTTATAGTGTCTCTAGGAGGTGAACTACTGTAACAATTCAAGATGTTATAGTTTCTCTCTCTAGGAGGTGAACTACTGTAACAGTTCAGTGTTTTATAGTGTCTCTAGGAGGTGAACTAATGTAACATTTCAGTGTGTTATAGTGTCTCTAGGAGGTGAACTACTGTAACAGTTCAGTGTGTTATAGTGTCTCTTGGAGGTGAACTACTGTAACAGTTGTGTGTGTGTTATAGTTTCTCTAGGAGGTGAACTACTGCAACATTTGTGTGTTTTATGGTGTCATTAGGAGGTGAACTACTGTAACAGTTCAGTGTGTATTAGTGTCACTAGTAGGTGACCTACTGTAACAGTGCAGTATGCTATGGTGTCTCTAGGAGGTGAGATACTGTAACAGTTCAGTTAGTTATAGTTTCTCTAGGAGGTGAACTACTGCAACATTTGTGTGTTTTATGGTGTCATTAGGAGGTGAACTACTGTAACAGTTCAGTGTGTATTAGTGTCACTAGTAGGTGACCTACTGTAACAGTGCAGTATGCTATAGTGTCTCTAGGAGGTGAGATACTGTAACAGTTCAGTTAGTTATAGTTTCACTAGGAGGTGAACTACTGTAACAGTTCAGTGTGTTATAGTGTCTCTAGGAGGTGAACTACTGTAACAGTCAGTGTGTTATAGTTTCACTAGGAGGTGAACTACTGTAACAGTCAGTGTGTTATAGTTTCACTAGGAGGTGAACTACTGTAACAGTCAGTGTGTTATAGTGTCTCTAGGAGTTGAACTATTGTCACAGTTAAGTGTGTTATAGTGTCTCTAGGAGGTGAACTACTGTAACAGTTCAGTGTGTTATAGTGTCTCTATCCATGTGGTGAACTACTGGAACAGTTCAGTTTGTTATAGTGTCTCTCTCTAGGAGGTGAACTGCAGTAACAGTTCAGTGTGTTATAGCTTCTCTCTCTAGGAGGTGAACTACTGTAACAGTTCAATGTGTTATAGTGTCTCTGGGATGTGAACTTCTGTTTCAGTTCAGTGTGATATAGTGTCTCTGTCCAGGTGGTGAACTACTGTAACAGTTTAGTGTGTTATAGTGTCTCTATCCAGGTGGTGAACTACTGTAACAGTTCAGTGTGTTATTGTTTCACAAGAAGATGAACTACTGTAAGAGTTCATTGTGTTATATTGTCTCTAGGAGGTAAACTTCTGTAACAGTTCAGTGTGTTATAGTGTCTCTAGGAGGTGAACTTCTGTTTCAGTTCAGTGTGATATAGTTTCTCTCTACAGGAGGTGAACTACTGTAACAGTTCAGTGTGTTATATTGTCTCTAGGAGGTGAACTACTGTAACAGTTCAGTGTGTTATAGTGTCTCTAGGAGGTGAACTACTGTAACAGTTCAGTGTGATATAGTGTCTCTAGGAGGTGAACTACTGTAACAGTTCAGTGTGTTATATTGTCTCTAGGAGGTGAACTACTGTAACAGTTGTGTGTGTGTTATAGTTTCTCTAGGAGGTGAACTACTGCAACATTTGTGTGTGTTTTATGGTGTCATTAGGAGGTGAACTACTGTAACAGTTCAGTGTGTTATAGTGTCATAAGCAGGTGAACTACTGTAACAGTTCAGTGTGTTATAGTGTCTCTATCCATGTGGTGAACTACTGTAACAGTTCAGTGTGCTATAGTGTCTCTAGGAGGTGAACTTCTGTTACAGTTCAGTGTGATATATAATCTCTGTCCATATGGTGAACTACTGTAAAAGTTCAGTGTGTTATAGTGTCTCTAGGAGGTGAACAATTGTAACAGTTCAGTGTGATATAGTGTCTCTGTCCATGTGGTGAACTACTGTAACAGTTCAGTGTGTTATAGTGTCTCTAGGAGGTGAACTATTGTAACAGTTCAGTGTGATATAGTGTCTCTGTCCATGTGGTGAACTACTGTAACAGTTCAGTGTGTTAAAGTGTCTCTCGGAGGTGAACTTCTGCAACAGTTCAGTGTGATATAGTGTCTCTAGGAGGTGAACTTCTGTAAAAGTTCAGTGTGATATAGTGTCTCTGTCCATATGGTGAACAACTGTAACAGTTCAGTGTGTTATAGTGTCTCTAGGAGGTGAACTACTGTAACAGTTCAGTGTGTTATAGTGTCTCTAGGAGGTGAACTTCTGTAACAGTTCAGTGTGATATAGTTTCTCTGTCCAGATGGTGAACTACTGTAACAGTTCAGTGTGTTATAGTGTCTCTAGGAGGTGAACTACTGTAACAGTTCAGTGTGTTATTGTTTCTCTAGGAGGTGAACTACTGTAACATTTCAGTGTGTTACAGTGTCTCTGGGAGGTGAACTACTGTAACAGTTAAGTGAGTTATAGTGTCATTAGGACGTGAACTACTGTAACAGTTCAGTGTGTTATAGTGTCTCTAGGAGGTGAACTACTGTAACAGTTCAGTGTGTTATAGTGTCTCTAGGAGGTGAACTTCTGTAACAGTTCAGTGTGATATAGTGTCTCTGTCCATATGGTGAACTACTGTAACAGTGCAGTGTGTTATGGTGTCTCTAGGAGGTGAGCTACTGTAACATTTCAGTGTGTTATAGTGTCTCTGGGAGGTGAACTACTGTCACAGTTAGTGTGTTACAGAGTCTCTAGGATGTGAACTACTGTAACAGTTCAGTGTGTCATAGTGTCTCTAGGATGTGAACTACTGTAACAGTTCAGTGTGTTATCGTGTCATTAGCAGGTGAACTACTGTAACAGTTCAGTGTGATATAGTGTCTCTGTCCATGTGGTGAACTACTGTACCAGTTCAGTGTGTTATAGTGTCTCTCTCTAGGAGGTGAACTAATGTAACAGTTCAGTGTGTTATAGTGTCTCTATCCATGTGGTAAACTTCTGTAACAGTTCAGTGTGATATAGTGTCTCTGTCCATGTGGTGAACTACTGTAACAGTTCAGTGTGTTATAGTGTCTCTCTCTGTGAGGTGAACTAATGTAACAGTTCAGTGTGTTATAGTTTCTCTAGGAGGTGAACTACTGTAACAGTTCAGTGTGTTATAGTGTCTCTAGGAGTTGAACTTCTGTAACAGTTCAGTGTGTTATAGTGTCTCTAGGAGGTGAACTACTGTAACAGTTCAGTGTGTTATAGTGTCTCTCTCTAGGAGTTGAACTACTGCAACAGTTCAGTGTGTTATAGTGTCTCTAGGAGGTGAACTACTGTAACAGTTCAGTGTGTTATAGTGTCATAAGCAGGTGAACTACTGTAACAGTTCAGTGTGTTATAGTGTCTCTATCCATGTGGTGAACTACTGTAACAGTTCAGTGTGTTATAGTGTCTCTGGGAGGTGAACTACTGTCACAGTTAAGTGTGTTATAGTGTCATTAGGAGGTGAACTACTGTAACAGTTCAGTGTGTTATAGTGTCTCTAGGTTGTGAACTACTGTAACAGTTTTTTGTGTTATAGTGTCATAAGCAGGTGAACTACTGTAACAGTTCAGTGTGTTAAAGTGTCTCTAGGCAGTGAACTACTGTAACAGTTCAGTGTGTTATAGTGTCTCTAGGAGTTGAACTACTGTAACAGCTAAGTGTGTTATAGTGTCATTAGGAGGTGAACTACTGTAACAGTTCAGTGTGTTATAGTGTCTCTAGGTTGTGAACTACTGTAACAGTTTTTTGTGTTATAGTGTCATAAGCAGGTGAACTACTGTAACAGTTCAGTGTGTTATAGTGTCTCTAGGAGGTGAACTACTGTAACAGTGCAGTGTGTTATAGTATCTCTGGGAGGGGAACTACTGTAACAGTTAAGTGTGTTATAGTATCATTAGGACGTGAACTACTGTAACAGTTCAGTGTGTTATAGTGTCTCTAGGAGGTGAACTTCTGTAACAGTTCAGTGTGATATAGTGTCTCTGTCCATATGGTGAACTACATTAACAGTTCAGTGTGTTATAGTGTCTCTAGGATGTGAACTACTGTAACAGGTCAGTGTGTTTTAGTGTCATAAGCAGGTGAACTACTGTAACAGGTCAGTGTGTTATAGTGTCTCAGGTAGGTGAACTACTGTAACAGTTCAGTGTGTTATAGTGTCTCTAGGATGTGAACTACTGTAACAGTTCAGTGTGTCATGGTGTCTCTAGGGTGTGTACTACTGTAACAGTTCAGTGTGTTATAGTGTCTCTATCCATGTGGTAAACTACTATAAAAGTTCAGTGTGTTATAGTGTCTCTAGGAGGTGAATTTCTGTAATAGTTCAGTGTGATATAGTGTCTCTGTCCATATGGTGAACTACTGTAACAGTTCAGTGTTTTATAGTGTCTCTAGGAGGTGAACTATTGTAACAGTTCAGTGTGATATAGTTTCTCTCTACAGGAGGTGAACTACTGTAACAGTTCAGTGTGTTATATTGTCTCCAGGAGGTGAACTACTGTAACAGTTCAGTGTGTTATAGTGTCTCTAGGAGGTGAACTACTGTAACAGTTCAGTGTGATATAGTGTCTCTAGGAGGTGAACTACTGTAACAGTTCAGTGTGTTATATTGTCTCTAGGAGGTGAACTACTGTAACAGTTGTGTGTGTGTTATAGTTTCTCTAGGAGGTGAACTACTGCAACATTTGTGTGTGTTTTATGGTGTCATTAGGAGGTGAACTACTGTAACAGTTCAGTGTGTTATAGTGTCATAAGCAGGTGAACTACTGTAACAGTTCAGTGTGTTATAGTGTCTCTATCCATGTGGTGAACTACTGTAACAGTTCAGTGTGCTATAGTGTCTCTAGGAGGTGAACTTCTGTTACAGTTCAGTGTGATATATAATCTCTGTCCATATGGTGAACTACTGTAAAAGTTCAGTGTGTTATAGTGTCTCTAGGAGGTGAACAATTGTAACAGTTCAGTGTGATATAGTGTCTCTGTCCATGTGGTGAACTACTGTAACAGTTCAGTGTGTTATAGTGTCTCTAGGAGGTGAACTATTGTAACAGTTCAGTGTGATATAGTGTCTCTGTCCATGTGGTGAACTACTGTAACAGTTCAGTGTGTTAAAGTGTCTCTCGGAGGTGAACTTCTGCAACAGTTCAGTGTGATATAGTGTCTCTAGGAGGTGAACTTCTGTAAAAGTTCAGTGTGATATAGTGTCTCTGTCCATATGGTGAACTACTGTAACAGTTCAGTGTGTTATAGTGTCTCTAGGAGGTGAACTACTGTAACAGTTCAGTGTGTTATAGTGTCTCTAGGAGGTGAACTTCTGTAACAGTTCAGTGTGATATAGTTTCTCTGTCCAGATGGTGAACTACTGTAACAGTTCAGTGTGTTATAGTGTCTCTAGGAGGTGAACTACTGTAACAGTTCAGTGTGTTATTGTTTCTCTAGGAGGTGAACTACTGTAACATTTCAGTGTGTTACAGTGTCTCTGGGAGGTGAACTACTGTAACAGTTAAGTGAGTTATAGTGTCATTAGGACGTGAACTACTGTAACAGTTCAGTGTGTTATAGTGTCTCTAGGAGGTGAACTACTGTAACAGTTCAGTGTGTTATAGTGTCTCTAGGAGGTGAACTTCTGTAACAGTTCAGTGTGATATAGTGTCTCTGTCCATATGGTGAACTACTGTAACAGTGCAGTGTGTTATGGTGTCTCTAGGAGGTGAGCTACTGTAACATTTCAGTGTGTTATAGTGTCTCTGGGAGGTGAACTACTGTCACAGTTAGTGTGTTACAGTGTCTCTAGGATGTGAACTACTGTAACAGTTCAGTGTGTCATAGTGTCTCTAGGATGTGAACTACTGTAACAGTTCAGTGTGTTATCGTGTCATTAGCAGGTGAACTACTGTAACAGTTCAGTGTGATATAGTGTCTCTGTCCATGTGGTGAACTACTGTACCAGTTCAGTGTGTTATAGTGTCTCTCTCTAGGAGGTGAACTAATGTAACAGTTCAGTGTGTTATAGTTTCTCTAGGAGGTGAACTACTGTAACAGTTCAGTGTGTTATAGTGTCTCTATCCATGTGGTAAACTTCTGTAACAGTTCAGTGTGATATAGTGTCTCTGTCCATGTGGTGAACTACTGTAACAGTTCAGTGTGTTATAGTGTCTCTCTCTATGAGGTGAACTAATGTAACAGTTCAGTGTGTTATAGTTTCTCTAGGAGGTGAACTACTGTAACAGTTCAGTGTGTTATAGTGTCTCTAGGAGTTGAACTTCTGTAACAGTTCAGTGTGTTATAGTGTCTCTAGGAGGTGAACTACTGTAACAGTTCAGTGTGTTATAGTGTCTCTCTCTAGGAGTTGAACTACTGCAACAGTTCAGTGTGTTATAGTGTCTCTAGGAGGTGAACTTCTGTAACAGTTCAGTGTATTATAGTGTCTCTAGGAGGTGAACTACTGTAACAGTTCAGGGTGTTAGAGTGTCACTAGGAGGTAAACTACTGTAACAGTTCAGTGTGTTATAGTGTCTCTAGGAGGTGAACTACTGTAACAGTTCAGTGTGTTATAGTGTCATAAGCAGGTGAACTACTGTAACAGTTCAGTGTGTTATAGTGTCTCTATCCATGTGGTGAACTACTGTAACAGTTCAGTGTGTTATATTGTCTCCAGGAGGTGAACTACTGTAACAGTTCAGTGTGTTATAGTGTCTCTAGGAGGTGAACTACTGTAACAGTTCAGTGTGATATAGTGTCTCTAGGAGGTGAACTACAGTAACAGTTCAGTGTGTTATATTGTCTCTAGGAGGTGAACTACTGTAACAGTTGTGTGTGTGTTATAGTTTCTCTAGGAGGTGAACTACTGCAACATTTGTGTGTGTTTTATGGTGTCATTAGGAGGTGAACTACTGTAACAGTTCAGTGTGTTATAGTGTCATAAGCAGGTGAACTACTGTAACAGTTCAGTGTGTTATAGTGTCTCTATCCATGTGGTGAACTACTGTAACAGTTCAGTGTGCTATAGTGTCTCTAGGAGGTGAACTTCTGTTACAGTTCAGTGTGATATATAATCTCTGTCCATATGGTGAACTACTGTAAAAGTTCAGTGTGTTATAGTGTCTCTAGGAGGTGAACAATTGTAACAGTTCAGTGTGATATAGTGTCTCTGTCCATGTGGTGAACTACTGTAACAGTTCAGTGTGTTATAGTGTCTCTAGGAGGTGAACTATTGTAACAGTTCAGTGTGATATAGTGTCTCTGTCCATGTGGTGAACTACTGTAACAGTTCAGTGTGTTAAAGTGTCTCTCGGAGGTGAACTTCTGCAACAGTTCAGTGTGATATAGTGTCTCTAGGAGGTGAACTTCTGTAAAAGTTCAGTGTGATATAGTGTCTCTGTCCATATGGTGAACTACTGTAACAGTTCAGTGTGTTATAGTGTCTCTAGGAGGTGAACTACTGTAACAGTTCAGTGTGTTATAGTGTCTCTAGGAGGTGAACTTCTGTAACAGTTCAGTGTGATATAGTTTCTCTGTCCAGATGGTGAACTACTGTAACAGTTCAGTGTGTTATAGTGTCTCTAGGAGGTGAACTACTGTAACAGTTCAGTGTGTTATTGTTTCTCTAGGAGGTGAACTACTGTAACATTTCAGTGTGTTACAGTGTCTCTGGGAGGTGAACTACTGTAACAGTTAAGTGAGTTATAGTGTCATTAGGACGTGAACTACTGTAACAGTTCAGTGTGTTATAGTGTCTCTAGGAGGTGAACTACTGTAACAGTTCAGTGTGTTATAGTGTCTCTAGGAGGTGAACTTCTGTAACAGTTCAGTGTGATATAGTGTCTCTGTCCATATGGTGAACTACTGTAACAGTGCAGTGTGTTATGGTGTCTCTAGGAGGTGAGCTACTGTAACATTTCAGTGTGTTATAGTGTCTCTGGGAGGTGAACTACTGTCACAGTTAGTGTGTTACAGTGTCTCTAGGATGTGAACTACTGTAACAGTTCAGTGTGTCATAGTGTCTCTAGGATGTGAACTACTGTAACAGTTCAGTGTGTTATCGTGTCATTAGCAGGTGAACTACTGTAACAGTTCAGTGTGATATAGTGTCTCTGTCCATGTGGTGAACTACTGTACCAGTTCAGTGTGTTATAGTGTCTCTCTCTAGGAGGTGAACTAATGTAACAGTTCAGTGTGTTATAGTTTCTCTAGGAGGTGAACTACTGTAACAGTTCAGTGTGTTATAGTGTCTCTATCCATGTGGTAAACTTCTGTAACAGTTCAGTGTGATATAGTGTCTCTGTCCATGTGGTGAACTACTGTAACAGTTCAGTGTGTTATAGTGTCTCTCTCTATGAGGTGAACTAATGTAACAGTTCAGTGTGTTATAGTTTCTCTAGGAGGTGAACTACTGTAACAGTTCAGTGTGTTATAGTGTCTCTAGGAGTTGAACTTCTGTAACAGTTCAGTGTGTTATAGTGTCTCTAGGAGGTGAACTACTCTAACAGTTCAGTGTGTTATAGTGTCTCTCTCTAGGAGTTGAACTACTGCAACAGTTCAGTGTGTTATAGTGTCTCTAGGAGGTGAACTTCTGTAACAGTTCAGTGTATTATAGTGTCTCTAGGAGGTGAACTACTGTAACAGTTCAGGGTGTTAGAGTGTCACTAGGAGGTAAACTACTGTAACAGTTCAGTGTGTTATAGTGTCTCTAGGAGGTGAACTACTGTAACAGTTCAGTGTGTTATAGTGTCATAAGCAGGTGAACTACTGTAACAGTTCAGTGTGTTATAGTGTCTCTATCCATGTGGTGAACTACTGTAACAGTTCAGTGTGTTATAGTGTCTCTGGGAGGTGAACTACTGTCACAGTTAAGTGTGTTATAGTGTCATTAGGAGGTGAACTACTGTAACAGTTCAGTGTGTTATAGTGTCTCTAGGTTGTGAACTACTGTAACAGTTTTTTGTGTTATAGTGTCATAAGCAGGTGAACTACTGTAACAGTTCAGTGTGTTAAAGTGTCTCTAGGCAGTGAACTACTGTAACAGTTCAGTGTGTTATAGTGTCTCTAGGAGTTGAACTACTGTAACAGCTAAGTGTGTTATAGTGTCATTAGGAGGTGAACTACTGTAACAGTTCAGTGTGTTATAGTGTCTCTAGGTTGTGAACTACTGTAACAGTTTTTTGTGTTATAGTGTCATAAGCAGGTGAACTACTGTAACAGTTCAGTGTGTTATAGTGTCTCTAGGAGGTGAACTACTGTAACAGTGCAGTGTGTTATAGTATCTCTGGGAGGGGAACTACTGTAACAGTTAAGTGTGTTATAGTATCATTAGGATGTGAACTACTGTAACAGTTCAGTGTGTTATAGTGTCTCTAGGAGGTGAACTTCTGTAACAGTTCAGTGTGATATAGTGTCTCTGTCCATATGGTGAACTACATTAACAGTTCAGTGTGTTATAGTGTCTCTAGGATGTGAACTACTGTAACAGGTCAGTGTGTTTTAGTGTCATAAGCAGGTGAACTACTGTAACAGGTCAGTGTGTTATAGTGTCTCTAGGATGTGAACTACTGTAACAGTTCAGTGTGTCATGGTGTCTCTAGGGTGTGTACTACTGTAACAGTTCAGTGTGTTATAGTGTCTCTATCCATGTGGTAAACTACTATAAAAGTTCAGTGTGTTATAGTGTCTCTAGGAGGTGAACTTCTGTAATAGTTCAGTGTGATATAGTGTCTCTGTCCATATGGTGAACTACTGTAACAGTTCAGTGTTTTATAGTGTCTCTAGGAGGTGAACTATTGTAACAGTTCAGTGTGATATAGTGTATCTGTCCATGTGGTGAACTACTGTAACTGTTCAGTGTGTTATAGTGTCTCTAGGAGGTGAACTACTGTAACAGTTCAGTGTGTTATATTGTCTCTAGGAGGTGAGCTACTGTCACATTTCAGTGTGTTATAATGTCTCTTGGAGGTGAACTACTGTCACAGTTAAGTGTGTTATAGTTTCATTAGGAGGTGAACTACTGTAACAGATCAGTGTGTTATAGTGTCTCTAGGAGGTGAACTACTGTAACAGTTCAGGTTGTTATAGTGTCATAAGGAGGTGAACTACTGTAACAGTTCAGTGTGTTATAGTGTCATTAGGAGGTGAACTACTGTAACAGTTCAGTGTGTTATAGTGTCTCTATCCATGTGGTGAACTACTGTAACAGTTCAGTGTGTTATAGTGTCTCTAGGAGGTGAAATACTGTAATAGTTCAGTGTGATATAGTCTCTCTAGGATGTGAACTACTGTAACAGTTCAGTGTGTTATAGTGTCTCTAGGAGGTGAACAACTATAACAGTTCAGTGTGTTATAGTGCCTCTAGGAGGTGAACTAATGTAACAGTTCAGTGTGTTATACTGTCTACAGGAGGTAAACTACTGTAACAGTTCAGTGTGTTATAGTGTCTCTAGGAGGTGAACTTCTGTAACAGTTCAGTGTGTTATTGTGTCTCTAGGAGGTGAACTACTGTAACATTTCAGTGTGTTATAGTGTCTCTGGGAGGTGAACTACTGTCACAGTTAAGTGTGTTATAGTGTCATTTGGAGGTGAACTACTGTAACAGTTCAGTGTGTTATAGTGTCTCTAGGATGTGAACTACTGTAACAGTTCAGTGTGTTATAGTGTCTCGGAGGTGAACTACTGTAACAGATCAGTATGTTATAGTGTCTCTGGGAGTTGAACTAATGTAACAGTTCAGTGTGTTATATTGTCTCTATCCATGTGGTGAACTACTGTAACAGTTTGGTGTGTTATAGTGTCTCTAGGAGGTGAACTTCTGTAACAGTTCAGTGTGATATAGTGTCTCTGTCCATATGGTGAACTACTGTAACAGTTCGGTGTGTTATAGTGTCTCTAGGAGGTGAACTATTGTAACAGTTCAGTGTGATATAGTGTCTCTGTCCATGTGGTGAACTACTGTAACAGTTCAGTGTGTTATAGTGTCTCTAGGAGGTGAACTACTGTAACAGTTCAGTGTGTTATAGTGTCTCTAGGAGGTGAACTACTGTAACAGTTCAGTGTGATATAGTGTCTCTGGGAGGTGAAATATTGTAAGATTCAGTGTGATATAGTGTCTCTAGGAGGTGAACTTCTGTAACAGTTCAGTGTGTTATAGTGTCTCTAGGATGTGAACTACTGTAACAGTTCAGTGTGTTATAGTGTCTCTGGGAGGTGAACTACTATAACAGTTCAGTGTGTTATAGTGTCTCTAGGAGGTGAACTAATGTAACAGTTCAGTGTGTTATAGTGTCTATAGGAGGTAAACTACTGTAACAGTTCAGTGTGTTATAGTGTCTCTAGGCGGTGAACTTCTGTAACAGTTCAGTGTGTTATTGTGTCTCTAGGAGGTGAACTACTGTAACATTTCAGTGTGTTATAGTGTCTCTGGGAGGGGAACTACTGTAACAGTTAAGTGTGTTATAGTATCATTAGGATGTGAACTACTGTAACAGTTCAGTGTGTTATAGTGTCTCTAGGAGGTGAACTTCTGTAACAGTTCAGTGTGATATAGTGTCTCTGTCCATATGGTGAACTACATTAACAGTTCAGTGTGTTATAGTGTCTCTAGGATGTGAACTACTGTAACAGGTCAGTGTGTTTTAGTGTCATAAGCAGGTGAACTACTGTAACAGGTCAGTGTGTTATAGTGTCTCTAGGATGTGAACTACTGTAACAGTTCAGTGTGTCATGGTGTCTCTAGGGTGTGTACTACTGTAACAGTTCAGTGTGTTATAGTGTCTCTATCCATGTGGTAAACTACTATAAAAGTTCAGTGTGTTATAGTGTCTCTAGGAGGTGAACTTCTGTAATAGTTCAGTGTGATATAGTGTCTCTGTCCATATGGTGAACTACTGTAACAGTTCAGTGTTTTATAGTGTCTCTAGGAGGTGAACTATTGTAACAGTTCAGTGTGATATAGTGTATCTGTCCATGTGGTGAACTACTGTAACTGTTCAGTGTGTTATAGTGTCTCTAGGAGGTGAACTACTGTAACAGTTCAGTGTGTTATATTGTCTCTAGGAGGTGAGCTACTGTCACATTTCAGTGTGTTATAATGTCTCTTGGAGGTGAACTACTGTCACAGTTAAGTGTGTTATAGTTTCATTAGGAGGTGAACTACTGTAACAGATCAGTGTGTTATAGTGTCTCTAGGAGGTGAACTACTGTAACAGTTCAGGTTGTTATAGTGTCATAAGGAGGTGAACTACTGTAACAGTTCAGTGTGTTATAGTGTCATTAGGAGGTGAACTACTGTAACAGTTCAGTGTGTTATAGTGTCTCTATCCATGTGGTGAACTACTGTAACAGTTCAGTGTGTTATAGTGTCTCTAGGAGGTGAAATACTGTAATAGTTCAGTGTGATATAGTCTCTCTAGGATGTGAACTACTGTAACAGTTCAGTGTGTTATAGTGTCTCTAGGAGGTGAACTACTATAACAGTTCAGTGTGTTATAGTGCCTCTAGGAGGTGAACTAATGTAACAGTTCAGTGTGTTATACTGTCTACAGGAGGTAAACTACTGTAACAGTTCAGTGTGTTATAGTGTCTCTAGGAGGTGAACTTCTGTAACAGTTCAGTGTGTTATTGTGTCTCTAGGAGGTGAACTACTGTAACATTTCAGTGTGTTATAGTGTCTCTGGGAGGTGAACTACTGTCACAGTTAAGTGTGTTATAGTGTCATTTGGAGGTGAACTACTGTAACAGTTCAGTGTGTTATAGTGTCTCTAGGATGTGAACTACTGTAACAGTTCAGTGTGTTATAGTGTCTCGGAGGTGAACTACTGTAACAGATCAGTATGTTATAGTGTCTCTGGGAGTTGAACTAATGTAACAGTTCAGTGTGTTATATTGTCTCTATCCATGTGGTGAACTACTGTAACAGTTTGGTGTGTTATAGTGTCTCTAGGAGGTGAACTTCTGTAACAGTTCAGTGTGATATAGTGTCTCTGTCCATATGGTGAACTACTGTAACAGTTCGGTGTGTTATAGTGTCTCTAGGAGGTGAACTATTGTAACAGTTCAGTGTGATATAGTGTCTCTGTCCATGTGGTGAACTACTGTAACAGTTCAGTGTGTTATAGTGTCTCTAGGAGGTGAACTACTGTAACAGTTCAGTGTGTTATAGTGTCTCTAGGAGGTGAACTACTGTAACAGTTCAGTGTGATATAGTGTCTCTGGGAGGTGAAATATTGTAAGATTCAGTGTGATATAGTGTCTCTAGGAGGTGAACTTCTGTAACAGTTCAGTGTGTTATAGTGTCTCTAGGATGTGAACTACTGTAACAGTTCAGTGTGTTATAGTGTCTCTGGGAGGTGAACTACTATAACAGTTCAGTGTGTTATAGTGTCTCTAGGAGGTGAACTAATGTAACAGTTCAGTGTGTTATAGTGTCTATAGGAGGTAAACTACTGCAACAGTTCAGTGTGTTATAGTGTCTCTAGGCGGTGAACTTCTGTAACAGTTCAGTGTGTTATTGTGTCTCTAGGAGGTGAACTACTGTAACATTTCAGTGTGTTATAGTGTCTCTGGGAGGTGAACTACTGTCACAGTTAAGTGTGTTATAGTGTCATTTGGAGGTGAACTACTGTAACAGTTCAGTGTGTTATAGTGACTCTAGGAGGTGAACTACTGTAACAGTTCAGTGTGTTATAGTGTCTCTAGGAGGTGAACTACTGTAACAGATCAGTATGTTATAGTGTCTCTGGGAGTTGAACTAATGTAACAGTTCAGTGTGTTATAGTGTCTCTAGGAGGTGAACTACTGTAACAGATCAGTATGTTATAGTGTCTCTGGGAGTTGAACTACTGTAACAGTTCAGTGTGTTATAGTGTCTCTAGGAGGTGAACTTCTGTAACAGTTCAGTGTGATATAGTGTCTCTGTCCATATGGTGAACTACTGTAACAGTTTAGTGTTTTATAGTGTCTCTAGGAGGTGAACTATTGTAACAGTTCAGTGTAATATAGTGTATCTGTCCATGTGGTTGAACTACTGTAACTGTTCAGTGTGTTATAGTGTCTCTAGGAGGTGAACTACTGTAACAGTTCAGTGTGTCATAGTGTCTCTAGGAGGTGAACTACTGTAACAGTTCAATGTGTTATAGTGTCTCTAGGAGGTGAACTACTGTAACAGTTCAGTGTGTTATAGTGTCTCTAGGAGGTGAACTACTGTAACAGTTCAGTGTGTCATAGTGTCTCTAGGAGGTGAACTACTGTAACAGTTCAGTGTGTTATAGTGTCTCTAGGAGGTGAACTACTGTAACAGTTCAGTGTGTTATAGTGTCTCTAGGAGGTGAACTACTGTAACAGTTCAGGTTGTTATAGTGTCATAAGGAGGTGAACTACTGTGACAGTTCAGTGTGTTATAGTGTCATTAGGAGGTGAACTACTGTAACAGTTCAGTGTGTTATAGTGTCTCTATCCATGTGGTGAACTACTGTAACAGTTCAGTGTGTTATAGTGTCTCTAGGAGGTGAAATACTGTAATAGTTCAGTGTGATATAGTCTCTCTAGGATGTGAACTACTGTAACAGTTCAGTGTGTTATAGTGTCTCTAGGAGGTGAACTACTATAACAGTTCAGTGTGTTATAGTGTCTCTAGGAGGTGAACTAATGTAACAGTTCAGTGTGTTATACTGTCTACAGGAGGTAAACTACTGTAACAGTTCAGTGTGTTATAGTGTCTCTAGGAGGTGAACTTCTGTAACAGTTCAGTGTGTTATTGTGTCTCTAGGAGGTGAACTACTGTAACATTTCAGTGTGTTATAGTGTCTCTGGGAGGTGAACTACTGTCACAGTTAAGTGTGTTATAGTGTCATTTGGAGGTGAACTACTGTAACAGTTCAGTGTGTTATAGTGTCTCTAGGATGTGAACTACTGTAACAGTTCAGTGTGTTATAGTGTCTCTAGGAGGTGAACTACTGTAACAGATCAGTATGTTATAGTGTCTCTGGGAGTTGAACTAATGTAACAGTTCAGTGTGTTATATTGTCTCTATCCATGTGGTGAACTACTGTAACAGTTTGGTGTGTTATAGTGTCTCTAGGAGGTGAACTTCTGTAACAGTTCAGTGTGATATAGTGTCTCTGTCCATATGGTGAACTACTGTAACAGTTCGGTGTGTTATAGTGTCTCTAGGAGGTGAACTATTGTAACAGTTCAGTGTGATATAGTGTCTCTGTCCATGTGGTGAACTACTGTAACAGTTCAGTGTGTTATAGTGTCTCTAGGAGGTGAACTACTGTAACAGTTCAGTGTGTTATAGTGTCTCTAGGAGGTGAACTACTGTAACAGTTCAGTGTGATATAGTGTCTCTGGGAGGTGAAATATTGTAAGATTCAGTGTGATATAGTGTCTCTAGGAGGTGAACTTCTGTAACAGTTCAGTGTGTTATAGTGTCTCTAGGATGTGAACTACTGTAACAGTTCAGTGTGTTATAGTGTCTCTGGGAGGTGAACTACTATAACAGTTCAGTGTGTTATAGTGTCTCTAGGAGGTGAACTAATGTAACAGTTCAGTGTGTTATAGTGTCTATAGGAGGTAAACTACTGTAACAGTTCAGTGTGTTATAGTGTCTCTAGGAGGTGAACTTCTGTAACAGTTCAGTGTGTTATTGTGTCTCTAGGAGGTGAACTACTGTAACATTTCAGTGTGTTATAGTGTCTCTGGGAGGTGAACTACTGTCACAGTTAAGTGTGTTATAGTGTCATTTGGAGGTGAACTACTGTAACAGTTCAGTGTGTTATAGTGACTCTAGGAGGTGAACTACTGTAACAGTTCAGTGTGTTATAGTGTCTCTAGGAGGTGAACTACTGTAACAGATCAGTATGTTATAGTGTCTCTGGGAGTTGAACTAATGTAACAGTTCAGTGTGTTATAGTGTCTCTAGGAGGTGAACTACTGTAACAGATCAGTATGTTATAGTGTCTCTGGGAGTTGAACTACTGTAACAGTTCAGTGTGTTATAGTGTCTCTAGGAGGTGAACTTCTGTAACAGTTCAGTGTGATATAGTGTCTCTGTCCATATGGTGAACTACTGTAACAGTTTAGTGTTTTATAGTGTCTCTAGGAGGTGAACTATTGTAACAGTTCAGTGTGATATAGTGTATCTGTCCATGTGGTTGAACTACTGTAACTGTTCAGTGTGTTATAGTGTCTCTAGGAGGTGAACTACTGTAACAGTTCAGTGTGTCATAGTGTCTCTAGGAGGTGAACTACTGTAACAGTTCAGTGTGTTATAGTGTCTCTAGGAGGTGAACTACTGTAACAGTTCAGTGTGATATAGTGTCTCTGGGAGGTGAACTATTTTAACAGTTCAGTGTGATATAGTTTCTCTAGGAGGTGAACTTCTGTAACAGTTCAGTGTGTTATAGTGTCTCTAGGATGTGAACTATTGTAACAGTTCAGTGTGATATAGTGTCTCTGTCCATGTGGTGTACTACTGTAACAGTTCAGTGTGTTATAGTGTCTCTCGTAGGTTAACTTCTGTAACAGTTCAGTGTGATATAGTGTCTCTGTCCATATGGTGAACTACTGTAACAGTTCAGTGTGTTATAGTGTCTCTGGGAGGTGAACTACAGTAACAGTTAAGTGTGTTATAGTGTCTCTAGAAGGTGAACTATTGTAACAGTTCAGTGTGATATAGTGTCTCTAGGATGTGAACTACTGTAACAGTTCAGTGTGTTATAGTGTCTCTGGGAGGTGAACTATTGTAACAGTTCAGTGTGATATAGTGTCTCTGTCCATATGGTGAACTACTGTAACAGTTAAGTGTGTTATAGTGTCTCTAGAAGGTGAACTATTGTAACAGTTCAGTGTGATATAGTGTCTCTAGGAGGTGAGCTACTGTAACATTTCAGTGTGTTATAGTGTCTCTAGGAGGTGAACTACTGTAACAGTGCAGTGTGTTATAGTGTCTCTAGGAGGTAAACTACTGTAACAGTGCAGTGTGTTATAGTGTCTCTCGGAAGTGAACTACTGGAACATTTCAGTGTGTTATAGTGTCTCTAGGAGGTGAACTACTGTAACAGTTCAGTGTGATATAGTGTCTCTGGGAGGTGAAATATTGTAAGATTCAGTGTGATATAGTGTCTCTAGGAGGTGAACTTCTGTAACAGTTCAGTGTGTTATAGTGTCTCTAGGATGTGAACTACTGTAACAGTTCAGTGTGTTATAGTGTCTCTGGGAGGTGAACTACTATAACAGTTCAGTGTGTTATAGTGTCTCTAGGAGGTGAACTAATGTAACAGTTCAGTGTGTTATAGTGTCTATAGGAGGTAAACTACTGTAACAGTTCAGTGTGTTATAGTGTCTCTAGGAGGTGAACTTCTGTAACAGTTCAGTGTGTTATTGTGTCTCTAGGAGGTGAACTACTGTAACATTTCAGTGTGTTATAGTGTCTCTGGGAGGTGAACTACTGTCACAGTTAAGTGTGTTATAGTGTCATTTGGAGGTGAACTACTGTAACAGTTCAGTGTGTTATAGTGACTCTAGGAGGTGAACTACTGTAACAGTTCAGTGTGTTATAGTGTCTCTAGGAGGTGAACTACTGTAACAGATCAGTATGTTATAGTGTCTCTGGGAGTTGAACTAATGTAACAGTTCAGTGTGTTATAGTGTCTCTAGGAGGTGAACTACTGTAACAGATCAGTATGTTATAGTGTCTCTGGGAGTTGAACTACTGTAACAGTTCAGTGTGTTATAGTGTCTCTAGGAGGTGAACTTCTGTAACAGTTCAGTGTGATATAGTGTCTCTGTCCATATGGTGAACTACTGTAACAGTTTAGTGTTTTATAGTGTCTCTAGGAGGTGAACTATTGTAACAGTTCAGTGTGATATAGTGTATCTGTCCATGTGGTTGAACTACTGTAACTGTTCAGTGTGTTATAGTGTCTCTAGGAGGTGAACTACTGTAACAGTTCAGTGTGTCATAGTGTCTCTAGGAGGTGAACTACTGTAACAGTTCAGTGTGTTATAGTGTCTCTAGGAGGTGAACTACTGTAACAGTTCAGTGTGATATAGTGTCTCTGGGAGGTGAACTATTTTAACAGTTCAGTGTGATATAGTTTCTCTAGGAGGTGAACTTCTGTAACAGTTCAGTGTGTTATAGTGTCTCTAGGATGTGAACTATTGTAACAGTTCAGTGTGATATAGTGTCTCTGTCCATGTGGTGTACTACTGTAACAGTTCAGTGTGTTATAGTGTCTCTCGTAGGTTAACTTCTGTAACAGTTCAGTGTGATATAGTGTCTCTGTCCATATGGTGAACTACTGTAACAGTTCAGTGTGTTAT
The DNA here is from genome assembly GCF_029448725.1 of Salvelinus fontinalis. Taxonomy (NCBI): domain Eukaryota; kingdom Metazoa; phylum Chordata; class Actinopteri; order Salmoniformes; family Salmonidae; genus Salvelinus; species Salvelinus fontinalis. The sequence continues at coordinate 29,748,020 of NC_074698.1, read as the reverse complement.
AGTGTCTCTGGGAGGTGAACTACAGTAACAGTTAAGTGTGTTATAGTGTCTCTAGAAGGTGAACTATTGTAACAGTTCAGTGTGATATAGTGTCTCTAGGATGTGAACTACTGTAACAGTTCAGTGTGTTATAGTGTCTCTGGGAGGTGAACTATTGTAACAGTTCAGTGTGATATAGTGTCTCTGTCCATATGGTGAACTACTGTAACAGTTAAGTGTGTTATAGTGTCTCTAGAAGGTGAACTATTGTAACAGTTCAGTGTGATATAGTGTCTCTAGGAGGTGAGCTACTGTAACATTTCAGTGTGTTATAGTGTCTCTAGGAGGTGAACTACTGTAACAGTGCAGTGTGTTATAGTGTCTCTAGGAGGTAAACTACTGTAACAGTGCAGTGTGTTATAGTGTCTCTCGGAAGTGAACTACTGGAACATTTCAGTGTGTTATAGTGTCTCTGGGAGGTGAACTACTGTAACAGTTCAGTGTGTTATAGTGTCATAAGCAGGTGAACTACTTTAACAGTTCAGTGTGTTGTAGTGTCTCTAGAAGGTGAACTATTGTAACAGTTCAGTGTGATATAGTGTCTCTAGGATGTGAACTACTGTAACAGTTCAGTGTGTTATAGTGTCTCTGGGAGGTGAACTATTGTAACAGTTCAGTGTGATATAGTGTCTCTGTCCATATGGTGAACTACTGTAACAGTTAAGTGTGTTATAGTGTCTCTAGAAGGTGAACTATTGTAACAGTTCAGTGTGATATAGTGTCTCTAGGAGGTGAGCTACTGTAACATTTCAGTGTGTTATAGTGTCTCTAGGAGGTGAACTACTGTAACAGTGCAGTGTGTTATAGTGTCTCTAGGAGGTAAACTACTGTAACAGTGCAGTGTGTTATAGTGTCTCTCGGAAGTGAACTACTGGAACATTTCAGTGTGTTATAGTGTCTCTGGGAGGTGAACTACTGTAACAGTTCAGTGTGTTATAGTGTCATAAGCAGGTGAACTACTTTAACAGTTCAGTGTGTTGTAGTGTCTCTGGGAGGTGAACTACTGTAACAGTTCAGTGTGTTATAGTGTCTCTAGGAGGTGAACTATTGTAACAGTTCAGTGTGATATAGTGTCTCTGTCCATTTGGTGAACTACTGTAACAATGCAGTGTGTTATAGTGTCTCTAGGAGGTGAACTACTATAACAGTTCAGTGTGTTATAGTGTCTCTAGGAGGTGAACTAATGTAACAGTTCAGTGTGTTATAGTGTCTCTAGGAGGTGAACTACTATAACAGTTCAGTGTGTTATAGTGTCTCTAGGAGGTGAACTAATGTAACAGTTCAGTGTGATATAGTGTCTCTGTCCATGTGGTGAACTACTGTAACAGTTCAGTGTGTTATAGTGTCTCTGGGAGGTGAACTATTGTAACAGTTCAGTGTGATATAGTGTCTCTGTCCATTTGGTGAACTACTGTAACAATGCAGTGTGTTATAGTGTCTCTAGGAGGTGAACTACTATAACAGTTCAGTGTGTTATAGTGTCTCTAGGATGTGAACTACTGTAACAGTTCAGTGTGTTATAGTGTCTCTAGGAGGTGAACTACTATAACAGTTCAGTGTGTTATAGTGTCTCTAGGAGGTGAACTAATGTAACAGTTCAGTGTGTTATAGTGTCTATAGGAGGTAAACTACTGTAACAGTTCAGTGTGTTATAGTGTCTCTAGGAGGTGAACTTCTGTAACAGTTCAGTGTGTTATTGTGTCTCTAGGAGGTGAACTACTGTAACATTTCAGTGTGTTATAGTGTCTCTGGGAGGTGAACTACTGTCACAGTTAAGTGTGTTATAGTGTCATTTGGAGGTGAACTACTGTAACAGTTCAGTGTGTTATAGTGACTCTAGGAGGTGAACTACTGTAACAGTTCAGTGTGTTATAGTGTCTCTAGGAGGTGAACTACTGTAACAGATCAGTATGTTATAGTGTCTCTGGGAGTTGAACTAATGTAACAGTTCAGTGTGTTATAGTGTCTCTAGGAGGTGAACTACTGTAACAGATCAGTATGTTATAGTGTCTCTGGGAGTTGAACTACTGTAACAGTTCAGTGTGTTATAGTGTCTCTAGGAGGTGAACTTCTGTAACAGTTCAGTGTGATATAGTGTCTCTGTCCATATGGTGAACTACTGTAACAGTTTAGTGTTTTATAGTGTCTCTAGGAGGTGAACTATTGTAACAGTTCAGTGTGATATAGTGTATCTGTCCATGTGGTTGAACTACTGTAACTGTTCAGTGTGTTATAGTGTCTCTAGGAGGTGAACTACTGTAACAGTTCAGTGTGTCATAGTGTCTCTAGGAGGTGAACTACTGTAACAGTTCAGTGTGTTATAGTGTCTCTAGGAGGTGAACTACTGTAACATTTCAGTGTGATATAGTGTCTCTGGGAGGTGAACTATTTTAACAGTTCAGTGTGATATAGTTTCCCTAGGATGTTGAACTTCTGTAACAGTTCAGTGTGTTATAGTGTCTCTGGGAGGTGAACTATTGTAACAGTTCAGTGTGATATAGTGTCTCTGTCCATGTGGTGTACTACTGTAACAGTTCAGTGTGTTATAGTGTCTCTCGTAGGTTAACTTCTGTAACAGTTCAGTGTGATATAGTGTCTCTGTCCATATGGTGAACTACTGTAACAGTTCAGTGTGTTATAGTGTCTCTGGGAGGTGAACTACAGTAACAGTTAAGTGTGTTATAGTGTCTCTAGAAGGTGAACTATTGTAACAGTTCAGTGTGATATAGTGTCTCTAGGATGTGAACTACTGTAACAGTTCAGTGTGTTATAGTGTCTCTGGGAGGTGAACTATTGTAATAGTTCAGTGTGATATAGTGTCTCTGTCCATATGGTGAACTACTGTAACAGTTAAGTGTGTTATAGTGTCTCTAGAAGGTGAACTATTGTAACAGTTCAGTGTGATATAGTGTCTCTAGGAGGTGAGCTACTGTAACATTTCAGTGTGTTATAGTGTCTCTAGGAGGTGAACTACTGTAACAGTGCAGTGTGTTATAGTGTCTCTAGGAGGTAAACTACTGTAACAGTGCAGTGTGTTATAGTGTCTCTCGGAAGTGAACTACTGTAACATTTCAGTGTGTTATAGTGTCTCTGGGAGGTGAACTACTGTAACAGTTCAGTGTGTTATAGTGTCATAAGCAGGTGAACTACTTTAACAGTTCAGTGTGTTGTAGTGTCTCTGGGAGGTGAACTACTGTAACAGTTCAGTGTGTTATAGTGTCTCTAGGAGGTGAACTATTGTAACAGTTCAGTGTGATATAGTGTCTCTGTCCATGTGGTGAACTACTGTAACAGTTCAGTGTGTTATAGTGTCTCTGGGAGGTGAACTATTGTAACAGTTCAGTGTGATATAGTGTCTCTGTCCATTTGGTGAACTACTGTAACAATGCAGTGTGTTATAGTGTCTCTAGGAGGTGAGCTACTGTAACATTTCAGTGTGTTATAGTGTCTCTAGGAGGTGAACTACTGTAACAGTTCAGTGTGTTATAGTGTCTCTCTCTAGGAGTTGAACTACTGTAACAGTTCAGTGTGTTGTAGTGTCTCGAGGAGGTGAACTTCTGTAACAGTTCAGTGTGTTATAGTATCTCTAGGAGGTGAACTACTGTAACAGTTCAGTGTGTTAGAGTGTCACTAGGAGGTAAACTACTGTAACAGTTCAATGTGTTATAGTGTCTCTCAGAGGTGAACTACTGTAACAGTGCAGTGTGTTATAGTGTCAAAAGCAGTTTAACTACTGTAACACTTCATTGTGTTATAGTGTCTCTAGGATGTGAACTACTGTAACAGTTCAGAGTGATATAGTGTCTCTAGGAGGTGAACTATTGTAACAGTTCAGTGTGATATAGTGTCTCTGTCCATATGGTGAACTACAGTAACAGTGCAGTTTGTTATAGTGTCTCTAGGATGTGAGCTAAAATAACAGTGCAGTGTGTTATTGTTTCTCTAGGAGGTGATCTACTGTAACAGTTCAGTGTGTTATAGTGTCTCTAGGAGGTGAACTACTGTAACAGTTCAGTGTGTTATAGTGTCTCTAGGAGGTGAGATACTGTAACAGTTCAGTGTGTTATAGTGTCTCTAGGATGTGAACTACTGTAACAGTACAGTGTGTCATAGTGTCTCTAGGATGTGAACTACTGTAACAGTTCAGTGTGTTATAGTGTCATAAGCAGGTGAACTACTGTAACAGTTCAGTGTGTTATAGTGTCTCTATCCATGTGGTAAACTACTGTAAAAGTTCAGTGTGTTATAGTGTCTCTAGGAGGTGAACTTTTGTAACAGTTCAGTGTGATATAGTGTCTCTGTCCATATGGTGAACTACTGTAACAGTTCATTGTGTTTCTAGTGTCTCTAGGAGGTGAACTATTGTAACAGTTCAGTGTGATATAGTGTCTCTGTCCATGTGGTGAACTACTGTAACAGTGCAGTGTGTTATAGTGTCTCTAGGAGGTGAACTACTGTAACAGTTCAGTGTGTTATAGTGTCTCTAGGAGGTGAACTATTGTAACAGTTCAGTGTGATATAGTGTCTCTGTCCATGTGGTGAACTACTGTAACAGTGCAGTGTGTTATAGTGTCTCTCGGAAGTGAACTACTGTAACAGTTAAGTGTGTTATATTGTCTCTAGAAGGTGAACTATTGTAACAGTTCAGTGTGATATAGTGTCTCTAGGACGTGAACTACTGTAACATTTCAGTGTCTTAAAGTGTCTCTAGGATGTGAACTAATGTAACAGTTCATTGTGTTATAGTGTCATAAGCAGTTTAACTACTGTAACAGTTCAGTGTGTTATAGTGTCTCTATCCATGTGGTGAACTACTGTAACAGTTCAGTGTGTTATAGTGTCTCTATTTGGTGAACTTCTGTAACAGTTCAGTGTGTTATAGTGTCTCTAGGAGTTGAACTACTGTAACAGATCAGTCTGTTATAGTGTCTCTCTCTAGGAGGTGAACTAATGTAACAGTGCAGTGTGTTGAAGTGTCTCTAGGAGGTGAACTACTGTAACAGTTCAGTGTGTTATAGTGTCTCTAGGAGTTGAACTACTGTAACAGTTCAGTGTGTTATAGTGTCTCTAGGAGGTGAACTACTGTAACAGTTCAGTGTGTTATAGTGTCTCTAGGATGTGAACTACTGTAACAGTTCAGTGTGATATAGTGTCTCTAGGAGGTGAACTATTGTAACAGTTCAGTGTGATATAGTTTCTCTGTCCATTTGGTGAACTACTGTAACAATGCAGTGTGTTATAGTGTCTCTAGGAGGTGAGCTACTGTAACATTTCAGTGTGTTATAGTGTCTCTAGGAGGTGAACTACTGTAACAGTTCAGTGTGTTATAGTGTCTCTCTCTAGGAGTTGAACTACTGTAACAGTTCAGTGTGTTGTAGTGTCTCGAGGAGGTGAACTTCTGTAACAGTTCAGTGTGTTATAGTATCTCTAGGAGGTGAACTACTGTAACAGTTCAGTGTGTTAGAGTGTCACTAGGAGGTAAACTACTGTAACAGTTCAATGTGTTATAGTGTCTCTCGGAGGTGAACTACTGTAACAGTGCAGTGTGTTATAGTGTCAAAAGCAGTTTAACTACTGTAACACTTCATTGTGTTATAGTGTCTCTATGATGTGAACTACTGTAACAGTTCAGAGTGATATAGTGTCTCTAGGAGGTGAACTATTGTAACAGTTCAGTGTGATATAGTGTCTCTGTCCATATGGTGTACTACAGTAACAGTGCAGTGTGTTATAGTGTCTCTAGGATGTGAGCTAAAATAACAGTGCAGTGTGTTATTGTTTCTCTAGGAGGTGATCTACTGTAACAGTTCAGTGTGTTATAGTGTCTCTAGGAGGTGAACTACTGTAACAGTTCAGTGTGTTATAGTGTCTCTAGGAGGTGAGATACTGTAACAGTTCAGTGTGTTATAGTGTCTCTAGGATGTGAACTACTGTAACAGTACAGTGTGTCATAGTGTCTCTAGGATGTGAACTACTGTAACAGTTCAGTGTGTTATAGTGTCATAAGCAGGTGAACTACTGTAACAGTTCAGTGTGTTATAGTGTCTCTATCCATGTGGTAAACTACTGTAAAAGTTCAGTGTGTTATAGTGTCTCTAGGAGGTGAACTTTTGTAACAGTTCAGTGTGATATAGTGTCTCTGTCCATATGGTGAACTACTGTAACAGTTCAGTGTGTTTCTAGTGTCTCTAGGAGGTGAACTATTGTAACAGTTCAGTGTGATATAGTGTCTCTGTCCATGTGGTGAACTACTGTAACAGTGCAGTGTGTTATAGTGTCTCTAGGAGGTGAACTACTGTAACAGTTCAGTGTGTTATAGTGTCTCTAGGAGGTGAACTATTGTAACAGTTCAGTGTGATATAGTGTCTCTGTCCATGTGGTGAACTACTGTAACAGTGCAGTGTGTTATAGTGTCTCTCGGAAGTGAACTACTGTAACAGTTAAGTGTGTTATATTGTCTCTAGAAGGTGAACTATTGTAACAGTTCAGTGTGATATAGTGTCTCTAGGACGTGAACTACTGTAACATTTCAGTGTCTTAAAGTGTCTCTAGGATGTGAACTAATGTAACAGTTCATTGTGTTATAGTGTCATAAGCAGTTTAACTACTGTAACAGTTCAGTGTGTTATAGTGTCTCTATCCATGTGGTGAACTACTGTAACAGTTCAGTGTGTTATAGTGTCTCTATTTGGTGAACTTCTGTAACAGTTCAGTGTGTTATAGTGTCTCTAGGAGTTGAACTACTGTAACAGATCAGTCTGTTATAGTGTCTCTCTCTAGGAGGTGAACTAATGTAACAGTGCAGTGTGTTGAAGTGTCTCTAGGAGGTGAACTACTGTAACAGTTCAGTGTGTTATAGTGTCTCTAGGAGTTGAACTACTGTAACAGTTCAGTGTGTTATAGTGTCTCTAGGAGGTGAACTACTGTAACAGTTCAGTGTGTTATAGTGTCTCTAGGATGTGAACTACTGTAACAGTTCAGTGTGATATAGTGTCTCTAGGAGGTGAACTATTGTAACAGTTCAGTGTGATATAGTGTCTCTGTTCATGTGGTGAACTACAGTAACAGTGCAGTGTGTTATAGTGTCTCTAGGATGTGAGCTAAAATAACAGTGCAGTGTGTTATTGTTTCTCTAGGAGGTGATCTACTGTAACAGTTCAGTGTGTTATAGTGTCTCTAGGAGGTGAACTACTGTAACAGTTCAGTGTGTTATAGTGTCTCTAGGAGGTGAGATACTGTAACAGTTCAGTGTGTTATAGTGTCTCTAGGATGTGAACTACTGTAACAGTACAGTGTGTCATAGTGTCTCTAGGATGTGAACTACTGTAATAGTTCAGTGTGTTATAGTGTCATAAGCAGGTGAACTACTGTAACAGTTCAGTGTGTTATAGTGTCTCTATCCATGTGGTAAACTACTGTAAAAGTTCAGTGTGTTATAGTGTCTCTAGGAGGTGAACTTTTGTAACAGTTCAGTGTGATATAGTGTCTCTGTCCATATGGTGAACTACTGTAACAGTTCAGTGTGTTTCTAGTGTCTCTAGGAGGTGAACTATTGTAACAGTTCAGTGTGATATAGTGTCTCTGTCCATGTGGTGAACTACTGTAACAGTGCAGTGTGTTATAGTGTCTCTAGGAGGTGAACTACTGTAACAGTTCAGTGTGTTATAGTGTCTCTAGGAGGTGAACTATTGTAACAGTTCAGTGTGATATAGTGTCTCTGTCCATGTGGTGAACTACTGTAACAGTGCAGTGTGTTATAGTGTCTCTCGGAAGTGAACTACTGTAACAGTTAAGTGTGTTATATTGTCTCTAGAAGGTGAACTATTGTAACAGTTCAGTGTGATATAGTGTCTCTAGGACGTGAACTACTGTAACATGTCAGTGTCTTAAAGTGTCTCTAGGATGTGAACTAATGTAACAGTTCATTGTGTTATAGTGTCATAAGCAGTTTAACTACTGTAAAAGTTCAGTGTGTTATAGTGGCTCTATCCATGTGGTGAACTACTGTAACAGTTCAGTGTGTTATAGTGTCTCTATTTGGTGAACTTCTGTAACAGTTCAGTGTGTTATAGTGTCTCTAGGTATTGAACTACTGTAACAGATCAGTGTGTTATAGTGTCTCTCTCTAGGAGGTGAACTAATGTAACAGTGCAGTGTGTTGAAGTGTCTCTAGGAGGTGAACTACTGTAACAGTTCAGTGTGTTATAGTGTCTCTAGGAGGTGAACTACTGTAACAGTTCAGTCTGTTATAGTGTCTCTAGGATGTGAACTACTGTAACAGTTCAGTGTGATATAGTGTCTCTAGGAGGTGAACTATTGTAACAGTTCAGTGTGATATAGTGTCTCTGTTCATGTGGTGAACTACTGTAACAGTTCAGTGTGTTATAGTGTCTCTCGGAGGTGAACTTCTGTAACAGTTCAGTGTGATATAGTGTCTCTAGGAGGTGAACTTCTGTAACAGTTCAGTGTAATATAGTGTCTCTGTCCAAATGGTGAACTACTGTAACAGTTCAGTGTGTTATAGTGTCTCTAGAAGGTGAACTATTGTAACAGTTCAGTGTGATATAGTGTCTCTAGGATGTGAACTACTGTAACAGTTCAGTGTGTTATAGTGTCTCTGGGAGGTGAACTATTGTAACAGTTCAGTGTGATATAGTGTCTCTGTCCATATGGTGAACTACTGTAACAGTTAAGTGTGTTATAGTGTGTCTAGAAGGTGAACTATTGTAACAGTTCAGTGTGATATAGTGTCTCTAGGAGGTGAGCTACTGTAACATTTCAGTGTGTTATAGTGTCTCTAGGAGGAGAACTACTGTAACAGTGCAGTGTGTTATAGTGTCTCTAGGAGGTAAACTACTGTAACAGTGCAGTGTGTTATAGTGTCTCTCGGAAGTGAACTACTGTAACATTTCAGTGTGTTATAGTGTCTCTGGGAGGTGAACTACTGTAACAGTTCAGTGTGTTATAGTGTCATAAGCAGGTGAACTACTTTAACAGTTCAGTGTGTTGTAGTGTCTCTGGGAGGTGAACTACTGTAACAGTTCAGTGTGTTATAGTGTCTCTAGGAGGTGAACTATTGTAACAGTTCAGTGTGATATAGTGTCTCTGTCCATGTGGTGAACTACTGTAACAGTTCAGTGTGTTATAGTGTCTCTGGGAGGTGAACTATTGTAACAGTTCAGTGTGATATAGTGTCTCTGTCCATTTGGTGAACTACTGTAACAATGCAGTGTGTTATAGTGTCTCTAGGAGGTGAGCTACTGTAACATTTCAGTGTGTTATAGTGTCTCTAGGAGGTGAACTACTGTAACAGTTCAGTGTGTTATAGTGTCTCTCTCTAGGAGTTGAACTACTGTAACAGTTCAGTGTGTTGTAGTGTCTCGAGGAGGTGAACTTCTGTAACAGTTCAGTGTGTTATAGTATCTCTAGGAGGTGAACTACTGTAACAGTTCAGTGTGTTAGAGTGTCACTAGGAGGTAAACTACTGTAACAGTTCAATGTGTTATAGTGTCTCTCGGAGGTGAACTACTGTAACAGTGCAGTGTGTTATAGTGTCAAAAGCAGTTTAACTACTGTAACACTTCATTGTGTTATAGTGTCTCTAGGATGTGAACTACTGTAACAGTTCAGAGTGATATAGTGTCTCTAGGAGGTGAACTATTGTAACAGTTCAGTGTGATATAGTGTCTCTGTCCATATGGTGAACTACAGTAACAGTGCAGTGTGTTATAGTGTCTCTAGGATGTGAGCTAAAATAACAGTGCAGTGTGTTATTGTTTCTCTAGGAGGTGATCTACTGTAACAGTTCAGTGTGTTATAGTGTCTCTAGGAGGTGAACTACTGTAACAGTTCAGTGTGTTATAGTGTCTCTAGGAGGTGAGATACTGTAACAGTTCAGTGTGTTATAGTGTCTCTAGGATGTGAACTACTGTAACAGTACAGTGTGTCATAGTGTCTCTAGGATGTGAACTACTGTAACAGTTCAGTGTGTTATAGTGTCATAAGCAGGTGAACTACTGTAACAGTTCAGTGTGTTATAGTGTCTCTATCCATGTGGTAATCTACTGTAAAAGTTCAGTGTGTTATAGTGTCTCTAGGAGGTGAACTTTTGTAACAGTTCAGTATGATATAGTGTCTCTGTCCATATGGTGAACTACTGTAACAGTTCAGTGTGTTTCTAGTGTCTCTAGGAGGTGAACTATTGTAACAGTTCAGTGTGATATAGTGTCTCTGTCCATGTGGTAATCTACTGTAAAAGTTCAGTGTGTTATAGTGTCTCTAGGAGGTGAACTTTTGTAACAGTTCAGTATGATATAGTGTCTCTGTCCATATGGTGAACTACTGTAACAGTTCAGTGTGTTATAGTGTCTCTCGGAGGTGAACTTCTGTAACAGTTCAGTGTGATATAGTGTCTCTAGGAGGTGAACTTCTGTAACAGTTCAGTGTAATATAGTGTCTCTGTCCAAATGGTGAACTACTGTAACAGTTCAGTGTGTTATAGTGTCTCTAGAAGGTGAACTATTGTAACAGTTCAGTGTGATATAGTGTCTCTAGGATGTGAACTACTGTAACAGTTCAGTGTGTTATAGTGTCTCTGGGAGGTGAACTATTGTAACAGTTCAGTGTGATATAGTGTCTCTGTCCATATGGTGAACTACTGTAACAGTTAAGTGTGTTATAGTGTCTCTAGAAGGTGAACTATTGTAACAGTTCAGTGTGATATAGTGTCTCTAGGAGGTGAGCTACTGTAACATTTCAGTGTGTTATAGTGTCTCTAGGAGGAGAACTACTGTAACAGTGCAGTGTGTTATAGTGTCTCTAGGAGGTAAACTACTGTAACAGTGCAGTGTGTTATAGTGTCTCTCGGAAGTGAACTACTGTAACATTTCAGTGTGTTATAGTGTCTCTGGGAGGTGAACTACTGTAACAGTTCAGTGTGTTATAGTGTCATAAGCAGGTGAACTACTTTAACAGTTCAGTGTGTTGTAGTGTCTCTGGGAGGTGAACTACTGTAACAGTTCAGTGTGTTATAGTGTCTCTAGGAGGTGAACTATTGTAACAGTTCAGTGTGATATAGTGTCTCTGTCCATGTGGTGAACTACTGTAACAGTTCAGTGTGTTATAGTGTCTCTGGGAGGTGAACTACTGTAACAGTTCAGTGTGTTATAGTGTCATAAGCAGGTGAACTATTTTAACAGTTCAGTGTGTTGTAGTGTCTCTGGGAGGTGAACTACTGTAACAGTTCAGTGTGTTATAGTGTCTCTAGGAGGTGAACTATTGTAACAGTTCAGTGTGATATAGTGTCTCTGTCCATGTGGTGAACTACTGTAACAGTTCAGTGTGTTATAGTGTCTCTGGGAGGTGAACTATTGTAACAGTTCAGTGTGATATAGTGTCTCTGTCCATTTGGTGAACTACTGTAACAATGCAGTGTGTTATAGTGTCTCTAGGAGGTGAGCTACTGTAACATTTCAGTGTGTTATAGTGTCTCTAGGAGGTGAACTACTGTAACAGTTCAGTGTGTTATAGTGTCTCTCTCTAGGAGTTGAACTACTGTAACAGTTCAGTGTGTTGTAGTGTCTCGAGGAGGTGAACTTCTGTAACAGTTCAGTGTGTTATAGTATCTCTAGGAGGTGAACTACTGTAACAGTTCAGTGTGTTAGAGTGTCACTAGGAGGTAAACTACTGTAACAGTTCAATGTGTTATAGTGTCTCTCGGAGGTGAACTACTGTAACAGTGCAGTGTGTTATAGTGTCAAAAGCAGTTTAACTACTGTAACACTTCATTGTGTTATAGTGTCTCTAGGATGTGAACTACTGTAACAGTTCAGAGTTATATAGTGTCTCTAGGAGGTGAACTATTGTAACAGTTCAGTGTGATATAGTGTCTCTGTCCATATGGTGAACTACAGTAACAGTGCAGTGTGTTATAGTGTCTCTAGGATGTGAGCTAAAATAACAGTGCAGTGTGTTATTGTTTCTCTAGGAGGTGATCTACTGTAACAGTTCAGTGTGTTATAGTGTCTCTAGGAGGTGAACTACTGTAACAGTTCAGTGTGTTATAGTGTCTCTAGGAGGTGAGATACTGTAACAGTTCAGTGTGTTATAGTGTCTCTAGGATGTGAACTACTGTAACAGTACAGTGTGTCATAGTGTCTCTAGGATGTGAACTACTGTAACAGTTCAGTGTGTTATAGTGTCATAAGCAGGTGAACTACTGTAACAGTTCAGTGTGTTATAGTGTCTCTATCCATGTGGTAATCTACTGTAAAAGTTCAGTGTGTTATAGTGTCTCTAGGAGGTGAACTTTTGTAACAGTTCAGTGTGATATAGTGTCTCTGTCCATATGGTGAACTACTGTAACAGTTCAGTGTGTTTCTAGTGTCTCTAGGAGGTGAACTATTGTAACAGTTCAGTGTGATATAGTGTCTCTGTCCATGTGGTGAACTACTGTAACAGTTCAGTGTGTTATAGTGTCTCTCGGAGGTGAACTTCTGTAACAGTTCAGTGTGATATAGTGTCTCTAGGAGGTGAACTTCTGTAACAGTTCAGTGTAATATAGTGTCTCTGTCCAAATGGTGAACTACTGTAACAGTTCAGTGTGTTATAGTGTCTCTAGAAGGTGAACTATTGTAACAGTTCAGTGTGATATAGTGTCTCTAGGATGTGAACTACTGTAACAGTTCAGTGTGTTATAGTGTCTCTGGGAGGTGAACTATTGTAACAGTTCAGTGTGATATAGTGTCTCTGTCCATATGGTGAACTACTGTAACAGTTAAGTGTGTTATAGTGTCTCTAGAAGGTGAACTATTGTAACAGTTCAGTGTGATATAGTGTCTCTAGGAGGTGAGCTACTGTAACATTTCAGTGTGTTATAGTGTCTCTAGGAGGAGAACTACTGTAACAGTTCAGTGTGTTATAGTGTCTCTAGGAGGTAAACTACTGTAACAGTGCAGTGTGTTATAGTGTCTCTCGGAAGTGAACTACTGTAACATTTCAGTGTGTTATAGTGTCTCTGGGAGGTGAACTACTGTAACAGTTCAGTGTGTTATAGTGTCATAAGCAGGTGAACTACTTTAACAGTTCAGTGTGTTGTAGTGTCTCTGGGAGGTGAACTACTGTAACAGTTCAGTGTGTTATAGTGTCTCTAGGAGGTGAACTATTGTAACAGTTCAGTGTGATATAGTGTCTCTGTCCATGTGGTGAACTACTGTAACAGTTCAGTGTGTTATAGTGTCTCTGGGAGGTGAACTATTGTAACAGTTCAGTGTGATATAGTGTCTCTGTCCATTTGGTGAACTACTGTAACAATGCAGTGTGTTATAGTGTCTCTAGGAGGTGAGCTACTGTAACATTTCAGTGTGTTATAGTGTCTCTAGGAGGTGAACTACTGTAACAGTTCAGTGTGTTATAGTGTCTCTCTCTAGGAGTTGAACTACTGTAACAGTTCAGTGTGTTGTAGTGTCTCGAGGAGGTGAACTTCTGTAACAGTTCAGTGTGTTATAGTATCTCTAGGAGGTGAACTACTGTAACAGTTCAGTGTGTTAGAGTGTCACTAGGAGGTAAACTACTGTAACAGTTCAATGTGTTATAGTGTCTCTCGGAGGTGAACTACTGTAACAGTGCAGTGTGTTATAGTGTCAAAAGCAGTTTAACTACTGTAACACTTCATTGTGTTATAGTGTCTCTAGGATGTGAACTACTGTAACAGTTCAGAGTGATATAGTGTCTCTAGGAGGTGAACTATTGTAACAGTTCAGTGTGATATAGTGTCTCTGTCCATATGGTGAACTACAGTAACAGTGCAGTGTGTTATAGTGTCTCTAGGATGTGAGCTAAAATAACAGTGCAGTGTGTTATTGTTTCTCTAGGAGGTGATCTACTGTAACAGTTCAGTGTGTTATAGTGTCTCTAGGAGGTGAACTACTGTAACAGTTCAGTGTGTTATAGTGTCTCTAGGAGGTGAGATACTGTAACAGTTCAGTGTGTTATAGTGTCTCTAGGATGTGAACTACTGTTACAGTACAGTGTGTCATAGTGTCTCTAGGATGTGAACTACTGTAACAGTTCAGTGTGTTATAGTGTCATAAGCAGGTGAACTACTGTAACAGTTCAGTGTGTTATAGTGTCTCTATCCATGTGGTAAACTACTGTAAAAGTTCAGTGTGTTAAAGTGTCTCTAGGAGGTGAACTTTTGTAACAGTTCAGTGTGATATAGTGTCTCTGTCCATATGGTGAACTACTGTAACAGTTCAGTGTGTTTCTAGTGTCTCTAGGAGGTGAACTATTGTAACAGTTCAGTGTGATATAGTGTCTCTGTCCATGTGGTGAACTACTGTAACAGTGCAGTGTGTTATAGTGTCTCTAGGAGGTGAACTACTGTAACAGTTCAGTGTGTTATAGTGTCTCTAGGAGGTGAACTATTGTAACAGTTCAGTGTGATATAGTGTCTCTGTCCATGTGGTGAACTACTGTAACAGTGCAGTGTGTTATAGTGTCTCTCGGCAGTGAACTACTGTAACAGTTAAGTGTGTTATATTGTCTCTAGAAGGTGAACTATTGTAACAGTTCAGTGTGATATAGTGTCTCTAGGACGTGAACTACTGTAACATTTCAGTGTCTTAAAGTGTCTCTAGGATGTGAACTAATGTAACAGTTCATTGTGTTATAGTGTCATAAGCAGTTTAACTACTGTAACAGTTCAGTGTGTTATAGTGTCTCTATCCATGTGGTGAACTACTGTAACAGTTCAGTGTGTTATAGTGTCTCTATTTGGTGAACTTCTGTAACAGTTCAGTGTGTTATAGTGTCTCTAGGAGTTGAACTACTGTAACAGATCAGTGTGTTATAGTGTCTCTCTCTAGGAGGTGAACTAATGTAACAGTGCAGTGTGTTGAAGTCTCTCTAGGAGGTGAACTACTGTAACAGTTCAGTGTGTTATAGTGTCTCTAGGAGTTGAACTACTGTAACAGTTCAGTGTGTTATAGTGTCTCTAGGAGGTGAACTACTGTAAATGTTCAGTGTGTTATAGTGTCTCTAGGATGTGAACTACTGTAACAGTTCAGTGTGATATAGTGTCTCTAGGAGGTGAACTATTGTAACAGTTCAGTGTGATATAGTGTCTCTGTTCATGTGGTGAACTACTGTAACAGTTCAGTGTGTTATAGTGTCTCTCGGAGGTGAACTTCTGTAACAGTTCAGTGTGATATAGTGTCTCTAGGAGGTGAACTTCTGTAACAGTTCAGTGTAATATAGTGTCTATGTCCAAATGGTGAACTACTGTAACAGTTCAGTGTGTTATAGTGTCTCTAGGAGGTGAACTACTGTAACATTTCAGTGTGTTATTGTTTCTCTAGAAGGTGAACTATTGTAACAGTTCAGTGTGATATAGTGTCTCTGTCCATATGGTGAACTACTGTAACAGTGCAGTGTATTATAGTGTCTCTGGGAGGTGAACTACTGTAACAGTTAAGTGTGTTATAGTGTCATTAGGACGTGAACTACTGTAACAGTTCAGTGTGTTATAGTGTCTCTAGGAGGTGAACTTCTGTAACAGTTCAGTGTGATATAGTGTCTCTGTCCATATGGTGAACTACATTAACAGTTCAGTGTGTCATAGTGTCTCTAGGATGTGAACTACTGTAACAGGTCAGTGTGTTTTAGTGTCATAAGCAGGTGAACTACTGTAACATTTCAGTGTGTTATACTGTCTCTGGGAGGTGAACTACTGTAACAGTTCAGTGTGTTATAGTGTCTCTAGGATGTGAACTACTGTAACAGTTCAGTGTGTCATAGTGTCTCTAGGAGGTGAACTACTGTAACAGTTCAGTGTGTTATAGTGTCTCTAGGATGTGAACTACTGTAACAGTTCAGTGTGTCATAGTGTCTCTAGGATGTGAACTACTGTAACAGTTCAGTGTGTCATAGTGTCTCTAGGATGTGAACTACTGTAACAGTTCAGTGTGTTATAGTGTCATTAGGAGGTGAACTACTGTAACATTTCAGTGTGTTATAGTGTCTCTGGGAGGTGAACTACTGTCACAGTTCAGTGTGTTATAGTGTCATTTGGAGGTGAACTACTGTAACAGTTCAGTGTGTTATAGTGTCTCTAGGATGTGAACTACTGTAACAGTTCAGTGTGTTATAGTGTCTCTAGGAGGTGAACTACTGTAACAGATCAGTATGTTATAGTGTCTCTGGGAGTTGAACTAATGTAACAGTTCAGTGTGTTATAGTGTCTCTATCCATGTGGTGAACTACTGTAATAGTTCAGTGTGTTACAGTGTCTCTAGGAGGTGAAATTCTGTAACAGTTCAGTGTGATATAGTGTCTCTGTCCATATGGTGAACTACTGTAACAGTTCGGTGTGTTATAGTGTCTCTAGGAGGTGAACTACTGTAACAGTTCAGTGTGTAATAGTGTCTCTAGGAGGTGAACTACTGTAACAGTTCAGTGTGTTATAGTGTCTCTAGGAGGTGAACTACTGTAACAGTTCAGTGTGATATAGTGTCTCTGGGAGGTGAACTATTGTAACAGTTCAGTGTGATATAGTGTCTCATTCCATATGTTGAACTACTGTAACAGTGCAGTGTGTTATAGTGTCTCTAGGAGGTGAGCTACTGTAACATTTCAGTGTGTTACAGTGTCTCTGGGAGGTGAACTACTGTAATAGTTCAGTGTGATATAGTGTCTCTAGGAGGTGAACTACTGTAACAGTTCAGTGTGTTATAGTGTCTCTCTCTAGGAGTTGAACTACTGTTACAGTTCAGTGTGTTATAGTGTCTCTAGGAGGTGAACTTCTGTAACAGTTCAGTGTGTTATAGTGTCTCTAGGAGGTGAACTACTGTAACAGTTCTGTGTGTTAGAGTGTCTCTAGGAGGTAAACTACTGTAACAGTTCAGTGTGTTATAGTGTCTCTATCCATGTGGTGAACTACTGTAACAGTTCAGTGTGTTATAGTGTCTCTAGGAGGTAAACTACTGTAACAGTTCAGTGTGTTATAGTGTCTCTAGGAGGTGAACTTCTGTAACAGTTCAGTGTGTTATTGTGTCTCTAGGAGGTGAACTACTGTAACATTTCAGTGTGTTATAGTGTCTCTAGGAGGTTAACTACTGTAACAGTTAAGTGTGTTATAGTGTCATTTGGAGGTGAACTACTGTAACAGTTCAGTGTGTTATAGTGTCTCTAGGATGTGAACTACTGTAACAGTTCAGTGTGTTATAGTGTCTCTAGGAGGTGAACTACTGTAACAGTTAAGTGTGTTATAGTGTCTCTAGGATGTGAACTACTGTAACAGTTCAGTGTGTTATAGTGTCATTTGGAGGTGAACTACTGTAACAGTTCAGTGTGTTATAGTGTCTCTAGGATGTGAACTACTGTAACAGTTCAGTGTGTTATAGTGTCTCTAGGAGGTTAACTACTGTAACAGATCAGTGTGATATAGTGTCTCTAGGAGGTGAACTACTGTAACAGTTAAGTGTGTTATAGTGTCATTTGGAGGTGAACTACTGTAACAGTTCAGTGTGTTATAGTGTCTCTAGGAGGTGAACTACTGTAACAGATCAGTGTGATATAGTGTCTCTATCCATTTGGTGAACTACTGTAACAGTTCAGTGTGTTATAGTGTCTCTAGGAGGTGAACTATTGTAACAGTTCAGTGTGATATAGTGTCTCTGTCCATATGGTGAACTACTGTAACAGTTCAGTGTGTTATAGTGTCTCTAGGAGGTGAACTACTGTAACAGTTCATTGTGTTATAGTGCCTCTAGGAGGTGAACTACTGTAACAGTTCAGTGTGTTATAGTGTCTCTAGGAGGTGAACTACTGTAACAGTTCAGTGTGATATAGTGTCTCTAGGATGTGATCTACTGTAACAGTTCATTGTGTTATAGTGTCATAAGCAGTTTAACTACTGTAACAGTTCAGTGTGTTATAGTGTCTCGATCCATGTGGTGAACTACTGTAACAGTTCAGTGTGTTATAGTGTCTCTAGGAGGTAAACTACTGTAACAGTTCAATGTGTTATAGTGTCTCTAGGAGGTGAACTTCTGTAACAGTTCAGTGTGTTATTGTGTCTCTAGGAGGTGAACTACTGTAACATTTCAGTGTGTTATAGTGTCTCTGGGAGGTGAACTACTGTAACAGTTAAGTGTGTTATAGTGTCATTTGGAGGTGAACTACTGTAACAGTTCAGTGTGTTATAGTCTCTCTAGGAGGTGAACTACTGTAACAGTTCAGTGTGTTATAGTGTCACTAGGAGGTAAACTACTGTAACAGTTCAATGTGTTATAGTGTCACTAGGAGGTAAACTACTGTAACAGTTCAATGTGTTATAGTGTCTCTCGGAGGTGAACTACTGTAACAGTGCAGTGTGTTATAGTGTCAAAAGCAGTTTAACTACTGTAACAGTTCAGTGTGTTATAGTGTCTCTAGGATGTGAACTACTGTAACAGTTCAGAGTGATATAGTGTCTCTAGGAGGTGAACTATTGTAACAGTTCAGTGTGATATAGTGTCTCTGTCCATATGGTGAACTACTGTAACAGTGCAGTGTGTTATAGTGTCACTAGGAGGTGAGCTAAAATAACAGTGCAGTGTGTTATTGTTTCTCTAGGAGGTGAACTACTGTAACAGTTCAGTGTGTTATAGTGTCTCTAGGAGGTGAACTATTGTAACAGTTCAGTGTGATATAGTGTCTCTGTCCATATGGTGAACTACTGTAACAGTGCAGTGTGTTATAGTGTCACTAGGAGGTGAGCTAAAATAACAGTGCAGTGTGTTATAGTGTCTCTAGGAGTTGAACTACTGTAACAGTTCAGTGTGTTATAGTGTCTCTCTCTAGGAAGTGAACTACTGTAACAGTTCAGTGTGTTATAGTGTCTCTAGGAGGTGAACTACTGTAACAGTTCATTGTGTTATAGTGCCTCTAGGAGGTGAACTACTGTAACAGTTCAGTGTGTTATAGTGTCTCTAGGAGGTGAACTACTGTAACAGTTCAGTGTGATATAGTGTCTCTAGGATGTGATCTACTGTAACAGTTCATTGTGTTATAGTGTCATAAGCAGTTTAACTACTGTAACAGTTCAGTGTGTTATAGTGTCTCGATCCATGTGGTGAACTACTGTAACAGTTCAGTGTGTTATAGTGTCTCTAGGAGGTAAACTACTGTAACAGTTCAATGTGTTATAGTGTCTCTAGGAGGTGAACTTCTGTAACAGTTCAGTGTGTTATTGTGTCTCTAGGAGGTGAACTACTGTAACATTTCAGTGTGTTATAGTGTCTCTGGGAGGTGAACTACTGTAACAGTTAAGTGTGTTATAGTGTCATTTGGAGGTGAACTACTGTAACAGTTCAGTGTGTTATAGTCTCTCTAGGAGGTGAACTACTGTAACAGTTCAGTGTGTTATAGTGTCACTAGGAGGTAAACTACTGTAACAGTTCAATGTGTTATAGTGTCACTAGGAGGTAAACTACTGTAACAGTTCAATGTGTTATAGTGTCTCTCGGAGGTGAACTACTGTAACAGTGCAGTGTGTTATAGTGTCAAAAGCAGTTTAACTACTGTAACAGTTCAGTGTGTTATAGTGTCTCTAGGATGTGAACTACTGTAACAGTTCAGAGTGATATAGTGTCTCTAGGAGGTGAACTATTGTAACAGTTCAGTGTGATATAGTGTCTCTGTCCATATGGTGAACTACTGTAACAGTGCAGTGTGTTATAGTGTCACTAGGAGGTGAGCTAAAATAACAGTGCAGTGTGTTATTGTTTCTCTAGGAGGTGAACTACTGTAACAGTTCAGTGTGTTATAGTGTCTCTAGGAGGTGAGATACTGTAACAGTTCAGTGTGTTATAGTGTCTCTAGGATGTGAACTACTGTAACAGTTCAGTGTGTCATAGTGTCTCTAGGATGTGAACTACTGTAACAGTTCAGTGTGTTATAGTGTCATAAGCAGGTGAACTACTGTAACAGTTCAGTGTGATATAGTGTCTCTGTCCATATGGTGAACTACTGTAACAGTGCAGTGTGTTATAGTGTCACTAGGAGGTGAACTACTGAAACAGTTCAGTGTGTTATAGTGTCTCTAGGAGGTGAACTACTGTAACAGTTCAGTGTGATATAGTGTCTCTGGGAGGTGAACTATTGTAACAGTTCAGTGTGATATAGTGTCTCTGTCCATATGGTGAACTACTGTAACAGTGCAGTGTGTTATAGTGTCTCTAGGAGGTGAGCTACTGTAACATTTCAGTGTGTTATAGTGTCTCTGGGAGGTGAACTACTGTAATAGTTCAGTGTGATATAGTGCCTCTAGGAGGTGAACTACTGTAACAGTTCAGTGTGTTATAGTGTCTCTCTCTAGGAGTTGAACTACTGTTACAGTTCAGTGTGTTATAGTGTCTCTAGGAGGTGAACTTCTGTAACAGTTCAGTGTGTTATAGTGTCTCTAGGAGGTGAACTACTGTAACAGTTAAGTGTGTTATAGTGTCATTTGGAGGTGAACTACTGTAACAGTTCAGTGTGTTATAGTGTCTCTAGGAGGTGAACTACTGTAACAGATCAGTGTGATATAGTGTCTCTATCCATTTGGTGAACTACTGTAACAGTTCAGTGTGTTATAGTGTCTCTAGGAGGTGAACTATTTTAACAGTTCAGTGTGATATAGTGTCTCTGTCCATATGGTGAACTACTGTAACAGTTCAGTGTGTTATAGTGTCTCTAGGAGGTGAACTACTGTAACAGTTCATTGTGTTATAGTGTCTCTAGGAGGTGAACTACTGTAACAGTTCAGTGTGTTATAGTGTCTCTAGGAGGTGAACTACTGTAACAGTTCAGTGTGATATAGTGTCTCTAGGATGTGATCTACTGTAACAGTTCAGTGTGTTATAGTGTCTCTATCCATGTGGTGAACTACTGTAACAGTTCAGTGTGTTATAGTGTCTCTAGGAGGTAAACTACTGTAACAGTTCAGTGTGTCATAGTGTCTCTAGGAGGTGAACTTCTGTAACAGTTCAGTGTGTTATAGTGTCTCTAGGAGGTGAACTACTGTAACAGTTCAGTGTGTTATAGTGTCACTAGGAGGTAAACTACTGTAACAGTTCAATGTGTTATAGTGTCACTAGGAGGTAAACTACTGTAACAATTCAATGTGTTATAGTGTCTCTCGGAGGTGAACTACTGTAACAGTGCAGTGTGTTATAGTGTCAAAAGCAGTTTAACTACTGTAACAGTTCAGTGTGTTATAGTGTCTCTAGGATGTGAACTACTGTAACAGTTCAGAGTGATATAGTGTCTCTAGGAGGTGAACTATTGTAACAGTTCAGTGTGATATAGTGTCTCTGTCCATATGGTGAACTACTGTAACAGTGCAGTGTGTTATAGTGTCACTAGGAGGTGAGCTAAAATAACAGTGCAGTGTGTAATTGTTTCTCTAGGAGGTGAACTACTGTAACAGTTCAGTGTGTTATAGTGTCTCTAGGAGGTGAGATACTGTAACAGTTCAGTTTGTTATAGTGTCTCTAGGATGTGAACTACTGTAACAGTTCAGTGTGATATAGTGTCTCTGTCCATATGGTGAACTACTGTAACAGTGCAGTGTGTTATAGTGTCACTAGGAGGTGAACTAATGTAACAGTTCAGTGTGTTATAGTGTCTCTAGGAGGTGAACTACTGAAACAGTTCAGTGTGTTATAGTGTCTCTAGGAGGTGAACTACTGTAACAGTTCAGTGTGATATAGTGTCTCTGGGAGGTGAACTATTGTAACAGTTCAGTGTGATATAGTGTCTCTGTCCATATGGTGAACTACTGTAACAGTGCAGTGTGTTATAGTGTCTCTCTCTAGGAGTTGAACTACTGTTACAGTTCAGTGTGTTATAGTGTCTCTAGGAGGTGAACTTCTGTAACAGTTCAGTGTGTTATAGTGTCTCTAGGAGGTGAACTACTGTAACAGTTCAGTGTGTTAGAGTGTCTCTAGGAGGTGAACTACTGTAACAGTTCAGTGTGTTATAGTGTATCTAGGAGGTAAACTACTGTAACAGTTCAGTGTGTTATAGTGTCTCTAGGAGGTAAACTACTGTAACAGTTCAGTGTGTTATAGTGTCTCTAGGAGGTAAACTACTGTAACAGTTCAGTGTGTTATAGTGTCTCTATCCATGTGGTGAACTACTGTAACAGTTCAGTGTGTTATAGTGTCTCTAGGAGGTAAACTACTGTAACAGTTCAGTGTGTTATAGTGTCTCTAGGAGGTGAACTTCTGTAACAGTTCAGTGTGTTATAGTGTCTCTAGGAGGTGAACTACTGTAACAGTTAAGTGTGTTATAGTGTCATTTGGAGGTGAACTACTGTAACAGTTCAGTGTGTTATAGTGTCTTTAGGAGGTGAACTACTGTAACAGTTCAGTGTGATATAGTGTCTCTAGGATGTGATCTACTGTAACAGTTCAGTGTGTTATAGTGTCTCTATCCATGTGGTGAACTACTGTAACAGTTCAGTGTGTTATAGTGTCTCTAGGAGGTAAACTACTGTAACAGTTCAGTGTGTCATAGTGTCTCTAGGAGGTGAACTTCTGTAACAGTTCAGTGTGTTATAGTCTCTCTAGGAGGTGAACTACTGTAACAGTTCAGTGTGTTATAGTGTCACTAGGAGGTAAACTACTGTAACAGTTCAATGTGTTATAGTGTCACTAGGAGGTAAACTACTGTAACAGTTCAATGTGTTATAGTGTCTCTCGGAGGTGAACTACTGTAACAGTGCAGTGTGTTATAGTGTCAAAAGCAGTTTAACTACTGTAACAGTTCAGTGTGTTATAGTGTCTCTAGGATGTGAACTACTGTAACAGTTCAGAGTGATATAGTGTCTCTAGGAGGTGAACTATTGTAACAGTTCAGTGTGATATAGTGTCTCTGTCCATATGGTGAACTACTGTAACAGTGCAGTGTGTTATAGTGTCACTAGGAGGTGAGCTAAAATAACAGTGCAGTGTGTTATTGTTTCTCTAGGAGGTGAACTACTGTAACAGTTCAGTGTGTTATAGTGTCTCTAGGAGGTGAGATACTGTAACAGTTCAGTTTGTTATAGTGTCTCTAGGATGTGAACTACTGTAACAGTTCAGTGTGATATAGTGTCTCTGTCCATATGGTGAACTACTGTAACAGTGCAGTGTGTTATAGTGTCACTAGGAGGTGAACTAATGTAACAGTTCAGTGTGTTATAGTGTCTCTAGGAGGTGAACTACTGAAACAGTTCAGTGTGTTATAGTGTCTCTAGGAGGTGAACTACTGTAACAGTTCAGTGTGATATAGTGTCTCTGGGAATTGAACTATTGTAACAGTTCAGTGTGATATAGTGTCTCTGTCCATATGGTGAACTACTGTAACAGTGCAGTGTGTTATAGTGTCTCTAGGAGGTGAGCTACTGTAACATTTCAGTGTGTTATAGTGTCTCTGGGAGGTGAACTACTGTAATAGTTCAGTGTGATATAGTGCCTCTAGGAGGTGAACTACTGTAACAGTTCAGTGTGTTATAGTGTCTCTCTCTAGGAGTTGAACTACTGTTACAGTTCAGTGTGTTATAGTGTCTCTAGGAGGTGAACTTCTGTAACAGTTCAATGTGTTATAGTGTCTCTAGGAGGTGAACTACTGTAACAGTTCAGTGTGTTAGAGTGTCTCTAGGAGGTGAACTACTGTAACAGTTCAGTGTGTTATAGTGTATCTAGGAGGTAAACTACTGTAACAGTTCAGTGTGTTATAGTGTCTCTAGGAGGTAAACTACTGTAACAGTTCAGTGTGTTATAGTGTCTCTAGGAGGTAAACTACTGTAACAGTTCAGTGTGTTATAGTGTCTCTATCCATGTGGTGAACTACTGTAACAGTTCAGTGTGTTATAGTGTCTCTAGGAGGTAAACTACTGTAACAGTTCAGTGTGTTATAGTGTCTCTAGGAGGTGAACTTCTGTAACAGTTCAGTTTGTTATTGTGTCTCTAGCAGGTGAACTACTGTAACATTTCAGTGTGTTATAGTGTCTCTGGGAGGTGAACTACTGTAACAGTTAAGTGTGTTATAGTGTCATTTGGAGGTGAACTACTGTAACAGTTCAGTGTGTTATAGTGTCTCTAGGATGTGAACTACTGTAACAGTTCAGTGTGTTATAGTGTCTCTAGGAGGTGAACTACTGTAACAGATCAGTGTGATATAGTGTCTCTAGGAGGTGAACTACTGTAACAGTTAAGTGTGTTATAGTGTCATTTGGAGGTATCTACTGTAACAGTTCAGTGTGTTATAGTGTCTCTAGGAGGTGAACTACTGTAACAGATCAGTGTGATATAGTGTCTCTAGGAGGTGAACTACTGTAACAGTTAAGTGCGTTATAGTGTCATTTGGAGGTGAACTACTTTAACAGTTCAGTGTGTTATAGTGTCTCTAGGAGGTGAACTACTGTAACAGTTCAGTGTGTTATAGTGTCACTAGGAGGTGAACTACTGTAACAGTTCAATGTGTTATAGTGTCTCTCGGAGGTGAACTACTGTAACAGTGCAGTGTGTTATAGTGTCAAAAGCAGTTTAACTACTGTAACAGTTCAGTGTGTTATAGTGTCTCTAGGATCTGAACTGCTGTAACAGTTCAGAGTGATATAGTGTCTCTAGGAGGTGAACTATTGTAACAGTTCAGTGTGATATAGTGTCTCTGTCCATATGGTGAACTACTGTAACAGTGCAGTGTGTTATAGTGTCACTAGGAGGTAAGCTAAAATAACAGTGCAGTGTGTTATTGTTTCTCTAGGAGGTGAACTACTGTAACAGTTCAGTGTGTTATAGTGTCTCTAGGAGGTGAGATACTGTAACAGTTCAGTATGTTATAGTGTCTCTAGGATGTGAACTACTGTAACAGTTCAGTGTGTTATAGTGTCTCTAGGAGGTGAACTACTGTAACAGATCAGTGTGATATAGTGTCTCTAGGAGGTGAACTCTGTAAAAGTTAAGTGTGTTATAGTGTCATTTGGAGGTATCTACTGTAACAGTTCAGTGTGTTATAGTGTCTCTAGGAGGTGAACTACTGTAACAGATCAGTGTGATATAGTGTCTCTAGGAGGTGAACTACTGTAACAGTTAAGTGCGTTATAGTGTCATTTGGAGGTGAACTACTTTAACAGTTCAGTGTGTTATAGTGTCTCTAGGAGGTGAACTACTGTAACAGTTCAGTGTGTTATAGTGTCACTAGGAGGTAAACTACTGTAACAGTTCAATGTGTTATAGTGTCTCTCGGAGGTGAACTACTGTAACAGTGCAGTGTGTTATAGTGTCAAAAGCAGTTTAACTACTGTAACAGTTCAGTGTGTTATAGTGTCTCTAGGATCTGAACTGCTGTAACAGTTCAGTGTGATATAGTGTCTCTGTCCATATGGTGAACTACTGTAACAGTTCAGTGTGTTATAGTGTCTCTGGGAGGTGAACTACTGTAACAGTTCAGTGTGATATAGTGTCTCTAGGAGGTGAGATACTGTAACAGTTCAGTGTGTTATAGTGTCATAAGCAGGTGAACTACTGTAACAGTTCAGTGTGTTATAGTGTCTCTATCCATGTGGTGAACTACTGTAAAAGTTCAGTGTTTTATAGTGTCTCTCGTAGGTTAACTTCTGTAACAGTTCAGTGTGATATAGTGTCTCTGTCCATATGGTGAACTACTGTAACAGTTCAGTGTGTTATAGTGTCTCTGGGAGGTGAACTACTGTAACAGTTAAGTGTGTTATAGTGTCTCTAGAAGGTGAACTATTGTAACAGTTCAGTGTGATATAGTGTCTCTGTCCATATGGTGAACTACTGTAACAGTTAAGTGTGTTATAGTGTCTCTAGAAGGTAAACTATTGTAACAGTTCAGTGTGATATAGTGTCTCTAGGAGGTGAGCTACTGTAACATTTCAGTGTGTTATTGTGTCTCTAGGAGGTGAACTACTGTAACAGTGCAGTGTGTTATAGTGTCTCTAGGAGGTAAACGACTGTAACAGTTCAGTGTGTTATAGTGTCTCTCGAAAGTGAACTACTGTAACATTTCAGTGTGTTATAGTGTCTCTGGGAGGTGAACTACTGTCACAGTTAAGTTTGTTATAGTGTCATTAGGAGGTGAACTACTGTAACAGTTCAGTGTGTCATAGTGTCTCTAGGATGTGAACTACTGTAACAGTTCAGTGTGTTATAGTGTCATAAGCAGGTGAACTACTTTAACAGTTCAGTGTGTTGTAGTGTCTCTGGGAGGTGAACTACTGTAACAGTTCAGTGTGTTATAGTGTCTCTAGGAGGTGAACTATTGTAACAGTTCAGTGTGATATAGTGTCTCTAGGAGTTGAACTACTGTAACAGTTCAGTGTGTTATAGTGTCTCTCGGAGTTAAACTTCTGTAACAGTTCAGTGCGATATAGTGTCTCTGTCCATATGGTGAACTACTGTAATAGTTCAGTGTGTTATAGTGTCTCTGGGAGGTGAAATACTGTAACAGTTATGTGTGTTATAGTGTCATTAGGACGTGAACTACTGTAACAGTTCAGTGTGTTATAGTGTCTCTAGGAGGTGAACTACTGTAACAGTTCAGTGTGTTATAGTGTCTCTGGGAGGTGAACTATTGTAACAGTTCAGTGTGATATAGTGTCTCTGTCCATATGGTGAACTACTGTAACAATGCAGTGTGTTATAGTGTCTCTAGGAGGTGAGCTACTGTAACATTTCAGTGTGTTATAGTGTCTCTGGGAGGTGAACTACTGTAACAGTTCAGTGTGTTATAGTGTCTCTAGGAGGTGAACTACTGTAACAGTTCAGTGTGTTATAGTGTCTCTCTCTAGGAGTTGAACTACTGTAACAGTTCAGTGTGTTATAGTGTCTCTAGGAGGTGAACTACTGTAACAGTTCAGTGTGTTAGAGTGTCACTAGGAGGTAAACTACTGTAACAGTTCAATGTGTTATAGTGTCTCTCGGAGGTGAACTACTGTAACAGTGCAGTGTGTTATAGTGTCAAAAGCAGTTTAACTACTGTAACAGTTCAGTGTGTTATAGTGTCTCTAGGATGTGAACTACTGTAACAGTTCATTGTGTCATAGTGTCTCTAGGATGTGAACTACTGTAACAGTTCAGTGTGTTATAGTGTCATAAGCAGGTGAACTACTGTAACAGTTCAGTGTGTTATAGTGTCTCTATCCATGTGGTAAACTACTGTAAAAGTTCAGTGTGTTATAGTGTCTCTAGGAGGTGAACTTCTGTAACAGTTCAGTGTGATATAGTGTCTCTGTCCATATGGTGAACTACTGTAACAGTTCAGTGTGTTTCTAGTGTCTCTAGGAGGTGAACTATTGTAACAGTTCAGTGTGATATAGTGTCTCTGTCCATGTGGTGAACTACTGTAACAGTGCAGTGTGTTATAGTGTCTCTAGGAGGTGAACTACTGTAACAGTTCAGTGTGTTATAGTGTCTCTAGGAGGTGAACTATTGTAACAGTTCAGTGTGATATAGTGTCTCTGTCAATTTGGTGAACTACTGTAACAGTGCAGTGTGTTATAGTGTCTCTCGGAAGTGAACTACTGTAACAGTTAAGTGTGTTATAGTGTCTCTAGAAGGTGAACTATTGTAACAGTTCAGTGTGATATAGTGTCTCTAGGACGTGAACTACTGTAACATTTCAGTGTCTTATAGTGTCTCTAGGAGGTGAACTACTGTAACAGTTCAGTGTGTTATAGTGTCTCTAGGATGTGAACTACTGTAACAGTTCATTGTGTTATAGTGTCATAAGCAGTTTAACTACTGTAACAGTTCAGTGTGTTATAGTGTCTCTATCCATGTGGTGAACTACTGTAACAGTTCAGTGTGTTATAGTGTCTCTCTCTAGGAGGTGAACTACTGTAACAGTTCAGTGTGTTATAGTGTCTCTAGGATGTGAACTACTGTAACAGTTCAGTGCGTTATAGTGTCTCTAGGAGGTGAACTATTGTAACAGTTCAGTGTGATATAGTGTCTCTGTTCATGTGGTGAACTACTGTAACAGTTCAGTGTGTTATAGTGTCTCTCGGAGGTGAACTTCTGTAACAGTTCAGTGTGATATAGTGTCTCTAGGAGGTGAACTTCTGTAACAGTTCAGTGTGATATAGTGTCTCTGTCCAAATGGTGAACTACTGTAACAGTTCAATGTGTTATAGTGTCTCTAGGAGGTGAACTACTGTAACATTTCAGTGTGTTATTTTTTCTCTAGGAGGTGAACTATTGTAACAGTTCAGTGTGATATAGTGTCTCTGTCCATATGGTGAACTACTGTAACAGTGCAGTGTATTATAGTGTCTCTGGGAGGTGAACTACTGTAACAGTTAAGTGTGTTATAGTGTCATTAGGACGTGAACTACTGTAACAGTTCAGTGTGTTATAATGTCTCTAGGAGGTGAACTTCTGTAACAGTTCAGTGTGATATAGTGTCTCTGTCCATATGGTGAACTACATTAACAGTTCAGTGTGTCATAGTGTCTCTAGGATGTGAACTACTGTAACAGGTCAGTGTGTTTTAGTGTCATAAGCAGGTGAACTACTGTAACAGTTCAGTGTGTTATAGTGTCTCTAGGAGGTGAACTTCTGTAACAGTTCAGTGTGATATAGTGTCTCTGTCCATATGGTGAACTACTGTAACAGTTCAGTGTGTTTCTAGTGTCTCTAGGAGGTGGACTATTGTAACAGTTCAGTGTGATATAGTGTCTCTGTCTGTGTGGTGAACTACTGTAACAGTGCAGTGTGTTATAGTGTCTCTAGGAGGTGAACTACTGTAACAGTTCAGTGTGTTATAGTGTCTCTAGGAGGTGAACTATTGTAACAGTTCAGTGTGATATAGTGTCTCTGTCCATGTGGTGAACTACTGTAACAGTGCAGTGTGTTATAGTGTCTCTCGGAAGTGAACTACTGTAACAGTTAAGTGTGTTATAGTGTCTCTAGAAGGTGAACTATTGTAACAGTTCAGTGTGATATAGTGTCTCTAGGACGTGAACTACTGTACATTTCAGTGTCTTATAGTGTCTCTAGGAGGTGAACTACTGTAACAGTTCAGTGTGTTATAGTGTCTCTAGGATGTGAACTACTGTAACAGTTCATTGTGTTATAGTGTCATAAGCAGTTTAACTACTGTAACAGTTCAGTGTGTTATAGTGTCTCTATCCATGTGGTGAACTACTGTAACAGTTCAGTGTGTTATAGTGTTTCTATTTTGTGAACTTCTGTAACAGTTCAGTGTGTTATAGTGTCTCTAGGAGTTGAACTACTGTAACAGTTCAGTGTGTTATAGTGTCTCTCTCTAGGAAGTGAACTACTGTAACAGTTCAGTGTGTTATAGTGTCTCTAGGATGTGAACTACTGTAACAGTTCAGTGCGTTATAGTGTCTCTAGGAGGTGAACTATTGTAACAGTTCAGTGTGATATAGTGTCTCTGTTCATGTGGTGAACTACTGTAACAGTTCAGTGTGTTATAGTGTCTCTCGGAGGTGAACTTCTGTAACAGTTCAGTGTGATATAGTGTCTCTAGGAGGTGAACTTCTGTAACAGTTCAGTGTGATATAGTGTCTCTGTCCAAATGGTGAACTACTGTAACAGTTCAGTGTGTTATAGTGTCTCTAGGAGGTGAACTACTGTAACATTTCAGTGTGTTATTGTTTCTCTAGGAGGTGAACTATTGTAACAGTTCAGTGTGATATAGTGTCTCTGTCCATATGGTGAACTACTTAAACAGTGCAGTGTATTATAGTGTCTCTGGGAGGTGAACTACTGTAACAGTTAAGTGTGTTATAGTGTCATTAGGACGTGAACTACTGTAACAGTTCAGTGTGTTATAGTGTCTCTAGGAGGTGATCTTCTGTAACAGTTCAGTGTGATATAGTGTCTCTGTCCATATGGTGAACTACATTAACAGTTCATTGTGTCATAGTGTCTCTAGGATGTGAACTACTGTAACAGGTCAGTGTGTTTTAGTGTCATAAGCAGGTGAACTACTGTAACAGTTCAGTGTGTTATAGTGTCTCTGGGAGGTGAACTACTGTAACAGTTCAGTGTGTTATAGTGTCTCTAGGATGTGAACTACTGTAACAGTTCAGTGTGTCATAGTGTCTCTAGGATGTGAACTACTGTAACAGTTCAGTGTGTTATAGTGTCATAAGCAGGTGAACTACTGTAACAGTTCAGTGTGTTATAGTGTCTCTATCCATGTGGTAAACTACTATAAAAGTTCAGTGTGTTATAGTGTCTCTAGGAGGTGAACTTCTGTAACAGTTCAGTGTGATATAGTGTCTCTGTCCATATGGTGAACTACTGTAACAGTTCAGTGTGTTATAGTGTCATTTGGAGGTGAACTACTGTTACTGTTCAGTGTGTTATAGTGTCTCTAGGAGGTGAACTACTGTAACAGTTCAGTGTGTTATAGTGTCTCTAGGAGGTGAACTTCTGTAACAGTTCAGTGTGATATAGTGTCTCTGTCCATATGGTGAACTACTGTAACAGTACAGTGTGTTATAGTGTCATTAGGAGGTGAACTACTGTAACAGATCAGTGTGTTATAGTGTCTCTAGGAGGTGAACTACTGTAACAGTTCAGTGTGTTATAGTGTCTCTAGAAGGTGAACTATTGTAACAGTTCAGTGTGATATAGTGTCTCTAGGACGTGAACTACTGTACATTTCAGTGTCTTATAGTGTCTCTAGGAGGTGAACTACTGTAACAGTTCAGTGTGTTATAGTGTCTCTAGGATGTGAACTACTGTAACAGTTCATTGTGTTATAGTGTCATAAGCAGTTTAACTACTGTAACAGTTCAGTGTGTTATAGTGTCTCTATCCATGTGGTGAACTACTGTAACAGTTCAGTGTGTTATAGTGTTTCTATTTTGTGAACTTCTGTAACAGTTCAGTGTGTTATAGTGTCTCTAGGAGTTGAACTACTGTAACAGTTCAGTGTGTTATAGTGTCTCTCTCTAGGAAGTGAACTACTGTAACAGTTCAGTGTGTTATAGTGTCTCTAGGATGTGAACTACTGTAACAGTTCAGTGCGTTATAGTGTCTCTAGGAGGTGAACTATTGTAACAGTTCAGTGTGATATAGTGTCTCTGTTCATGTGGTGAACTACTGTAACAGTTCAGTGTGTTATAGTGTCTCTCGGAGGTGAACTTCTGTAACAGTTCAGTGTGATATAGTGTCTCTAGGAGGTGAACTTCTGTAACAGTTCAGTGTGATATAGTGTCTCTGTCCAAATGGTGAACTACTGTAACAGTTCAGTGTGTTATAGTGTCTCTAGGAGGTGAACTACTGTAACATTTCAGTGTGTTATTGTTTCTCTAGGAGGTGAACTATTGTAACAGTTCAGTGTGATATAGTGTCTCTGTCCATATGGTGAACTACTTAAACAGTGCAGTGTATTATAGTGTCTCTGGGAGGTGAACTACTGTAACAGTTAAGTGTGTTATAGTGTCATTAGGACGTGAACTACTGTAACAGTTCAGTGTGTTATAGTGTCTCTAGGAGGTGATCTTCTGTAACAGTTCAGTGTGATATAGTGTCTCTGTCCATATGGTGAACTACATTAACAGTTCATTGTGTCATAGTGTCTCTAGGATGTGAACTACTGTAACAGGTCAGTGTGTTTTAGTGTCATAAGCAGGTGAACTACTGTAACAGTTCAGTGTGTTATAGTGTCTCTGGGAGGTGAACTACTGTAACAGTTCAGTGTGTTATAGTGTCTCTAGGATGTGAACTACTGTAACAGTTCAGTGTGTCATAGTGTCTCTAGGATGTGAACTACTGTAACAGTTCAGTGTGTTATAGTGTCATAAGCAGGTGAACTACTGTAACAGTTCAGTGTGTTATAGTGTCTCTATCCATGTGGTAAACTACTATAAAAGTTCAGTGTGTTATAGTGTCTCTAGGAGGTGAACTTCTGTAACAGTTCAGTGTGATATAGTGTCTCTGTCCATATGGTGAACTACTGTAACAGTTCAGTGTGTTATAGTGTCATTTGGAGGTGAACTACTGTAACAGTGCAGTGTGTTATAGTGTCTCTAGGAGGTGAACTACTGTAACAGTTCAGTGTGTTATAGTGTCTCTAGGAGGTGAACTTCTGTAACAGTTCAGTGTGATATAGTGTCTCTGTCCATATGGTGAACTACTGTAACAGTACAGTGTGTTATAGTGTCATTAGGAGGTGAACTACTGTAACAGATCAGTGTGTTATAGTGTCTCTAGGAGGTGAACTACTGTAACAGTTCAGTGTGTTATAGTGTCATAAGGAGGTGAACTACTGTAACAGTTCAGTGTGTTATAGTGTCATTAGGAGGTGAACTACTGTAACAGTTCAGTGTGTTATAGTGTCTCTATCCATGTGGTGAACTACTGTAACAGTTCAGTGTGTTATAGTGTCTCTAGGAGGTGAAATACTGTAACAGTTCAGTGTGTTATAGTGTCTCTCTCTAGGAGTTGAACTACTGTAACAGTTCAGTGTGTTATAGTGTCTCTAGGAGGTGAACTACTATAACAGTTCAGTGTGTTATAGTGTCTCTAGGAGGTGAACTACTGTAACATTTCAGTGTGTTATAGTGTCTCTGGGAGGTGAACTACTGTCACAGTTGAGTGTGTTATAGTGTCATTTGGAGGTGAACTACTGTAACAGTTCAGTGTGTTATAGTTTCTCTAGGATGTGAACTACTGTAACAGTTCAGTGTGTTATAGTGTCTCTAGGAGGTGAACTACTGTAACAGATCAGTATGTTATAGTGTCTCTGGGAGTTGAACTAATGTAACAGTTCAGTGTGTTATAGTGTCTCTATCCATGTGGTGAACTACTGTAATAGTTCAGTGTGTTATAGTGTCTCTAGGAGGTGAAATTCTGTAACAGTTCAGTGTGATATAGTGTCTCTGTCCATATGGTGAACTACTGTAACAGTTCGGTGTGTTATAGTGTCTCTAGGAGGTGAACTATTGTAACAGTTCAGTGTGGTATAGTGTCTCTGTCCATGTGGTGAACTACTGTAACAGTTCAGTGTGTTATAGTGACTCTAGGAGGTGAACTACTGTAACAGTTCAGTGTGTTATAGTGTCTCTAGGAGGTGAACTACTGTAACAGTTCAGTGTGTTATAGTGTCTCTAGGAGGTGAACTACTCTAACAGTTCAGTGTGATATAGTGTCTCTGGTAGGTGAACAATTGTAACAGTTCAGTGTGATATAGTGTCTCTGTCCATATGGTGAACTACTGTAACAGTGCAGTGTGTTATAGTGTCTCTAGGAGGTGAGCTACTGTAACATTTCAGTGTGTTATAGTGTCTCTGGGAGGTGAAATACTGTAATAGGTCAGTGTGATTTAGTGTCTCTAGGAGGTGAACTACTGTAACAGTTCAGTGTGTTATAGTGTCTCTCTCTAGGAGTTGAACGACTGTTACAGTTCAGTGTGTTATTGTGTCTCTGGGAGGTGAACTACTGTAACAGTTAAGTGTGTTATAGTGTCATTAGGACGTGAACTACTGTAACAGTTCAGTGTGTTATAGTGTCTCTAGGAGGTGAACTTCTGTAACAGTTCAGTGTGATATAGTGTCTCTGTCCATATGGTGAACTACATTAACAGTTCAGTGTGTCATAGTGTCTCTTGGATGTGAACTACTGTAACAGGTCAGTGTGTTTTAGTGTCATAAGCAGGTGAACTACTGTAACAGTTTAGTGTGTTATAGTGTCTCTGGGAGGTGAACTACTGTAACAGTTCAGTGTGTTATAGTGTCTCTAGGATGTGAACTACTGTAACAGTTCAGTGTGTCATAGTGTCTCTAGGAGGTGAACTACTGTAACAGTTCAGTGTGTCATAGTGTCTCTAGGATGTGAACTACTGTAACAGTTCAGTGTGTTATAGTGTCATAAGCAGGTGAACTACTGTAACAGTTCAGTGTGTTATAGTGTCTCTAGGATGTGAACTTCTGTAACAGTTCAGTGTGATATAGTGTCTCTATCCATGTGGTAAACTACTATAAAAGTTCAGTGTGTTATAGTGTCTCTAGGAGCTGAACTTCTGTAACAGTTCAGTGTGATATAGTGTCTCTGTCCATATGGTGAACTACTGTAACAGTTCAGTGTGTTATAGTGTCATTAGGAGGTGAACTATTGTAACAGCTCAGTGTGATATAGTGTCTCTGTCCATGTGGTGAACTACTGTAACTGTTCAGTGTGTTATAGTGTCTCTAGGATGTGAACTACTGTAACAGTTCAGTGTGTCATAGTGTCTCTAGGATGTGAACTACTGTAACAGTTCAGTGTGTTATAGTGTCATAAGCAGGTGAACTACTGTAACAGTTCAGTGTGTTATAGTGTCTCTATCCATGTGGTAAACTACTATAAAAGTTCAGTGTGTTATAGTGTCTCTAGGAGGTGAACTTCTGTAACAGTTCAGTGTGATATAGTGTCTCTGTCCATATGGTGAACTACTGTAACAGTTCAGTGTGTTATAGTGTCATTTGGAGGTGAACTACTGTTACTGTTCAGTGTGTTATAGTGTCTCTAGGAGGTGAACTACTGTAACAGTTCAGTGTGTCATAGTTTCTCTAGGAGGTGAACTTCTGTAACAGTTCAGTGTGATATAGTGTCTCTGTCCATATGGTGAACTACTGTAACAGTACAGTGTGTTATAGTGTCATTAGGAGGTGAACTACTGTAACAGATCAGTGTGTTATAGTGTCTCTAGGAGGTGAACTACTGTAACAGTTCAGTGTGTTATAGTGTCATAAGGAGGTGAACTACTGTAACAGTTCAGTGTGTTATAGTGTCATTAGGAGGTGAACTACTGTAACAGTTCAGTGTGTTATAGTGTCTCTATCCATGTGGTGAACTAATGTAACAGTTCAGTGTGTTATAGTGTCTCTAGGAGGTGAAATACTGTAATAGTTCAGTGTGATATAGTGTCTCTAGGAGGTGAACTACTGTAACAGTTCAGTGTGTTATAGTGTCTCTCTCTAGGAGTTGAACTACTGTAACAGTTCAGTGTGTTATAGTGTCTCTAGGAGGTGAACTACTATAACAGTTCAGTGTGTTATAGTGTCTCTAGGAGGTGAACTACTGTAACATTTCAGTGTGTTATAGTGTCTCTGGGAGGTGAACTACTGTCACAGTTGAGTGTGTTATAGTGTCATTTGGAGGTGAACTACTGTAACAGTTCAGTGTGTTATAGTTTCTCTAGGATGTGAACTACTGTAACAGTTCAGTGTGTTATAGTGTCTCTAGGAGGTGAACTACTGTAACAGATCAGTATGTTATAGTGTCTCTGGGAGTTGAACTAATGTAACAGTTCAGTGTGTTATAGTGTCTCTATCCATGTGGTGAACTACTGTAATAGTTCAGTGTGTTATAGTGTCTCTAGGAGGTGAAATTCTGTAACAGTTCAGTGTGATATAGTGTCTCTGTCCATATGGTGAACTACTGTAACAGTTCGGTGTGTTATAGTGTCTCTAGGAGGTGAACTATTGTAACAGTTCAGTGTGGTATAGTGTCTCTGTCCATGTGGTGAACTACTGTAACAGTTCAGTGTGTTATAGTGACTCTAGGAGGTGAACTACTGTAACAGTTCAGTGTGTTATAGTGTCTCTAGGAGGTGAACTACTGTAACAGTTCAGTGTGTTATAGTGTCTCTAGGAGGTGAACTACTCTAACAGTTCAGTGTGATATAGTGTCTCTGGTAGGTGAACAATTGTAACAGTTCAGTGTGATATAGTGTCTCTGTCCATATGGTGAACCACTGTAACAGTGCAGTGTGTTATAGTGTCTCTAGGAGGTGAGCTACTGTAACATTTCAGTGTGTTATAGTGTCTCTGGGAGGTGAAATACTGTAATAGGTCAGTGTGATTTAGTGTCTCTAGGAGGTGAACTACTGTAACAGTTCAGTGTGTTATAGTGTCTCTCTCTAGGAGTTGAACGACTGTTACAGTTCAGTGTGTTATTGTGTCTCTGGGAGGTGAACTACTGTAACAGTTAAGTGTGTTATAGTGTCATTAGGACGTGAACTACTGTAACAGTTCAGTGTGTTATAGTGTCTCTAGGATGTGAACTACTGTAACAGTTCAGTGTGTCATAGTGTCTCTAGGAGGTGAACTACTGTAACAGTTCAGTGTGTCATAGTGTCTCTAGGATGTGAACTACTGTAACAGTTCAGTGTGTTATAGTGTCATAAGCAGGTGAACTACTGTAACAGTTCAGTGTGTTATAGTGTCTCTAGGATGTGAACTTCTGTAACAGTTCAGTGTGATATAGTGTCTCTATCCATGTGGTAAACTACTATAAAAGTTCAGTGTGTTATAGTGTCTCTAGGAGCTGAACTTCTGTAACAGTTCAGTGTGATATAGTGTCTCTGTCCATATGGTGAACTACTGTAACAGTTCAGTGTGTTATAGTGTCATTAGGAGGTGAACTATTGTAACAGCTCAGTGTGATATAGTGTCTCTGTCCATGTGGTGAACTACTGTAACTGTTCAGTGTGTTATAGTGTCTCTAGGAGGTGAACTACTGTAACAGTTCAGTGTGTTATAGTGTCTCTAGGAGGTGAACTTCTGTAACAGTTCAGTGTGATATGGTGTCGCTGTCCATATGGTGAACTACTGTAACAGTTCAGTGTGTTATAGTGTCATTAGGAGGTGAACAAATGTAACAGATCAGTGTGTTATAGTGTCTCTAGGAGGTGAACTACTGTAACAGTTCAGTGTGTTATAGTGTCATAAGGAGGTGAACTACTGTAACAGTTCAGTGTGTTATAGTGTCTCTAGGAGGTGAACTACTGTAACAGATCAGTGTGTTATAGTGTCTCTAGGAGGTGAACTACTGTAACAGTTCAGTGTGTTATAGTGTCATAAGGAGGTGAACTACTGTAACAGTTCAGTGTGTTATAGTGTCTCTAGGAGGTGAACTACTGTAACAGTTCAGTGTGTTATAGTGTCATAAGGAGGTGAACTACTGTAACAGTTCAGTGTGTTATAGTGTCATTAGGAGGTGAACTACTGTAACAGTTCAGTGTGTTATAGTGTCTCTATCCATGTGGTGAACTACTGTAACAGTTCAGTGTGTTATAGTGTCTCTAGGAGGTGAACTACTGTAACAGATCAGTGTGTTATAGTGTCTCTAGGAGGTGAACTACTATAACAGTTCAGTGTGTTATAGTGTCTCTAGGAGGTGAACTACTGTAACATTTCAGTGTGTTATAGTGTCTCTGGGAGGTGAACAACTGTCACAGTTCAGTGTGTTATAGTGTCATTTGGAGGTGAACTACTGTAACAGTTCAGTGTGTTATAGTGTCTCTAGGATGTGAACTACTGTAACAGTTCAGTGTGTTATAGTGTCTCTAGGAGGTGAAATACTGTAACAGATCAGTATGTTATAGTGTCTCTGGGAGTTGAACTAATGTAACAGTTCAGTGTGTTATAATGTCTCTATCCATGTGGTGAACTACTGTAATAGTTCAGTGTGTTATAGTGTCTCTAGGAGGTGAAATTCTGTAACAGTTCAGTGTGTTATAGTGTCTCTGTCCATATGGTGAACTACTGTAACAGTTCGGTGTGTTATAGTGTCTCTAGGAGGTGAACTATTGTAACAGTTCAGTGTGATATAGTGTCTCTGTCCATGTGGTGAACTACTGTAACAGTTCAGTGTGTTATAGTGTCTCTAGGAGGCAAACTACTGTAACAGTTCAGTGTGTTATAGTATCTCTAGGAGGTAAACTACTGTAACAGTTCGGTGTGTTATGGTGTCTCTAGGAGGTAAACTACTGTAACAGTTCAGTGTGTTATAGTGTCTCTATCCATGTGGTGAACTACTGTAACAGTTCAGTGTGTTATAGTGTCTCTAGGAGGTAAACTACTGTAACAGTTCAGTGTGTTATAGTGTCTCTAGGAGGTGAACTTCTGTAACAGTTCAGTGTGTTATTGTGTCTCTAGGAGGTGAACTACTGTAACATTTCAGTGTGTTATAGTGTCTCTGGGAGGTGAACTACTGTAACAGTTAAGTGTGTTATAGTGTCTCTCTCTAGGAGTTGAACTACTGTAACAGTTCAGTGTGTTATAGTGTCTCTAGGATGTGAACTACTGTAACAGTTCAGTGTGTTATAGTGTCTCTAGGAGGTGAACTACTGTAACAGATCAGAATGTTAGAGTGTCTCTGGGAGTTGAACTAATGTAACATTTCAGTGTGTTATAGTGTCTCTATCCATGTGGTGAACTACTGTAATAGTTCAGTGTGTTAGAGTGTCTCTAGGAGGTAAACTATTGTAACAGTTCAGTGTGTTATAGTGTCTCTGGGAGGTGAACTATTTTAACAGTTCAGTGTGATATAGTGTCTCTGTCCATATGGTGAACTACTGTAACAGTGCAGTGTGTTATAGTGTCTCTAGGAGGTGAGCTACTGTAACATTTCAGTGTGTTATAGTGTCTCTGGGAGGTGAACTACTGTAATAGTTCAGTGTGATATAGTGACTCTAGGAGGTGAACTACTGTAACAGTTCAGTGTGTTATAGTGTCTCTCTCTAGGAGTTGAACTACTGTAACAGTTCAGTGTGTTATAGTGTCTCTAGGAGGTAAACTACTGTAACAGTTCAGTGTGTTATAGTGTCTCTAGGAGGTAAACTACTGTAACAGTTCAGTGTGTTATAGTGTCTCTAGGAGGTGAACTTCTGTAACAGTTCAGTGTGTTATAGTGTCTCTAGGAGGTGAACTACTGTAACATTTCAGTGTGTTATAGTGTCTCTGGGAGGTGAACTACTGTAACAGTTAAGTGTGTTATAGTGTCTCTCTCTAGGAGTTGAACTACTGTAACAGTTCAGTGTGTTATAGTGTCTCTAGGAGGTGAACTACTGTAACAGTTCAGTGTGTTATAGTGTCTCTAGGAGGTAAACTACTGTAACAGTTCAGTGTGTTATAGTGTCTCTATCCATGTGGTGAACTACTGTAACAGTTCAGTGTGTTATAGTGTCTCTAGGAGGTAAACTACTGTAACAGTTCAGTGTGTTATAGTGTCTCTAGGAGGTGAACTTCTGTAACAGTTCAGTGTGTTATAGTGTCTCTATCCATGTGGTGAACTACTGTAACAGTTCAGTGTGTTATAGTGTCTCTAGGAGGTAAACTACTGTAACAGTTCAGTGTGTTATAGTGTCTCTAGGAGGTGAACTTCTGTAACAGTTCAGTGTGTTATTGTGTCTCTAGGAGGTGAACTACTGTAACATTTCAGTGTGTTATAGTGTCTCTGGGAGGTGAACTACTGTAACAGTTAAGTGTGTTATAGTGTCTCTCTCTAGGAGTTGAACTACTGTAACAGTTCAGTGTGTTATAGTGTCTCTCTCTAGGAGTTGAACTACTGTAACAGTTCAGTGTGTAATAGTGTCTCTATCCATGTGGTGAACTACTGTAACAGTTCAGTGTGTTATAGTGTCTCTCTCTAGGAGTTGAACTACTGTAACAGTTCAGTGTGTTATAGTGTCTCTAGGAGGTAAACTACTATAACAGTTCAGTGTGTTATAGTGTCTCTAGGAGGTGAACTACTGTAACATTTCAGTGTGTTATAGTGTCTCTGGGAGGTGAACTACTGTCACAGTTCAGTGTGTTATAGTGTCTCTAGGATGTGAACTACTGTAACAGTTCAGTGTGTTATAGTGTCTCTAGGATGTGAACTACTGTAACAGTTCAGTGTGTTATAGTGTCTCTAGGAGGTGAACTACTGTAACAGATCAGTATGTTATAGTGTCTCTGGGAGTTGAACTAATGTAACAGTTCAGTGTGTTATAGTGTCTCTATCCATGTGGTGAACTACTGTAATAGTTCAGTGTGTTATAGTGTCTCTAGGAGGTGAAATTCTGTAACAGTTCAATGTGATATAGTGTCTCTGTCCATATGGTGAACTACTGTAACAGTTCGGTGTGTTATAGTGTCTCTAGGAGGTGAACTATTGTAACAGTTCAGTGTGATATAGTGTCTCTGTCCATGTGGTGAACTACTGTAACAGTTCAGTGTGTTATAGTGTCTCTAGGAGGTGAACTACTGTAACAGTTCAGTGTTTTATAGTGTCTCTAGGAGGTGAACTACTGTAACAGTTCAGTGTGTTATAGTGTCTCTAGGAGGTGAACTACTGTAACAGTTCAGTGTGATATAGTGTCTCTGGGAGGTGAACTATTGTAACAGTTCAGTGTGATATAGTGTCTCTGTCCATATGGTGAACTACTGTAACAGTGCAGTGTGTTATAGTGTCTCCAGGAGGTGAGCTACTGTAACATTTCAGTGTGTTATAGTGTCTCTGGGAGGTGAACTACTGTAATAGTTCAGTGTGATATAGTGTCTCTAGGAGGTGAACTACTGTAACAGTTCAGTGTGTTATAGTGTCTCTCTCTAGGAGTTGAACTACTGTTACAGTTCAGTGTGTTATAGTGTCTCTAGGAGGTGAACTTCTGTAACAGTTCAGTGTGTTATAGTGTCTCTAGGAGGTGAACTACTGTAACAGTTCAGTGTGTTAGAGTGTCTCTAGGAGGTAAACTACTGTAACAGTTCAGTGTGTTATAGTGTCTCTAGGAGGTAAACTACTGTAACAGTTCAGTGTGTTATAGTGTCTCTATCCATGTGGTGAACTACTGTAACAGTTCAGTGTGTTATAGTGTCTCTAGGAGGTAAACTACTGTAACAGTTCAGTGTGTTATAGTTTCTCTAGGAGGTGAACTTCTGTAACAGTTCAGTGTGTTATTGTGTCTCTAGGAGGTGAACTACTGTAACATTTCAGTGTGTTATAGTGTCTCTGGGAGGTGAACTACTGTAACAGTTAAGTGTGTTATAGTGTCATTTGGAGGTGAACTACTGTAACAGTTCAGTGTGTTATAGTGTCTCTAGGATGTGAACTACTGTAACAGTTCAGTGTGTTATAGTGTCTCTAGGAGGTGAACTACTTTAACAGATCAGTGTGATATAGTGTCTCTAGGAGGTGAACTACTGTAACAGTTAAGTGTGTTATAGTGTCATTTGGAGGTGAACTACTGTAACAGTTCAGTGTGTTATAGTGTCTCTAGGATGTGAACTACTGTAACAGTTCAGTGTGTTATAGTGTCTCTAGGAGGTGAACTACTGTAACAGATCAGTGTGATATAGTGTCTCTATCCATTTGGTGAACTACTGTAACAGTCCAGTGTGATATAGTGTCTCTAGGAGGTGAACTACTGTAACAGTTCAGTGTGTTATAGTGTCTCTCTCTAGGAGTTGAACTACTGTTACAGTTCAGTGTGTTATAGTGTCTCTAGGAGGTGAACTTCTGTAACAGTTCAGTGTGTTATAGTGTCTCTAGGAGGTGAACTACTGTAACAGTT
The DNA here is from genome assembly GCF_029448725.1 of Salvelinus fontinalis. Taxonomy (NCBI): domain Eukaryota; kingdom Metazoa; phylum Chordata; class Actinopteri; order Salmoniformes; family Salmonidae; genus Salvelinus; species Salvelinus fontinalis. The sequence continues at coordinate 29,706,650 of NC_074698.1, read as the reverse complement.
CAGTGTGTTATAGTGTCTCTAGGAGGTGAACTAATGTAACAGTTCAGTGTGATATAGTGTCTCTAGGATGTGAACTACTGTAACAGTTCATTGTGTTATAGTGTCATAAGCAGTTTAACTACTGTAACAGTTCAGTGTGTTATAGTGTCTCTAGGAGGTGAACTACTGTAACAGTTCATTGTGTTATAGTGTCTCTAGGAGGTGAACTACTGTAACAGTTCAGTGTGTTATAGTGTCTCTAGGAGGTGAACTACTGTAACAGTTCAGTGTGTTATAGTGTCTCTAGGAGGTGAACTACTGTAACAGTTCAGTGTGATATAGTGTCTCTAGGATGTGAACTACTGTAACAGTTCATTGTGTTATAGTGTCATAAGCAGTTTAACTACTGTAACAGTTCAGTGTGTTATAGTGTCTCTATCCATGTGGTGAACTACTGTAACAGTTCAGTGTGTTATAGTGTCTCTAGGAGGTAAACTACTGTAACAGTTCAGTGTGTTATAGTGTCTCTAGGAGGTGAACTTCTGTAACAGTTCAGTGTGTTATTGTGTCTCTAGGAGGTGAACTACTGTAACATTTCAGTGTGTTATAGTGTCTCTGGGAGGTGAACTACTGTAACAGTTAAGTGTGTTATAGTGTCATTTGGAGGTGAACTACTGTAACAGTTAAGTGTGTTATAGTGTCATTTGGAGGTGAACTACTGTAACAGTTCAGTGTGTTATAGTGTCTCTAGGATGTGAACTACTGTAACAGTTCAGTGTGTTATAGTGTCTCTAGGAGGTGAACTACTGTAACAGATCAGTGTGATATAGTGTCTCTATCCATTTGGTGAACTACTGTAACAGTTCAGTGTGTTATAGTGTCTCTAGGAGGTGAACTACTGTAACAGTTCAGTGTGTTATAGTGTCTCTAGGAGGTGAACTACTGTAACAGTTCAGTGTGTTATAGTGTCTCTAGGAGGTGAACTACTGTAACAGTTCAGTGTGTTATAGTGTCTCTAGGAAGTGAACTACTGTAACAGTTCAGTGTGTTATAGTGTCTCTAGGAGGTGAACTACTGTAACAGTTCAGTGTGATATAGTGTCTCTAGGATGTGAACTACTGTAACAGTTCATTGTGTTATAGTGTCATAAGCAGTTTAACTACTGTAACAGTTCAGTGTGTTATAGTGTCTCTAGGAGGTGAACTACTGTAACAGTTCAGTGTGTTATAGTGTCTCTAGGAGGTGAACTACTGTAACAGTTCAGTGTGTTATAGTGTCTCTAGGAGGTGAACTACTGTAACAGTTCAGTGTGTTATAGTGTCTCTAGGAGGTGAACTACTGTAACAGTTCAGTGTGATATAGTGTCTCTAGGATGTGAACTACTGTAACAGTTCATTGTGTTATAGTGTCATAAGCAGTTTAACTACTGTAACAGTTCAGTGTGTTATAGTGTCTCTATCCATGTGGTGAACTACTGTAACAGTTCAGTGTGTTATAGTGTCTCTAGGAGGTAAACTACTGTAACAGTTCAGTGTGTTATAGTGTCTCTAGGAGGTGAACTTCTGTAACAGTTCAGTGTGTTATTGTGTCTCTAGGAGGTGAACTACTGTAACATTTCAGTGTGTTATAGTGTCTCTGGGAGGTGAACTACTGTAACAGTTAAGTGTGTTATAGTGTCATTTGGAGGTGAACTACTGTAACAGTTCAGTGTGTTATAGTGTCTCTAGGATGTGAACTACTGTAACAGTTCAGTGTGTTATAGTGTCTCTAGGAGGTGAACTACTGTAACAGATCAGTGTGATATAGTGTCTCTAGGAGGTGAACTACTGTAACAGTTAAGTGTGTTATAGTGTCATTTGGAGGTGAACTACTGTAACAGTTCAGTGTGTTATAGTGTCTCTAGGATGTGAACTACTGTAACAGTTCAGTGTGTTATAGTGTCTCTAGGAGTTGAACTACTGTAACAGATCAGTGTGATATAGTGTCTCTATCCATTTGGTGAACTACTGTAACAGTTCAGTGTGTTATAGTGTCTCTAGGAGGTGAACTATTGTAACAGTTCAGTGTGATATAGTGTCTCTGTCCATATGGTGAACTACTGTAACAGTTCAGTGTGTTATAGTGTCTCTAGGAGGTGAACTACTGTAACAGTTCAGTGTGATATAGTGTCTCTGGGAGGTGAACTATTGTAACAGTTCAGTGTGATATAGTGTCTCTGTCCATATGGTGAACTACTGTAACAGTGCAGTGTGTTATAGTGTCTCTAGGAGGTGAACTACTGTAACAGTTCAGTGTGTTATAGTGTCTCTCTCTAGGAGTTGAACTACTGTTACAGTTCAGTGTGTTATAGTGTCTCTAGGAGGTGAACTTCTGTAACAGTTCAGTGTGTTATAGTGTCTCTAGGAGGTGAACTACTGTAACAGTTCAGTGTGTTAGAGTGTCTCTAGGAGGTAAACTACTGTAACAGTTCAGTGTGTTATAGTGTCTCTAGGAGGTAAACTACTGTAACAGTTCAGTGTGTTATAGTGTCTCTAGGAGGTAAACTACTGTAACAGTTCAGTGTGTTATAGTGTCTCTATCCATGTGGTGAACTACTGTAACAGTTCAGTGTGATATAGTGTCTCTAGGAGGTGAACTACTGTAACAGTTCAGTGTGTTATAGTGTCTCTAGGAGGTAAACTACTGTAACAGTTCAGTGTGTTATAGTTTCTCTAGGAGGTGAACTTCTGTACCAGTTCAGTGTGTTATTGTGTCTCTAGGAGGTGAACTACTGCAACATTTCAGTGTGTTATAGTGTCTCTGGGAGGTGAACTACTGTAACAGTTAAGTGTGTTATAGTGTCATTTGGAGGTGAACTACTGTAACATTTCAGTGTGTTATAGTGTCTCTAGGATGTGAACTACTGTAACAGTTCAGTGTGTTATAGTGTCTCTAGGAGGTGAACTACTGTAACAGATCAGTGTGATATAGTGTCTCTAGGAGGTGAACTTCTGTAACAGTTAAGTGTGTTATAGTGTCATTTGGAGGTGAACTACTGTAACAGTTCAGTGTGTTATAGTGTCTCTAGGATGTGAACTACTGTAACAGTTCAGTGTGTTATAGTGTCTCTAGGAGGTGAACTACTGTAACAGATCAGTGTGATATAGTGTCTCTATCCATTTGGTGAACTACTGTAACAGTTCAGTGTGTTATAGTGTCTCTAGGAGGTGAACTACTGTAACAGTTCAGTGTGATATAGTGTCTCTGGGAGGTGAACTATTGTAACAGTTCAGGGTGATATAGTGTCTCTGTCCATATGGTGAACTACTGTAACAGTGCAGTGTGTTATAGTGTCTCTAGGAGGTGAACTACTGTAACAGTTCAGTGTGTTATAGTGTCTCTCTCTAGGAGTTGAACTACTGTTACAGTTCAGTGTGTTATAGTGTCTCTAGGAGGTGAACTTCTGTAACAGTTCAGTGTGTTATAGTGTCTCTAGGAGGTGAACTACTGTAACAGTTCAGTGTGTTAGAGTGTCTCTAGGAGGTAAACTACTGTAACAGTTCAGTGTGTTATAGTGTCTCTAGGAGGTAAACTACTGTAACAGTTCAGTGTGTTATAGTGTCTCTAGGAGGTAAACTACTGTAACAGTTCATTGTGTTATAGTGTCTCTATCCATGTGGTGAACTACTGTAACAGTTCAGTGTGATATAGTGTCTCTAGGAGGTGAACTACTGTAACAGTTCAGTGTGTTATAGTGTCTCTAGGAGGTAAACTACTGTAACAGTTCAGTGTGTTATAGTTTCTCTAGGAGGTGAACTTCTGTAACAGTTCAGTGTGTTATTGTGTCTCTAGGAGGTGAACTACTGTAACATTTCAGTGTGTTATAGTGTCTCTGGGAGGTGAACTACTGTAACAGTTAAGTGTGTTATAGTGTCATTTGGAGGTGAACTACTGTAACATTTCAGTGTGTTATAGTGTCTCTAGGATGTGAACTACTGTAACAGTTCAGTGTGTTATAGTGTCTCTAGGAGGTGAACTACTGTAACAGATCAGTGTGATATAGTGTCTCTAGGAGGTGAACTTCTGTAACAGTTAAGTGTGTTATAGTGTCATTTGGAGGTGAACTACTGTAACAGTTCAGTGTGTTATAGTGTCTCTAGGATGTGAACTACTGTAACAGTTCAGTGTGTTATAGTGTCTCTAGGAGGTGAACTACTGTAACAGATCAGTGTGATATAGTGTCTCTATCCATTTGGTGAACTACTGTAACAGTTCAGTGTGTTATAGTGTCTCTAGGAGGTGAACTATTGTAACAGTTCAGTGTGTTATAGTGTCTCTGTCCATATGGTGAACTACTGTAACAGTTCAGTGTGTTATAGTGTCTCTAGGAGGTGAACTACTGTAACAGTTCAGTGTGTTATAGTGTCTCTAGGAGGTGAACTACTTTAACAGTTCAGTGTGTTATAGTGTCTCTAGGAGGTGAACTACTGTAACAGTTCAGTGTGATATAGTGTCTCTAGGATGTGAACTACTGTAACAGTTCATTGTGTTATAGTGTCATAAGCAGTTTAACTACTGTAACAGTTCAGTGTGTTATAGTGTCTCTATCCATGTGGTGAACTACTGTAACAGTGCAGTGTGTTATAGTGTCTCTAGGAGGTGAGCTACTGTAACATTTCAGTGTGTTATAGTGTCTCTGGGAGGTGAACTACTGTAATAGTTCAGTGTGATATAGTGTCTCTAGGAGGTGGACTACTGTAACAGTTCAGTGTGTTATAGTGTCTCTCTCTAGGAGTTGAACTACTGTTACAGTTCAGTGTGTTATAGTGTCTCTAGGAGGTGAACTTCTGTAACAGTTCAGTGTGTTATAGTGTCTCTAGGAGGTGAACTACTGTAACAGTTCAGTGTGTTAGAGTGTCTCTAGGAGGTAAACTACTGTAACAGTTCAGTGTGTTATAGTGTCTCTAGGAGGTAAACTACTGTAACAGTTCAGTGTGTTATAGTGTCTCTAGGAGGTAAACTACTCTAACAGTTCAGTGTGTTATAGTGTCTCCATCCATGTGGTGAACTACTGTAACAGTTCAGTGTGTTATAGTGTCTCTAGGAGGTAAACTACTGTAACAGTTCAGTGTGTTATAGTTTCTCTAGGAGGTGAACTTCTGTAACAGTTCAGTGTGTTATTGTGTCTCTAGGAGGTGAACTACTGTAACATTTCAGTGTGTTATAGTGTCTCTGGGAGGTGAACTACTGTAACAGTTAAGTGTGTTATAGTGTCATTTGGAGGTGAACTACTGTAACATTTCAGTGTGTTATAGTGTCTCTAGGATGTGAACTACTGTAACAGTTCAGTGTGTTATAGTGTCTCTAGGAGGTGAACTACTGTAACAGATCAGTGTGATATAGTGTCTCTAGGAGGTGAACTTCTGTAACAGTTAAGTGTGTTATAGTGTCATTTGGAGGTGAACTACTGTAACAGTTCAGTGTGTTATAGTGTCTCTAGGATGTGAACTACTGTAACAGTCAGTGTGTTATAGTGTCTCTAGGAGGTGAACTACTGTAACAGATCAGTGTGATATAGTGTCTCTATCCATTTGGTGAACTACTGTAACAGTTCAGTGTGTTATAGTGTCTCTAGGAGGTGAACTATTGTAACAGTTCAGTGTGTTATAGTGTCTCTGTCCATATGGTGAACTACTGTAACAGTTCAGTGTGTTATAGTGTCTCTAGGAGGTGAACTACTTTAACAGTTCAGTGTGTTATAGTGTCTCTAGGAGGTGAACTACTGTAACAGTTCAGTGTGTTATAGTGTCTCTAGGAGGTAAACTACTGTAACAGTTCAGTGTGTTATAGTGTCTCTAGGAGGTGAACTTCTGTAACAGTTCAGTGTGTTATTGTGTCTCTAGGAGGTGAACTACTGTAACATTTCAGTGTGTTATAGTGTCTCTGGGAGGTGAACTACTGTAACAGTTAAGTGTGTTATAGTGTCATTTGGAGGTGAACTACTGTAACAGTTCAGTGTGTTATAGTGTCTCTAGGATGTGAACTACTGTAACAGTTTAGTGTGTTATAGTGTCTCTAGGAGGTGAACTACTGTAACAGATCAGTGTGATATAGTGTCTCTAGGAGGTGAACTACTGTAACAGTTAAGTGTGTTATAGTGTCATTTGGAGGTGAACTACTGTAACAGTTCAGTGTGTTATAGTGTCTCTAGGATGTGAACTACTGTAACAGTTCAGTGTGTTATAGTGTCTCTAGGAGGTGAACTACTGTAACAGATCAGTGTGATATAGTGTCTCTATCCATTTAGTGAACTGCTGTAACAGTTCAGTGTGTTATAGTGTCTCTAGGAGGTGAACTATTGTAACAGTTCAGTGTGATATAGTGTCTCTGTCCATATGGTGAACTACTGTAACAGTTCAGTGTGTTATAGTGTCTCTAGGAGGTGAACTACTGTAACAGTTCAGTGTGTTATAGTGTCTCTGGGAGGTGAACTACTGTAACAGTTCAGTGTGTTATAGTGTCTCTAGGAGGTGAACTACTGTGACAGTTCAGTGTGATATAGTGTCTCTGGGAGGTGAACTATTGTAACAGTTCAGTGTGATATAGTGTCTCTGTCCATATGGTGAACTACTGTAACAGTGCAGTGTGTTATAGTGTCTCTCTCTAGGAGGTGAACTAATGTAACAGTTCAGTGTGTTATAGTGTCTCTAGGAGGTAAACTACTGTAACAGTTCAGTGTGTTAGAGTGTCTCTAGGATGTGAACTACTGTAACATTTCCTTGTGTTATAGTGTCATAAGTAGTTTAACTACTGTAACAGTTCAGTGTGATATAGTGTCTCTGTCCATAAGGTGAACTACTGTAACAGTTCAGTGTGTTATAGTGTCTCTGGGAGGTGAACTACTGTAACAGTTCAGTGTGTTATAGTGTCTCTAGGAGGTGAACTACTGTAACAGTTCAGTGTGTTATAGTGTCTCTAGGAGGTGAACTACTGTAACAGTTCAGTGTGTTATAGTGTCTCTAGGAGGTGAATTACTGTAACACTTCAGTGTGATATAGTGTCTCTAGGATGTGAACTACTGTAACAGTTCATTGTGTTATAGTGTCATAAGCAGTTCAACTACTGTAACAGTTCAGTGTGTTATAGTGTCTCTATCCATGTGGTGAACTACTGTAACAGTTCAGTGTGTTATAGTGTCTCTAGGAGGTAAACTACTGTAACAGTTCAGTGTGTTATAGTGTCTCTAGGAGGTTAACTTCTGTAACAGTTCAGTGTGTTATTGTGTCTCTAGGAGGTGAACTACTGTAACATTTCAGTGTGTTATAGTGTCTCTGGGAGGTGAACTACTGTAACAGTTAAGTGTGTTATAGTGTCATTTGGAGGTGAACTACTGTAACAGTTCAGTGTGTTATAGTGTCTCTAGGATGTGAACTACTGTAACAGTTCAGTGTGCTATAGTGTCTCTAGGAGGTGAACTACTGTAACAGTTCAGTGTGTTATAGTGTCTCTGGGAGGTGAACTACTGTAACAGTTCAGTGTGTTATAGTGTCTCTAGGAGGTGAACTACTGTAACAGTTCAGTGTGATATAGTGTCTCTGGGAGGTAAACTATTGTAACAGTTCAGTGTGATATAGTGTCTCTGTCCATATGGTGAACTACTGTAACAGTGCAGTGTGTTATAGTGTCTCTAGGAGGTGAACTACTGTAACAGTTAAGTGTGTTATAGTGTCTCTAGGAGGTGAACTACTGTAACAGTTCATTGTGTTATAGTGTCTCTAGGAGGTGAATTACTGTAACAGTTCAGTGTGATATAGTGTCTCTAGGATGTGAACTACTGTAACAGTTCATTGTGTTATAGTGTCATAAGCAGTTTAACTACTGTAACAGTTCAGTGTGTTATAGTGTCTCTATCCATGTGGTGAACTACTGTAACAGTTCAGTGTGTTATAGTGTCTCTAGGAGGTAAACTACTGTAACAGTTCAGTGTGTTATAGTGTCTCTAGGAGGTTAACTTCTGTAACAGTTCAGTGTGTTATTGTGTCTCTAGGAGGTGAACTACTGTAACATTTCAGTGTGTTATAGTGTCTCTGGGAGGTGAACTCTGTAACAGTTAAGTGTGTTATAGTGTCATTTGGAGGTGAACTACTGTAACAGTTCAGTGTGTTATAGTGTCTCTAGGATGTGAACTACTGTAACAGTTCAGTGTGCTATAGTGTCTCTAGGAGGTAAACTACTGTAACAGATCAGTGTGATATAGTGTCTCTGTCCATATGGTGAACTACTGTAACAGTTCAGTGTGTTATAGTGTCTCTAGGAGGTGAACTACTGTAACAGTTCAGTGTGTTATAGTGTCTCTAGGATGTGAACTACTGTAACAGTTCAGTGTGGTATAGTGTCTCTAGGAGGTGAACTACTGTAACAGATCAGTGTGATATAGTGTCTCTAGGAGGTGAACTACTGTAACAGTTAAGTGTGTTATAGTGTCATTTGGAGTTGAACTACTGTAACAGTTCAGTGTGTTATAGTGTCTCTAGGATGTGAACTACTGTAACAGTTCAGTGTGTTATAGTGTCTCTAGGAGGTGAACTACTGTAACAGATCAGTGTGATATAGTGTCTCTATCCATTTGGTGAACTACTGTAACAGTTCAGTGTGTTATAGTGTCTCTAGGAGGTGAACTATTGTAACAGTTCAGTGTGATATAGTGTCTCTGTCCATATGGTGAACTACTGTAACAGTTCAGTTTGTTATAGTGTCTCTAGGAGGTGAACTACTGTAACAGTTCAGTGTGTTATAGTGTCTCTAGAAGGTGAACTACTGTAACAGTTCAGTGTGTTATAGTGTCTCTAGGAGGTGAACTATTGTAACAGTTCAGTGTGATATAGTGTCTCTGTCCATATGGTGAACTACTGTAACAGTTCAGTGTGTTATAGTGTCTCTAGGAGGTGAACTACTGTAACAGTTCAGTGTGTTATAGTGTCTCTGGGAGGTGAACTACTGTAACAGTTCAGTGTGTTATAGTGTCTCTAGGAGGTGAACTACTGTAACAGTTCAGTGTGTTATAGTGTCTCCGGGAGGTGAACTATTGTAACAGATCAGTGTGATATAGTGTCTCTGTCCATATGGTGAACTACTGTAACAGTGCAGTGTGTTATAGTGTCTCTAGGAGGTGAACTACTGTAACAGTTCAGTGTGTTATAGTGTCTCTAGGAGGTGAACTACTGTAACAGTTCAGTGTGTTATAGTGTCTCTAGGAGGTGAACTACTATAACAGTTCAGTGTGTTAGAGTGTCTCTAGGATGTGAACTACTGTAACATTTCATTGTGTTATAGTGTCATAAGTAGTTTAACTACTGTAACAGTTCAGTGTGATATAGTGTCTCTGTCCATATGGTGAACTACTGTAACAGTTCAGTGTGTTATAGTGTCTCTGGGAGGTGAACTACTGTAACAGTTCAGTGTGTTATAGTGTCTCTAGGAGGTGAACTACTGTAACAGTTCAGTGTGTTATAGTGTCTCTAGGAGGTGAACTACTGTAACAGTTTAGTGTGTTATAGTGTCTCTAGGAGGTGAATTACTGTAACAGTTCAGTGTGATATAGTGTCTCTAGGATGTGAACTACTGTAACAGTTCATTGTGTTATAGTGTCATAAGCAGTTTAACTACTGTAACAGTTCAGTATGTTATAGTGTCTCTATCCATGTGGTGAACTACTGTAACAGTTCAGTGTGTTATAGTGTCTCTAGGAGGTAAACTACTGTAACAGTTCAGTGTGTTATAGTGTCTCTAGGAGGTTAACTTCTGTAACAGTTCAGTGTGTTATTGTGTCTCTAGGAGGTGAACTACTGTAACATTTCAGTGTGTTATAGTGTCTCTGGGAGGTGAACTACTGTAACAGTTAAGTGTGTTATAGTGTCATTTGGAGGTGTACTACTGTAACAGTTCAGTGTGTTATAGTGTCTCTAGGATGTGAACTACTGTAACAGTTCAGTGTGCTATAGTGTCTCTAGGAGGTGAACTACTGTAACAGATCAGTGTGATATAGTGTCTCTGTCCATATGGTGAACTACTGTAACAGTTCAGTGTGTTATAGTGTCTCTAGGAGGTGAACTACTGTAACAGTTCAGTGTGTTATAGTGTCTCTAGGATGTGAACTACTGTAACAGTTCAGTGTGTTATAGTGTCTCTAGGAGGTGAACTACTGTAACAGATCAGTGTGATATAGTGTCTCTAGGAGGTGAACTACTGTAACAGTTAAGTGTGTTATAGTGTCATTTGGAGTTGAACTACTGTAACAGTTCAGTGTGTTATAGTGTCTCTAGGATGTGAACTACTGTAACAGTTCAGTGTGTTATAGTGTCTCTAGGAGGTGAACTACTGTAACAGATCAGTGTGATATAGTGTCTCTATCCATTTGGTGAACTACTGTAACAGTTCAGTGTGTTATAGTGTCTCTAGGAGGTGAACTATTGTAACAGTTCAGTGTGATATAGTGTCTCTGTCCATATGGTGAACTACTGTAACAGTTCAGTTTGTTATAGTGTCTCTAGGAGGTGAACTACTGTAACAGTTCAGTGTGTTATAGTGTCTCTAGAAGGTGAACTACTGTAACAGTTCAGTGTGTTATAGTGTCTCTAGGAGGTGAACTATTGTAACAGTTCAGTGTGATATAGTGTCTCTGTCCATATGGTGAACTACTGTAACAGTTCAGTGTGTTATAGTGTCTCTAGGAGGTGAACTACTGTAACAGTTCAGTGTGTTATAGTGTCTCTGGGAGGTGAACTACTGTAACAGTTCAGTGTGTTATAGTGTCTCTAGGAGGTGAACTACTGTAACAGTTCAGTGTGATATAGTGTCTCCGGGAGGTGAACTATTGTAACAGATCAGTGTGATATAGTGTCTCTGTCCATATGGTGAACTACTGTAACAGTGCAGTGTGTTATAGTGTCTCTAGGAGGTGAACTACTGTAACAGTTCAGTGTGTTATAGTGTCTCTAGGAGGTGAACTACTGTAACAGTTCAGTGTGTTATAGTGTCTCTAGGAGGTGAACTACTATAACAGTTCAGTGTGTTAGAGTGTCTCTAGGATGTGAACTACTGTAACATTTCATTGTGTTATAGTGTCATAAGTAGTTTAACTACTGTAACAGTTCAGTGTGATATAGTGTCTCTGTCCATATGGTGAACTACTGTAACAGTTCAGTGTGTTATAGTGTCTCTGGGAGGTGAACTACTGTAACAGTTCAGTGTGTTATAGTGTCTCTAGGAGGTGAACTACTGTAACAGTTCAGTGTGTTATAGTGTCTCTAGGAGGTGAACTACTGTAACAGTTTAGTGTGTTATAGTGTCTCTAGGAGGTGAATTACTGTAACAGTTCAGTGTGATATAGTGTCTCTAGGATGTGAACTACTGTAACAGTTCATTGTGTTATAGTGTCATAAGCAGTTTAACTACTGTAACAGTTCAGTATGTTATAGTGTCTCTATCCATGTGGTGAACTACTGTAACAGTTCAGTGTGTTATAGTGTCTCTAGGAGGTAAACTACTGTAACAGTTCAGTGTGTTATAGTGTCTCTAGGAGGTTAACTTCTGTAACAGTTCAGTGTGTTATTGTGTCTCTAGGAGGTGAACTACTGTAACATTTCAGTGTGTTATAGTGTCTCTGGGAGGTGAACTACTGTAACAGTTAAGTGTGTTATAGTGTCATTTGGAGGTGTACTACTGTAACAGTTCAGTGTGTTATAGTGTCTCTAGGATGTGAACTACTGTAACAGTTCAGTGTGCTATAGTGTCTCTAGGAGGTGAACTACTGTAACAGATCAGTGTGATATAGTGTCTCTGTCCATATGGTGAACTACTGTAACAGTTCAGTGTGTTATAGTGTCTCTAGGAGGTGAACTACTGTAACAGTTCAGTGTGTTATAGTGTCTCTAGGATGTGAACTACTGTAACAGTTCAGTGTGTTATAGTGTCTCTAGGAGGTGAACTACTGTAACAGATCAGTGTGATATAGTGTCTCTAGGAGGTGAACTACTGTAACAGTTAAGTGTGTTATAGTGTCATTTGGAGGTGAACTACTGTAACAGTTCAGTGTGTTATAGTGTCTCTAGGATGTGAACTACTGTAACAGTTCAGTGTGTTATAGTGTCTCTAGGAGGTGAACTACTGTTACAGATCAGTGTGATATAGTGTCTCTATCCATTTGGTGAACTACTGTAACAGTTCAGTGTGTTATAGTGACTCTAGGAGGTGAACTATTGTAACAGTTCAGTGTGATATAGTGTCCCTGTCCATATGGTGAACTACTGTAACAGTTCAGTGTGTTATAGTGTCTCTAGGAGGTGAACTACTGTAACAGTTCAGTGTGTTATAGTGTCTCTAGAAGGTGAACTACTGTAACAGTTCAGTGTGTTATAGTGTCTCTAGGAGGTGAACTACTGTAACAGTTCAGTGTGATATAGTGTCTCTGGGAGGTGAACTATTGTAACAGTTCAGTGTGATATAGTGTCTCTGTCCATATGGTGAACTACTGTAACAGTGCAGTGTGTTATAGTGTCTCTAGGAGGTGAACTACTGTAACAGATCAGTGTGATATAGTGTCTCTATCCATTTGGTGAACTACTGTGACAGTTCAGTGTGTTATAGTGTCTCTAGGAGGTGAACTATTGTAACAGTTCAGTGTGATATAGTGTCTCTGTCCATATGGTGAACTACTGTAACAGTTCCATGTGTTATAGTGTCTCTAGGAGGTGAACTACTGTAACAGTTCAGTGTGTTATAGTGTCTCTAGGAGGTGAACTACTGTAACAGTTCAGTGTGTTAGAGTGTCTCTAGGATGTGAACTACTGTAACATTTCATTGTGTTATAGTGTCATAAGTAGTTTAAATACTGTAACAGTTCAGTGTGATATAGTGTCTCTGTCCATATGGTGAACTACTGTAACAGTTCAGTGTGTTATAGTGTCTCTGGGAGGTGAACTACTGTAACAGTTCAGTGTGTTATAGTGTCTCTAGGAGGTGAACTAATGTAACAGTTCAGTGTGTTATAGTGTCTCTAGGAGGTGAACTAATGTAACAGTTCAGTGTGTTATAGTGTCTCTAGGAGGTGAACTACTGTAACAGTTCAGTGTGTTATAGTGTCTCTAGGAGGTGAACTACTGTAACAGTTCAGTGTGTTATAGTGTCTCTAGGAGGTGAACTACTGTAACAGTTCAGTGTGATATAGTGTCTCTAGGATGTGAACTACTGTAACAGTTCATTGTGTTATAGTGTCATAAGCAGTTTAACTACTGTAACAGTTCAGTGTGTTATAGTGTCTCTATCCATGTGGTGAACTACTGTAACAGTTCAGTGTGTTATAGTGTCTCTAGGAGGTAAACTACTGTAACAGTTCAGTGTGTTATTGTCTCTCTAGGAGGTGAACTACTGTAACATTTCAGTGTCTTATAGTGTCTCTGGGAGGTGAACTACTGTAACAGTTAAGTGTGTTATAGTGTCATTTGGAGGTGAACTACTGTAACAGTTCAGTGTGTTATAGTGTCTCTAGGATGTGAACTACTGTAACAGTTCAGTGTGTTATAGTGTCTCTAGGAGGTGAACTACTGTAACAGATCAATGTGATATAGTGTCTCTAGGAGGTGAACTACTGTAACAGTTAAGTGTGTTATAGTGTCATTTGGAGGTGAACTACTGTAACAGTTCAGTGTGTTATAGTGTCTCTAGGATGTGAACTACTGTAACAGTTCAGTGTGTTATAGTGTCTCTAGGAGGTGAACTACTGTAACAGATCAGTGTGATATAGTGTCTCTATCCATTTGGTGAACTACTGTAACAATTCAGTGTGTTATAGTGTCTCTAGGAGGTGAACTATTGTAACAGTTCAGTGTGATATAGTGTCTCTGTCCATATGGTGAACTACTGTAACAGTTCAGTGTGTTATAGTGTCTCTAGGAGGTGAACTACTGTAACAGTTCAGTGTGTTATAGTGTCTCTAGGAGGTGAACTATTGTAACAGTTCAGTGTGATATAGTGTCTCTGTCCATATGGTGAACTACTGTAACAGTTCCATGTGTTATAGTGTCTCTAGGAGGTGAACTACTGTAACAGTTCAGTGTGTTATAGTGTCTCTAGGAGGTGAACTACTGTAACAGTTCAGTGTGTTAGAGTGTCTCTAGGATGTGAACTACTGTAACATTTCATTGTGTTATAGTGTCATAAGTAGTTTAAATACTGTAACAGTTCAGTGTGATATAGTGTCTCTGTCCATATGGTGAACTACTGTAACAGTTCAGTGTGTTATAGTGTCTCTGGGAGGTGAACTACTGTAACAGTTCAGTGTGTTATAGTGTCTCTAGGAGGTGAACTAATGTAACAGTTCAGTGTGTTATAGTGTCTCTAGGAGGTGAACTAATGTAACAGTTCAGTGTGTTATAGTGTCTCTAGGAGGTGAACTACTGTAACAGTTCAGTGTGTTATAGTGTCTCTAGGAGGTGAACTACTGTAACAGTTCAGTGTGTTATAGTGTCTCTAGGAGGTGAACTACTGTAACAGTTCAGTGTGATATAGTGTCTCTAGGATGTGAACTACTGTAACAGTTCATTGTGTTATAGTGTCATAAGCAGTTTAACTACTGTAACAGTTCAGTGTGTTATAGTGTCTCTATCCATGTGGTGAACTACTGTAACAGTTCAGTGTGTTATAGTGTCTCTAGGAGGTAAACTACTGTAACAGTTCAGTGTGTTATTGTCTCTCTAGGAGGTGAACTACTGTAACATTTCAGTGTCTTATAGTGTCTCTGGGAGGTGAACTACTGTAACAGTTAAGTGTGTTATAGTGTCATTTGGAGGTGAACTACTGTAACAGTTCAGTGTGTTATAGTGTCTCTAGGATGTGAACTACTGTAACAGTTCAGTGTGTTATAGTGTCTCTAGGAGGTGAACTACTGTAACAGATCAATGTGATATAGTGTCTCTAGGAGGTGAACTACTGTAACAGTTAAGTGTGTTATAGTGTCATTTGGAGGTGAACTACTGTAACAGTTCAGTGTGTTATAGTGTCTCTAGGATGTGAACTACTGTAACAGTTCAGTGTGTTATAGTGTCTCTAGGAGGTGAACTACTGTAACAGATCAGTGTGATATAGTGTCTCTATCCATTTGGTGAACTACTGTAACAATTCAGTGTGTTATAGTGTCTCTAGGAGGTGAACTATTGTAACAGTTCAGTGTGATATAGTGTCTCTGTCCATATGGTGAACTACTGTAACAGTTCAGTGTGTTATAGTGTCTCTAGGAGGTGAACTACTGTAACAGTTCAGTGTGTTATAGTGTCTCTAGGAGGTGAACTACTGTAACAGTTCAATGTGTTATAGTGTCTCTAGGAGGTGAACTACTGTAACAGTTCAATGTGTTAGTGTCACTAGGAGGTGAACTTCTGTAACAGTTCAGTGTGTTATAGTGTCTCTAGGAGGTGAACTACTGTAACAGTTCAATGTGTTAGTGTCACTAGGAGGTAAACTACTGTAACAGTTCAGTGTGTTATAGTGTCTCTAGGAGGTGAACTACTGTAACAGTTCAGTGTGTTATAGTGTCTCTAGGAGGTGAACTACTGTAACAGTTCAGTGTGATATAGTGTCTCTGGGAGGTGAACTATTGTAACAGTTCAGTGTGATATAGTGTCTCTGTCCATATGGTGAACTACTGTAACAGTGCAGTGTGTTATAGTGTCTCTAGGAGGTGAGCTACTATAACATTTCAGTGTGATATATTGTCTCTAGGAGTTGAACTATTGTAACAGTTCAGTGTGATATAGTGTCTCTGTCCATATGGTGAACTACTGTAACAGTGCAGTGTGTTATAGTGTCACTAGGAGGTGAACTACTGTAACATTTCAGTGTGTTATAGTGTCACTAGGAGGTAAACTACTGTAACAGTTCAGTGTGTTATAGTGTCTCTAGGAGGTGAACTACTGTAACAGTTCAGTGTGTTATAGTGTCTCTCGGAGTCGAACTACTGTAACAGTTCAGTGTGTTATAGTGTCTATAGGAGGTGAACTACTGTAACAGTTCAGTGTGTTATAGTGTCCCTAGGAGGTGAACTTCTGTAACAGTGCAGTGTGTTATAGTGTCTCTCGGAAGTGAACTACTGTAACATTTCAGTGTGTTATAGTGTCTCTGGGATGTGAACTACTGTAACAGTTCAGTGTGTGATAGTGTCTCTAGGAGTTGAACTACTGTCACAGTTAAGTGTGTTATAGTGTCATTAGGAGGTGAACTACTGTAACAGTTCATTGTGTTATAGTGTCTCTAGGAGTTGAACTACTGTAACAGTTCAGTGTGTTATAGTGTCTCTATCCATGTGGTGAACTACTGTAACAGTTCAGTGTGTTATAGTGTCTCTAGGAGGTGAACTACTGTAACATTTCAGTGTGTTATAGTGTCTCTAGGAGGTGAACTACTGTAACAGTTCAGTGTGTTATAGTGTCTCTAGGAGGTGAACTACTGTAACAGTTCAGTGTGTTATAGTGTCTCTAGGAGGTGAACTTCTGTAACAGTTCAGTGTGTTATAGTGTCTCTAGGAGTTGAACTACTGTAACAGTTCAGTGTGTTATAGTGTCTCTCTCTAGGAGGTGAACTAATGTAACAGTTCAGTGTGTTATTGTGTCTCTAGGAGGTGAACTACTGTAACATTTCAGTGTGTTATAGTGTCTCTGGGAGGTGAACTACTGTAACAGTTAAGTGTGTTATAGTGTCATTTGGAGGTGAACTACTGTAACAGTTCAGTGTGTTATAGTGTCTCTAGGATGTGAACTACTGTAACAGTTCAGTGTGCTATAGTGTCTCTAGGAGGTGAACTACTGTAACAGATCAGTGTGATATAGTGTCTCTGTCCATATGGTGAACTACTGTAACAGTTCAGTGTGTTATAGTGTCTCTAGGAGGTGAACTACTGTAACAGTTCAGTGTGTTATAGTGTCTCTAGGATGTGAACTACTGTAACAGTTCAGTGTGTTATAGTGTCTCTAGGAGGTGAACTACTGTAACAGATCAGTGTGATATAGTGTCTCTAGGAGGTGAACTACTGTAACAGTTAAGTGTGTTATAGTGTCATTTGGAGGTGAACTACTGTAACAGTTCAGTGTGTTATAGTGTCTCTAGGATGTGAACTACTGTAACAGTTCAGTGTGTTATAGTGTCTCTAGGAGGTGAACTACTGTTACAGATCAGTGTGATATAGTGTCTATATCCATTTGGTGAACTACTGTAACAGTTCAGTGTGTTATAGTGACTCTAGGAGGTGAACTATTGTAACAGTTCAGTGTGATATAGTGTCCCTGTCCATATGGTGAACTACTGTAACAGTTCAGTGTGTTATAGTGTGTCTAGGAGGTGAACTACTGTAACAGTTCAGTGTGTTATAGTGTCTCTAGAAGGTGAACTACTGTAACAGTTCAGTGTGTTATAGTGTCTCTAGGAGGTGAACTACTGTAACAGTTCAGTGTGATATAGTGTCTCTGGGAGGTGAACTATTGTAACAGTTCAGTGTGATATATTGTCTCTGTCCATATGGTGAACTACTGTAACAGTGCAGTGTGTTATAGTGTCTCTAGGAGGTGAACTACTGTAACAGTTCAGTGTGATATAGTGTCTCTATCCATTTGGTGAACTACTGTGACAGTTCAGTGTGTTATAGTGTCTCTAGGAGGTGAACTATTGTAACAGTTCAGTGTGATATAGTGTCTCTGTCCATATGAGGAACTACTGTAACAGTTCAGTGTGTTATAGTGTCTCTAGGAGGTGAACTACTGTAACAGTTCAGTGTGTTATAGTGTCTCTAGGAGGTGAACTACTGTAACAGTTCAGTGTGTTAGAGTGTCTCTAGGATGTGAACTACTGTAACATTTCATTGTGTTATAGTGTCATAAGTAGTTTAAATACTGTAACAGTTCAGTGTGATATAGTGTCTCTGTCCATATGGTGAACTACTGTAACAGTTCAGTGTGTTATAGTGTCTCTGGGAGGTGAACTACTGTAACAGTTCAGTGTGTTATAGTGTCTCTAGGAGGTGAACTAATGTAACAGTTCAGTGTGTTATAGTGTCTCTAGGAGGTGAACTAATGTAACAGTTCAGTGTGTTATAGTGTCTCTAGGAGGTGAACTACTGTAACAGTTCAGTGTGTTATAGTGTCTCTAGGAGGTGAACTACTGTAACAGTTCAGTGTGTTATAGTGTCTCTAGGAGGTGAACTACTGTAACAGTTCAGTGTGATATAGTGTCTCTAGGATGTGAACTACTGTAACAGTTCATTGTGTTATAGTGTCATAAGCAGTTTAACTACTGTAACAGTTCAGTGTGTTATAGTGTCTCTATCCATGTGGTGAACTACTGTAACAGTTCAGTGTGTTATAGTGTCTCTAGGAGGTAAACTACTGTAACAGTTCAGTGTGTTATTGTCTCTCTAGGAGGTGAACTACTGTAACATTTCAGTGTCTTATAGTGTCTCTGGGAGGTGAACTACTGTAACAGTTAAGTGTGTTATAGTGTCATTTGGAGGTGAACTACTGTAACAGTTCAGTGTGTTATAGTGTCTCTAGGATGTGAACTACTGTAACAGTTCAGTGTGTTATAGTGTCTCTAGGAGGTGAACTACTGTAACAGATCAATGTGATATAGTGTCTCTAGGAGGTGAACTACTGTAACAGTTAAGTGTGTTATAGTGTCATTTGGAGGTGAACTACTGTATCAGTTCAGTGTGTTATAGTGTCTCTAGGATGTGAACTACTGTAACAGTTCAGTGTGTTATAGTGTCTCTAGGAGGTGAACTACTGTTACAGATCAGTGTGATATAGTGTCTCTATCCATTTGGTGAACTACTGTAACAATTCAGTGTGTTATAGTGTCTCTAGGAGGTGAACTATTGTAACAGTTCAGTGTGATATAGTGTCTCTGTCCATATGGTGAACTACTGTAACAGTTCAGTGTGTTATAGTGTCTCTAGGAGGTGAACTACTGTAACAGTTCAGTGTGTTATAGTGTCTCTAGGAGGTGAACTACTGTAACAGTTCAATGTGTTATAGTGTCTCTAGGAGGTGAACTACTGTAACAGTTCAATGTGTTAGTGTCACTAGGAGGTGAACTTCTGTAACAGTTCAGTGTGTTATAGTGTCTCTAGGAGGTGAACTACTGTAACAGTTCAATGTGTTAGTGTCACTAGGAGGTAAACTACTGTAACAGTTCAGTGTGTTATAGTGTCTCTAGGAGGTGAACTACTGTAACAGTTCAGTGTGTTATAGTGTCTCTAGGAGGTGAACTACTGTAACAGTTCAGTGTGATATAGTGTCTCTGGGAGGTGAACTATTGTAACAGTTCAGTGTGATATAGTGTCTCTGTCCATATGGTGAACTACTGTAACAGTGCAGTGTGTTATAGTGTCTCTAGGAGGTGAGCTACTGTAACATTTCAGTGTGATATAGTGTCTCTAGGAGTTGAACTATTGTAACAGTTCAGTGTGATATAGTGTCTCTGTCCATATGGTGAACTACTGTAACAGTGCAGTGTGTTATAGTGTCACTAGGAGGTGAACTACTGTAACATTTCAGTGTGTTATAGTGTCACTAGGAGGTAAACTACTGTAACAGTTCAGTGTCTTATAGTGTCTCTGGGAGGTGAACTACTGTAACAGTTAAGTGTGTTATAGTGTCATTTGGAGGTGAACTACTGTAACAGTTCAGTGTGTTATAGTGTCTCTAGGATGTGAACTACTGTAACAGTTCAGTGTGTTATAGTGTCTCTAGGAGGTGAACTACTGTAACAGATCAATGTGATATAGTGTCTCTAGGAGGTGAACTACTGTAACAGTTAAGTGTGTTATAGTGTCATTTGGAGGTGAACTACTGTATCAGTTCAGTGTGTTATAGTGTCTCTAGGATGTGAACTACTGTAACAGTTCAGTGTGTTATAGTGTCTCTAGGAGGTGAACTACTGTTACAGATCAGTGTGATATAGTGTCTCTATCCATTTGGTGAACTACTGTAACAATTCAGTGTGTTATAGTGTCTCTAGGAGGTGAACTATTGTAACAGTTCAGTGTGATATAGTGTCTCTGTCCATATGGTGAACTACTGTAACAGTTCAGTGTGTTATAGTGTCTCTAGGAGGTGAACTACTGTAACAGTTCAGTGTGTTATAGTGTCTCTAGGAGGTGAACTACTGTAACAGTTCAATGTGTTATAGTGTCTCTAGGAGGTGAACTACTGTAACAGTTCAATGTGTTAGTGTCACTAGGAGGTGAACTTCTGTAACAGTTCAGTGTGTTATAGTGTCTCTAGGAGGTGAACTACTGTAACAGTTCAATGTGTTAGTGTCACTAGGAGGTAAACTACTGTAACAGTTCAGTGTGTTATAGTGTCTCTAGGAGGTGAACTACTGTAACAGTTCAGTGTGTTATAGTGTCTCTAGGAGGTGAACTACTGTAACAGTTCAGTGTGATATAGTGTCTCTGGGAGGTGAACTATTGTAACAGTTCAGTGTGATATAGTGTCTCTGTCCATATGGTGAACTACTGTAACAGTGCAGTGTGTTATAGTGTCTCTAGGAGGTGAGCTACTGTAACATTTCAGTGTGATATAGTGTCTCTAGGAGTTGAACTATTGTAACAGTTCAGTGTGATATAGTGTCTCTGTCCATATGGTGAACTACTGTAACAGTGCAGTGTGTTATAGTGTCACTAGGAGGTGAACTACTGTAACATTTCAGTGTGTTATAGTGTCACTAGGAGGTAAACTACTGTAACAGTTCAGTGTGTTATAGTGTCTCTAGGAGGTGAACTACTGTAACAGTTCAGTGTGTTATAGTGTCTCTCGGAGTCGAATTACTGTAACAGTTCAGTGTGTTATAGTGTCTATAGGAGGTGAACTACTGTAACAGTTCAGTGTGTTATAGTGTCCCTAGGAGGTGAACTTCTGTAACAGTGCAGTGTGTTATAGTGTCTCTCGGAAGTGAACTACTGTAACATTTCAGTGTGTTATAGTGTCTCTGGGATGTGAACTACTGTAACAGTTCAGTGTGTGATAGTGTCTCTAGGAGTTGAACTACTGTCACAGTTAAGTGTGTTATAGTGTCATTAGGAGGTGAACTACTGTAACAGTTCATTGTGTTATAGTGTCTCTAGGAGTTGAACTACTGTAACAGTTCAGTGTGTTATAGTGTCTCTATCCATGTGGTGAACTACTGTAACAGTTCAGTGTGTTATAGTGTCTCTAGGAGGTGAACTACTGTAACAGTTCAGTGTGTTATAGTGTCTCTAGGAGGTGAACTACTGTAACAGTTCAGTGTGTTATAGTGTCTCTAGGAGGTGAACTACTGTAACAGTTCAGTGTGTTATAGTGTCTCTAGGAGGTGAACTTCTGTAACAGTTCAGTGTGTTATAGTGTCTCTAGGAGTTGAACTACTGTAACAGTTCAGTGTGTTATAGTGTCTCTCTCTAGGAGGTGAACTAATGTAACAGTTCAGTGTGTTATAGTGTCTCTAGGAGGTGAACTACTGTAACAGTTCAGTGTGTTATAGTGTCTCTAGGAGGTGAACTACTGTAACAGTTCAGTGTGTTAGAGTGTCTCTAGGATGTGAACTACTGTAACAGTTCATTGTGTTATAGTGTCTCTAGGAGTTGAACTACTGTAACAGTTCAGTGTGTTATAGTGTCTCTATCCATGTGGTGAACTACTGTAACAGTTCAGTGTGTTATAGTGTCTCTAGGAGGTGAACTTCTGTAACAGTTTTTAGTGTGTTATAGTGTCTCTAGGAGTTGAACTACTGTAACAGTTCAGTGTGTTATAGTGTCTCTCTCTAGGAGGTGAACTAATGTAACAGTTCAGTGTGTTATAGTGTCTCTGGGAGGTGAACTATTGTAACAGTTCAGTGTGATATAGTGTCTCTGTCCATATGGTGAACTACTGTAACAGTGCAGTGTGTTATAGTGTCTCTAGGAGGTGAGCTACTGTAACATTTCAGTGTGATATAGTGTCTCTAGGAGTTGAACTATTGTAACAGTTCAGTGTGATATAGTGTCTCTGTCCATATGGTGAACTACTGTAACAGTGCAGTGTGTTATAGTGTGTATAGGAGGTGAACTACTGTAACATTTCAGTGTGTTATAGTGTCTCTAGGAGGTGAACTACTGTAACAGTTCAGTGTGTTAGAGTGTCACTAGGAGGTAAACTACTGTAACAGTTCAGTGTGTTATAGTGTCTCTCGGAGTCGAACTACTGTAACAGTTCAGTGTGTTATAGTGTCTATAGGAGGTGAACTACTGTAACAGTTCAGTGTGTTGTAGTGTCCCTAGGAGGTGAACTTCTGTAACAGTGCAGTGTGTTATAGTGTCTCTCAGAAGTGAACTACTGTAACATTTTAGTGTGTTATAGTGTCTCTGGGATGTGAACTACTGTAACAGTTCAGTGTGTGATAGTGTCTCTAGGAGTTGAACTACTGTCACAGTTAAGTGTGTTATAGTGTCATTAGGAGGTGAACTACTGTTACAGTTCAGTGTGTTATAGTGTCTCTAGGAGTTGAACTACTGTAACAGTTCATTGTGTTATAGTGTCTCTAGGAGTTGAACTACTGTAACAGTTCAGTGTGTTATAGTGTCTCTATCCATGTGGTGAACTACTGTAACAGTTCAGTGTGTTATAGTGTCTCTCTCTAGGAGGTGAACTAATGTAACAGTTCAGTGTGTTATAGTGTCTCTAGGAGGTGAACTACTGTAACAGTTCAGTGTGTTATAGTGTCTCTAGGAGGTGAACTACTGTAACAGTGCAGTGTGTTAGAGTGTCTCTAGGATGTGAACTACTGTAACAGTTCATTGTGTTATAGTGTCTCTAGGAGTTGAACTACTGTAACAGTTCAGTGTGTTATAGTGTCTCTATCCATGTGGTGAACTACTGTAACAGTTCAGTGTGTTATAGTGTCTCTGGGAGGTGAACTACTGTAACAGTTCAGTGTGTTATAGTGTCTCTAGGAGTTGAACTACTGTAACAGTTCAGTGTGTTATAGTGTCTCTCTCTAGGAGGTGAACTAATGTAACAGTTCAGTGTGTTATAGTGTCTCTAGGAGGTGAACTACTGTAACAGTTCAGTGTGTTATAGTGTCTCTAGGAGGTGAACTACTGTAACAGTTCAGTGTGTTATAGTGTCTCTAGGATGTGAACTACTGTAACAGTTCATTGTGTTATAGTGTCTCTAGGAGTTGAACTACTGTAACAGTTCAGTGTGTTATAGTGTCTCTCTCTAGGAGGTGAACTAATGTAACAGTTCAGTGTGTTATAGTGTCTCTAGGAGGTGAACTACTGTAACAGTTCAGTGTGTTATAGTGTCTCTAGGAGGTGAACTACTGTAACAGTTCAGTTTGTTATAGTACCTCTAGGAGGTAAACTACTGTAACAGTGCAGTGTGTTATAGTATCTCTAGGATGTGAACTACTGTAACAGTTCAATGTGTTATAGTGTCTCTAGGAGGTGAACTATTGTAACAGTTCTGTGTGATATAGTGTCTATAGGAGGTTAACTTCTGTAACAGTTCAGTGTGATATACTGTCTCTAGGAGGTGAACTTCTGTAACAGTTCAGTGTGATATAGTGTCTCTGTCCATATGGTGAACTACTGTAACAGTGCAGTGTGTTATAGTGTCTCTAGGAGGTGAGCTACTGTAACAGTTCAGTGTGTTATAGTGTCTCTAGGAGGTGAACTACTGTAACAGTTCAGTGTGTTATAGTGTCTCTAGGAGGTGAACTACTGTAACAGTTCAGTGTGTTATAGTGTCTCTGGGAGGTGAACTACTGTAACAGTTAAGTGTGTTATAGTGTCATTAGGACGTGAACGTCTGTAACAGTTCAGTGTGTTATAGTGTCTCTGGGAGGTGAACTACTGTAACAGTTCAGTGTGTTATAGTGTCTCTAGGAGTTGAACTACTGTAACAGTTCAGTGTGTTATAGTGTCTCTATCCAGTTGGTGAACTATTGTAACAGTTCAGTGTGTTATAGTGTCTCTAGGGTGTGAACTACTGTAACAGTTCATTGTGTTATAGTGTCTCTAGGAGTTGAACTACTGTAACAGTTCAGTGTGTTATAGTGTCTCTATCCATGTGGTGAACTACTGTAACAGTTCAGTGTGTTACAGTGTCTCTCTCTAGGAGGTGAACTAATGTAACAGTTCAGTGTGTTATAGTGTCTCTAGGAGGTGAACTACTGTAACAGTTCAGTGTGTTATAGTGTCTCTAGGAGGTGAACTACTGTAACAGTTCAGTGTGTTAGAGTGTCTCTAGGATGTGAACTACTGTAACAGTTCATTGTGTTATAGTGTCTCTAGGAGTTGAACTACTGTAACAGTTCAGTGTGTTATAGTGTCTCTATCCATGTGGTGAACTACTGTAACAGTTCAGTGTGTTATAGTGTCTCTAGGAGGTGAACTTCTGTAACAGTTCAGTGTGTTATAGTGTCTCTAGGAGTTGAACTACTGTAACAGTTCAGTGTGTTATAGTGTCTCTCTCTAGGAGATGAACTAATGTAACAGTTCAGTGTTTTATAGTGTCTCTAGGAGGTGAACTACTGTAACAGTTCAGTGTGTTATAGTGTCTCTAGGAGGTGAACTACTGTAACAGTTCAGTGTGTTATAGTGTCTCTAGGATGTGAACTACTGTAACAGTTCATTGTGTTATAGTGTCTCTAGGAGTTGAACTACTGTAACAGTTCAGTGTGTTATAGTGTCTCTCTCTAGGAGGTGAACTAATGTAACAGTTCAGTGTGTTATAGTGTCTCTAGGAGGTGAACTACTGTAACAGTTCAGTGTGTTATAGTGTCTCTAGGAGGTGAACTACTGTAACAGTTCATTGTGTTATAGTGTCTCTAGGAGTTGAACTACTGTAACAGTTCAGTGTGTTATAGTGTCTCTAGGAGGTGAACTACTGTAACAGTTCAGTGTGTTATAGTGTCTCTAGGAGGTGAACTACTGTAACAGTTCAGTGTGTTATAGTGTCTCTGGGAGGTGAACTACTGTAACAGTTAAGTGTGTTATAGTGTCATTAGGACGTGAACGTCTGTAACAGTTCAGTGTGTTATAGTGTCTCTGGGAGGTGAACTACTGTAACAGTTCAGTGTGTTATAGTGTCTCTAGGAGTTGAACTACTGTAACAGTTCAGTGTGTTATAGTGTCTCTATCCAGTTGGTGAACTATTGTAACAGTTCAGTGTGTTATAGTGTCTCTAGGGTGTGAACTACTGTAACAGTTCATTGTGTTATAGTGTCTCTAGGAGTTGAACTACTGTAACAGTTCAGTGTGTTATAGTGTCTCTATCCATGTGGTGAACTACTGTAACAGTTCAGTGTGTTACAGTGTCTCTCTCTAGGAGGTGAACTAATGTAACAGTTCAGTGTGTTATAGTGTCTCTAGGAGGTGAACTACTGTAACAGTTCAGTGTGTTATAGTGTCTCTAGGAGGTGAACTACTGTAACAGTTCAGTGTGTTAGAGTGTCTCTAGGATGTGAACTACTGTAACAGTTCATTGTGTTATAGTGTCTCTAGGAGTTGAACTACTGTAACAGTTCAGTGTGTTATAGTGTCTCTATCCATGTGGTGAACTACTGTAACAGTTCAGTGTGTTATAGTGTCTCTAGGAGGTGAACTTCTGTAACAGTTCAGTGTGTTATAGTGTCTCTAGGAGTTGAACTACTGTAACAGTTCAGTGTGTTATAGTGTCTCTCTCTAGGAGGTGAACTAATGTAACAGTTCAGTGTGTTATAGTGTCTCTAGGAGGTGAACTACTGTAACAGTTCAGTGTGTTATAGTGTCTCTAGGAGGTGAACTACTGTAACAGTTCAGTGTGTTATAGTGTCTCTAGGATGTGAACTACTGTAACAGTTCATTGTGTTATAGTGTCTCTAGGAGTTGAACTACTGTAACAGTTCAGTGTGTTATAGTGTCTCTCTCTAGGAGGTGAACTAATGTAACAGTTCAGTGTGTTATAGTGTCTCTAGGAGGTGAACTACTGTAACAGTTCAGTGTGTTATAGTGTCTCTAGGAGGTGAACTACTGTAACAGTTCAGTGTGTTATAGTACCTCTAGGAGGTAAACTACTGTAACAGTGCAGTGTGTTATAGTATCTCTAGGATGTGAACTACTGTAACAGTTCAATGTGTTATAGTGTCTCTAGGAGGTGAACTATTGTAACAGTTCAGTGTGATATAGTGTCTATAGGAGGTGAACTTCTGTAACAGTTCAGTGTGATATACTGTCTCTAGGAGGTGAACTTCTGTAACAGTTCAGTGTGATATAGTGTCTCTGTCCATATGGTGAACTACTGTAACAGTGCAGTGTGTTATAGTGTCTCTAGGAGGTGAGCTACTGTAACAGTTCAGTGTGTTATAGTGTCTCTAGGAGGTGAACTACTGTAACAGTTCAGTGTGTTATAGTGTCTCTAGGAGGTGAACTACTGTAACAGTTCAGTGTGTTATAGTGTCTCTGGGAGGTGAACTACTGTAACAGTTAAGTGTGTTATAGTGTCATTAGGACGTGAACGTCTGTAACAGTTCAGTGTGTTATAGTGTCTCTGGGAGGTGAACTACTGTAACAGTTCAGTGTGTTATAGTGTCTCTAGGAGTTGAACTACTGTAACAGTTCAGTGTGTTATAGTGTCTCTATCCAGTTGGTGAACTATTGTAACAGTTCAGTGTGTTATAGTGTCTCTAGGGTGTGAACTACTGTAACAGTTCAGTGTGTTATAGTGTCTCTAGCATGTGAACTACTGTAACAGTTCAGTGTATTATAGTGTCTCTATCCAGTTGGTGAACTATTGTAACAGTTCAGTGTGTTATAGTGTCTCTAGGGTGTGAACTACTGTAACAGTTCAGTGTGTTATAGTGTCTCTAGGGTGTGAACTACTGTAACAGTTCAGTGTGTTATAGTGTCTCTAGGGTGTGAACTACTGTAACAGTTCAGTGTGTCATAGTGTCTCTAGCATGTGAACTACTGTAACAGTTCAGTGCGTTATAGTGTCATAAGCAGGTGAACTACTGTAACATTTCAGTGTGGTATAGTGTCTCTAGGAGGTGAACCTCTGTAACAGTTCAGTGTGTTATAGTGTCTCTGTCCATATGGTGAACTACTGTAACAGTTCAGTGTGTTATAGTGTCTCTAGGAGGTGAACTACTGTAATAGTTCAGTGTGTTATTGTGTCTCTAGGAGGTGAACTACTGTAACTGTTCAGTGTGATATAGTGTCTCTGTCCATGTGGTGAACTACTGTAACAGTTCAGTGTGTTATTGTGTCTCTAGGAGGTGAACTACTGTAATAGTGCAGTGTGTTATAGTGTCTCTAGGAGGAGAGCTACTGTAGCAGTTCAGTGTGTTATAGTGTCTCTAGGAGGTGAACTACTGTAACAGTGCAGTGTGTTATAGTGTCTCTAGGAGGTGAACTACTGTAACAGTTCAGTGTGTTATAGTGTCTCTAGGAGGTGAACTATTGTAACAGTTCAGTGTGATATAGTGTCTCTGTCCATGTGGTGAACTACTGTAACAGTTCAGTGTGTTCTAGTGTCTCTAGGAGGTAAACTATTGTAACAGTTCAGTGTGTTATAGTGTCTCTAGGAGGTGAACTACTGTAACAGTTCAGTGTGTTATAGTGTCTCTAGGAGGTAAACTACTGTAACAGTTCAGTGTGTTATAGTGTCACTAGGAGGTGAGCTACTGTGACAGATCAGTGTGTGTACAGGGACTGGAGCTTATTTACATATTGT
The DNA here is from genome assembly GCF_029448725.1 of Salvelinus fontinalis. NCBI lineage: Eukaryota > Metazoa > Chordata > Actinopteri > Salmoniformes > Salmonidae > Salvelinus > Salvelinus fontinalis. The sequence goes on along the minus strand of NC_074698.1, from coordinate 29,678,919 downwards.
GTTGTCATGCAATGTTATGATGTTATGTGACGTTATTGAAATCATGGCATCCAGATTTTGACCTTCTTGATCTGGGATCATATCCAATGTGTATGTGAATGCCTGTGCATGACTTGTTGTTGTATTTATTTAACTAGGAGCCCTTTTTCCTTGAATTCGTGGTGTAATTGATCAATCATATCTCTGATTGGTCAGAGTGCATACACCTGTCCCAGGGTCTTGTTCACTCAGAACCAAACGGAAGCAAACTGGCCAAAATGGGGATCTGCCTGATATTGTCCAATATGAAACTCTACTCCTGTGTGCACTAATGAATACAACCCAGGTGTCCCAGTTCTCTGAGTCTCAGAAAGTGAAGACCAGCAGTACTTAATCGCTTGAGGATCGGTAGTTGAGTCTAGCAGAGAGTCTTTTGCCCAGGTTGGAACTGACCTGCAGTCCTTTTATCTGGAGGGGAGAGGGAGACAGGGGAGGAGAGGGTGAGGGGGAAAGAAAGAGTGTGAAAGTGGAGGGGAAGCAGTTCTATCAGTGCCGTCACCTCTGACTGAGTGAGTAGGTTTGCGTGCGTGAGAGACAGAGACAGATTGAGTTTGGAAAGCTCCCCTCCCTGAACTCCTCCTCCCCTCCTCTGCTCCCAGCTCCTCCCCTCCTCTTCTCCCAGCTCCTCCCCTCCTCATCTCCCAGCTCCTCCCCACCTCCCTCCCCTCCTCTTTCCCTTCCGCCTCTCCTCCCTCCTCCCATCCTCCCCTCCTCCCATCTTCCCCTCCTGCCCCCCCCCCCCCTCCACCCCACCTCCCCTCCTCTCTCTGACATCTCCCAGCTCATCCTGGACTGAGTGTGAGCTGACAGGCTGTCGCTCTCAGTCACTCTCCCTCCGCCTCCCTCCATCACTCTTTCCTTCCATTCCTCTCTCCTTTTAGCCTTCTCTCTCTCTGTATCTTCCTCTCCTCTCTTAACATATCCATCTTTCAAACTCTCCCCCTGTCTGGACGTCTACCCCTCCCACTTCCCTTATAGTACCCTCTCTTTTTCTGTCTTCCCTTAGCATCCTTCTCTTTCCCTCTCTCACTCTGCCTGCCTCATTCTGTCTCCCCCACGCCTCCTCTCTCATTTTGCCTGCCTCATTCTGTCTCCCCCACGCCTCCTCTCTCACTCTGCCTGCCTCATTCTGTCTCCCTCACGCCTCTCTCACTCTGCCTGCCTCAATCTGTCTCCCCACGCCTCCTCTCTCACTCTGCCTACCTCATTCTGTCTCCCCTACGCCTCCTCTCTCACTCTGCCTGCCTCATTCTGTCTCCCCCACGCCTCCTCTCTCACTCTGCCTGCCTCATTCTGTCTCCCCCACGCCTCCTCTCTCGCTCTGCCTGCTTCATTCTGTCTCCCCCACGCCTTCTCTCTCACTCTGCCTGCCTCATTCTGTCTCCCCCACGCCTCCTCTCTCACTCTGCCTGCCTCATTCTGTCTCCCCCACGCCTCCTCTCTCACTCTGCCTGCCTCATTCTGTCTCCCCCACGCCTCCTCTCTCACTCTGCCTGCCTCATTCTGTCTCCCCCACAACTCCTCTCTCACTCTGCCTGCCTCATTCTGTCTCCCCCACGCCTCCTCTCTCCATTCAGCTATCTCTGTTTTTCTCTTCTAGACATCTTCTCACTCTCTCCATACATTGTTCTTGTGTTCTATCAATGTCATATGTAGCTGCTATACTCTTCTCCCTCGCACTCTTCTCTCTCTCCATTCCAGTCCCTCCACTTTCTCCTGCTTCTCTTCCATCTCTCTCACATTTACCACTCTGACACCAATCTTCTCTCATTCCCTTTCTCCTTTCCCCCTATTACACGGTCATTATGTACCCTTTTCTTCTCTTCTCTCTCCCTCTCTTCTCTTCTCTTCTCTCTCCCTCTCTTCTCTTCTCTCTCTCCCTCTCTCATTTTCTCTCTTCAGTTTCAAATCTATCTTGCACTGTACCAACTGCCTGTCACACACACGCGCGCGCACACACACACACACACACACACACACACACACACACACACACACACACACACACACACACACACACACACACACACACACACACACACACACACACACACACACACACTGTACATACAGTACACACAAGTTTGTAACCCAATGATTTATGCACTGTGCAAATGTCATAGTCCAAGATTAGCTGATGAGGTGTTGAATAGTGAGAGGATTGTGGGTACTGTAGTAAATAAGTAATTATCCTTCTCCTAAATCATACTGGACTCCTATTGATCAGACTACACACATGTGACATAATGCTGTCATGAGCTTCATTGCTGTGGGTGATAATAATCTGATTTTCTGTATATCAAATTTCATAAAAGAACGACATCAATACTACAGCATGGTACTGTATGTCATAATCTAACCTCACTGTACCACACAGTTTATCATGGGAAATGTACATGCATAAATAGTTGGCTTCTATAAGCTAAAAGACATAAACACGTTTGGAGTGTGAGATCAATGTCTATATCACACAGTTCTCATGAACAGGAATAGAGAAGTCATGCTTTGTTAGATTTAGCCTTTGGTTTTAATTATGTCATTAAAGAACATTATTATGTCATTAAACCTTCATTTGTGCCAAAGATAATCCATTGACATGCATGGCAGTATGGCACACAATATGTCTATACGGAGCAATACAGTATGTCTACCGTGTCTATATGTCTATTTCTATAGAGCTTAAATGACAGGGAATAACCTTCACCACCACCCTTTTCTTTCACCTCCCCTATATTATCTATCTCCCTTTTCCTCTTCCTCTTTTCCTTTGACATGAGAAAGCTCGCTCTCTCTCTCTCTTTCTCTCTCCTCCCTCTCCCCCTCTTCCACTAGTTCTCCAACCTTAATCATCATCGCTCCCCATCTTTCTCTCTACTCTTTCTCTCTCTCTCTCTCTTTCTCTCTCCCTCTCTCTCACATCCCTTTTTCTCTCACTCTCCCTCATCCCTTTCTCTCTCTTTCTGTTGTCCTTCAGTGTCTGCAGCCAGCTGTGTCTCTGGGCCATTAGTTCCCTGTCCTCCCCTACATTTTCTCCATCACCGATTCCCTCCGCAGTCTCTCTCTCTCCCCCTTCCCCCAGCCATCCTCCCTCTCTCCTCTCCTCCCTCCTCTCTTCCCTCTCTCCTCTCCTCCCTCTCTCCTCTCCTTCTCCCATTGCTCCCTCTGTCCCAAGACGGGCAGGCTCCATTGTCACGGCGACTGCTGATAATAATCCAGTCAGAGGTCCACTACTCTTTTCCTCCAATGCACCAAAATGACTGGCCAGGCACTCAGTGGAACACAGACACTCAGTCACATGGCGGAACACAGACACTCAGTCACACAGCGGAACACAGACACTCAGTCACACAACGGAACACAGACACTCAGTCACACAGCGGAACACAGACATTCAGTCACACAGCGGAACACAGACACTCAGTCACACAGCGGAACACAGACACTCAGTCAAACACCAGAACACAGACACTCAGTCACACAGCAGAACACAGACACTCAGTCACACAGCGGAACACAGACACTCAGTCACACAGCGGAACACAGACACTCAGTCACACAGCGGAACACAGACACTCAGTCACACAGTGGAACACAGACACTCAGTCACACACCAGAACACAGACACTGAGTCACACAGTGGAATACAGACTATCAGTCAAACACCAGAACACAGACACTCAGTCACACACCAGAACACAGACACTCAGTCACACAGAGGAACACAGACACTCAGTCACACACCAGAACAGAGACACTCAGTCACACAGCGGAACACAGACACTAAGTCACACAGCGGAACACAGACACTCAGTCACACAGTGGAACACAGACACTCAGTTACACGGCGGAACACAGACACTCAGTCACACAGTGGAACACAAACACTCAGTCACACAGCGGAACACAGACACTCAGTCACACAGCGGAACACAGACACTCAGTCACACAGTGGAATACAGACACTCAGTCACACAGTGGAATACAGACTATCAGTCACACACCAGAACACAGACTGTCAGTAACACACCAGAACACAGACACTCAGTCACACAGCGGAACACAGACACTCAGTCACACACCAGAACACAGACACTCAGTCACACAGCGGAACACAGACACTCAGTCACACACCGGAACACAGACACTCAGTCACACAGCGGAACACAGACACTCAGTCACACAGCGGAACACAGACACTCAGTCACACAGCGGAACACAGACACTCGGGTCACACAGCAGAACACAGACACTCAGTCACACACCGGAACACAGACACTCAGTCACACAGCGGAACACAGACACTCAGTCACACAGCGGGACACAAACACTCAGTCACACACCAGAACACAGACACTCAGTCACACAGCAGATCACAGACATTCAGTCACACAACAGAACACAGACACTCAGTCACACAGCGGAACACAGACACTCAGTCACACAGCGGGAACACAGACACTCAGTCACACAGCGGAACACAGACACTCAGTCACACAGCGGAACACAGACACTCAGTCACACAGCGGAACACAAACACTCAGTCACACACCAGAACACAGACACTCAGTCACACAGCGGAACACAGACACTCAGTCACACAGCGGAACACAGACACTCAGTCACACAGCGGAACACAGACACTCAGTCACACACCGGAACACAGACACTCAGTCACACAGCAGAACAAAGACACTCATTCACACAGCAGAACACAGACACTCAGTCACACAGTGGAACACAAACACTCAGTCACACAGCGGAACACAGACACTCAGTCACACAGCGGAACACAGACACTCAGTCACACAGTGGAATACAGACTATCAGTCACACACCACAACACAGACACTCAGTCACACAGCAGAACACAGACACTCAGTCACACAGTGGAATACAGGCTATCAGTCACACAGCAGAACACAGACACTCAATCACATGGCGGAACACAGACACTCAGTCACACACCTTAACACAGACACTCAGTCACACAGTGTAATACAGACACTCAGTCACACAGTGGAACAAAGACACTTAGTCACACAGCGGAACACAGACACTCAGTCACACAGCGGAACACAGACTCTCAGTCACACACCAGAACACAGACACTCAGTCACACAGTGTAATACAGACACTCAGTCACACAGTGGAATACAGACACTCAGTCACACAGCAGAACACAGACACTCAGTCACACAGCGTAATACAGACTATCAGTCACACAGCAGAACACAGACACTCAGTCACTCAACAGAACACAGACACTCAGTCACACAGCAGAACACAGACACTCAGTCACACAGCAGAACACAGACACTCAGTCACACACCAGAATACAGACTATCAGTCACACAGCGGAACACAGACACTCAGTCACACAGCAGAACACAGACACTCAGTCACACACCAGAACACAGACACTCAGTCACACAGCAGAACAAAGACACTCAGTCACACAGCAGAACACAGACACTCAGTCACACAGCAGAACACAGACACTCAGTCACACAGCAGAACACAGACACTCAGTCACACACCAGAATACAGACTATCAGTCACACAGCGGAACACAGACACTCAGTCACACAGCAGAACACAGACACTCAGTCACACAGCGGAACACAGACACTCAGTCACACAGCGGAACACAGACACTCAGTCACACACCAGAACACAGACACTCAGTCACACAGCAGAACAAAGACACTCATTCACACAGCAGAACACAGACACTCAGTCACACACCGGAACACAGACACTCAGTCACACAGCAGAACACAGACACTCAGTCACACAACAGCACACAGGCACAGGTGCATAAACAAATACAGAGACAGACACACACACACTCTCCCTCTCTCAATTTTAATTTCAATTCAATTTAAGGGACTTGATTGGCATGGGAAACATATGTTTACATTGCCAAAGCAAGTGAAGTAGATAATTAACAAAAGTGAAGAAACACAAATGAATTAACAGTAAACAGTACACTCACAAAAGTTCCAAAGTAATTGACACATTTCAAATGTCATATTATGTATATATACGGTGTTATAATGATGTGCAGATAGTTAAAGCACAAAAGGGAAAATAAATAAACATAATGGGTTGTGTTTACAATGGTGTTTGTTCTTCACTGGTTGCCCTTTTCTTGTGGCAACAGGTCACAAATCTTGCTGCTGTGATTACACACTGTGGTATTTTACCCAATAGATATGGGAGTTTATCAAAATTGAGGTTTTTTTCAAATTCTTTGTAGATCTGTGTAATCTGAGGGAAATATGTGTCTCTAATATGGTCATACATTTGGCAGGAGGTTAGGAAGTGCAGCTCAGTTTCCACCTCATTTTGTGGGCAGTTTGCACATAGCCTGTCTTCTCTTGAGAGTTAGGTCTGGCTATGCTCACTGTGTCTGTACATAGTCAAAGCTTTCCTTAAGTTTGGGTCAGGTATTCTGCCACTGTGTACTCTCTGTTTAGGGCCAAATAGAAATCTCGTCTGCTCTGTTTTATTGTTAATTCTTTCCAATGTGGCAAGTAATTATTTTTGTTTTCTCATGATTTGGTTGGGTCTAATTGTGTTGCTGTCCTTGGTTGAGTACAGAAGCATTAGATCATCGGCAAACAGTAGACATTTGACTTCAGATTCTAGTAGGGTGAGGCCGGTGCTGCAGACTGTTCTAGTGTCCTTGCCAATTTGTTGATATATATGTTGAAGAGGGTGAGGCTCAAGCATCAACCCTGTCTCACCCCACGGCCCTGTGGAAAGAAATGTGTGTGTTTTTTGCCAATTTTAACCACTCACTTGTTGTTTGTGTACATGGATTTTGTAATGTTCTATGTTTTACCCCCAACACCACTTTCCATCAATTTGGATTTCAGACCCTCATTCTAAATTGAGTCAAAAGCTTTTTTGAAATCAGCAAAGCATGAGAAGACTTTGCCTTTGTTTTGGTTTGTTTGTTTGTCAATTAGATTGTGCAGGGTGAATGTGTGGTCTGTTGTACGGTAATTTGGTAAAAAGACAAATTGGCATTTGCTCAATACATTGTATTCACTGAGGAAATGTACGAGTCTGCTGTTAATGAAGAGGATTTTCCCAAGGTTGCTGTTGATGCATATCCCATGGTAGTTATTGAGGTCAAATTTGTCTCCACTTTGTGGATTGGGGTGATCAGTCCTTGGTTCCAAATATTGGGGACGATGCCAGAGCTATGGATGTGTTAACGAGTTTAAGTATAACCAATTGGAATGTGTGGCCTGTATATGTTATCATTTCATTGAGGATACCATCAACACCACAGGCCTTTTTGAATTGGAGGGTTTGTATTTTGTCCTGTAGTTCATTCAATGTAATTGGAGAATCCAGTGGGTTCTGGTAGTCTTTAATAGTTGATTCTAAGATTTGTATTTGATCATGTATATGTTTTTGCTGTTTGTTCTTTGTTCTTTGTTATAGAGCCAAAAAGATTTGAGAAGTGGTTTACCCATGCACCTCCATTTTGGATAGATAACTCTTCCTGTTGTTGTTTGTTTCTCTCTCGTGTTCTCTCTCTCTTTCACTCTCTCTCGCTCTCTCTCTTTATCTCTCTCTTTCTCCCTCTCTCTCCCTATCTCTCCATCTCTCTCTCTCTCTCAATTCAATTCAATTAAATTCAAAGGGCTTTATTGGCATAGGAAACATATGTTTACATTGCCGAAGCAAGTGAAATATATTATAAACAAAAGTGAAATAAACAATAAAAAATGTACAGTAAAATTTACACTCACAAATGTGCCAAAGGAATACAGTCATTTCAAATGTCATATTATGTAAATATACCATGTTGTAACGATGTGCAAATAGTTAAATTACAAAAGGGAAAATAAATAAACATAAATATGGGTTGTATTTACAATGGTGTTTGTTCTTCACTGGTTCCACACTGTGATATTTCACCCAATAGATATGGGAGTTCATCAACATTGGATTTGTTTTCAAATTCTTTGTGGGTCTGTGAAATCTCTCTCTCTCTCATTCTCTCTCTCTCTCTCATTCTCTCTATCTCTCTTTCTCTCTCTCTCTTTCTCTCTCTCTCTCTCTTTCTCTCTCTCTTTTTCTCTCCCTCTCTCTCTTCCTCTCCACCTCTCTCTCTCTCTCTTTCTCACTGTGCTGTACCCGCTTGTGTTTGTTTACTAAACAAGATGACTAATGTGGTATTGTGCTGCTGGCCTGAATATTCACACACCTCCAAATCACCAGAATATTTCACTGTATCTTCATTGTAATAGGATTTAACCCATTAGAAACCTTACTGACTGTTGTATAATGGAGAGTCAGGGCTGGGCAATAAGGCTTGAGGAAGTGTGGTATACAGCCAATAAACCATGGCTAAGGGCTGTTCTTTAGCACGACACAATGCAGAGTGCCTGGATACAGCCCTTAGCCGTGCTATTTTGCAACATATCACAAACCCCCGAGGTGCCTTATTACTATTAAACTGGTTATCACCGTAATTAGAGCAGTAAAAAAAAAGTTTTGTCATACCCGTGGTATACGGTCTGATATATCATGGCTGTCAGCCAATCAGCATTCAGGGCTAGAACCACCCAATGTATCATATCTGTCTGGGAGGCTGCGGGCCTAATGGTACCCTATTCCCTACAGTAGAGTGCATATAGAAAATAGTCCTCTATGGGCCCTGGTCAAAAGTAGTGCACTACAAAGGGAAATAAATAACATTCCAAATATATTACCTTCACAAAAGGGTAAAAAAAAAAAGATGAAATACAAAACACATACTGCTCAGCACTACAAAGGGAATGGGGCCATGAGGGATGTAGTATTGGCTCAGCTATAGAGGGTTATGCTAGAGAAAGGACAGCACAGGAAAGGCTGTTGGATAGTAAATAATGTGACTATTGAAAGGACATGTAGTTATATTAGTTATATTACATACAGGCCACTCTTCTCTCTTTCTATTTCTCTTTTACTCTCTGTGTCTGTCTGTGTGTGTGTGTGTGTGTGTGTGTGTGTGTGTGTGTGTGTGTGTGTGTGTGTGTGTGTGTGTGTGTGTGTGTGTGTGTGTGTGTGTGTGTGTGTGTGTGTGTGTGTGTGTGTGTGTGTGTGTGTGTGTGTGTGTGTGTGTGTGAATGTGTCAGTGCGTGTGCGTGTATGTGTGTATGTGTGTATGTCTGTAAATGTGGCAGTGTGTGTGTGTATGTCTGTGTGTGCGTGTGCGTGTGCATGTGCGTGCGTGTGTATGGGGGGGATGTCAGTGCTGCTCTAACAACTTCACTTACACACACAAGCACTAGAACATTCTCATTCCATTTTAGAACACCCCTTCTCCCTCCCTTCTGTCCAGGAGAGATAAAAACCAGCCTGATTGTCCATCATCTGCATCACTGTACTGTGATCTAACACCCTCTCTTCCCCCTCCTCCCTTTTCCTCCATCCATCTTTCTCTCTCTCTGCTTCTCCCTCCCTCTGTCCCTCCCTCTCTCCCAGTCTATACTTCCCTCGCTCCCTTCCATGCTTCCCTCTCCCCCGCTTTCTCCCTCACTCCCTCACTCCCACTCTCCCTCTCTCTTTCTCCCTGCACTCCGTCCATTCATCCATCCTCCTTCAGTCCCTCCCACTCTCCCTCTCTCCCTCCCTCACTTCACTCCCTCCCTCCCACTCTCCCTCCCTCTCTCTCTCCCTCCCTCCCTTCACTCCCTCCCAATCTCTACCTCCCTCCCTCTCACCACTCCATTGATTAAAACACTTGATTTCCTGTCATTGCACAATGACACCGTCACACTTGAATATGGAGATGAAGTAATGAGGCTGTTGTTGTCATAGTGACTTAGCCAGGCAAGCATTCTACTGCCACACACACACACACACCCTGAGGGAGACAGGAGGAAAGGCGAGGGAGAGGAGGGAGTTCTGTTTGTTTTTGTGCGGGGGTGGCTAGTATGTGTACATGTGTGTGTGTGTGTGTGTGTGTGTGTGTGTGTGTGTGTGTGTGTGTGTGTGTGTGTGTGTGTGTGTGTGTGTGTGTGTGTGTGTGTGTGTGGGTGTGGGTGTGGGTGTGGGTGTGGGTGTGTGTGTGGGTGGGTGGGTGGGTGTGTATGTGTCTGTCTGTATGCATGCATGTGTGTGTCTGTCTGTCTGTATGCATGTGTGTGTGTAAACTAAACTCTCCATGGCACGAGGGTCTTGCAGGGCAGCTATGACCTCACTACCCTTGGGTGTGTGTGAGGGGGCATGCAGTAGGAGAACTGCTCACCCTCCCTCACCCTCCCCAAGCTCTTTAATGAATGTCTCCTCTCCTCTCTATCTCTTTATTTCTCTCTCTCCATCCCTCCCTTCCTCCCACTGTCTCTCCCTTCCTATCACATTTGTACGGCCCTCAGTCTGGCTTCCTCCATCGCACAGACATACACCCATACACACACACAGTGCTCTCTCTCTCTCTCTCTCTCTCTCTCTCCATCTCTCTATCTCTATCTATCTCTCTCTCTCTCTCTCTATCTCTCTCTATCTCTCTCTCTTTATCTCTCTCTATCTATCTCTCTTTCTCTCTCTCTATCTCTCTCCCTCTCTCTCTCTCCCTCCAGTATTGCAGGGGAGCTGAATGTCATTTTGATCACAGTCTGTCCCTGTTTTATCCCCAGAGGGTTGTTTTCTGGTTCCCTAGGCTATCACACAGTCCTGTTCTGTTCTGTTCTGTGTGTGTGTGTGTGTGTGTGTGTGTGTGTGTGTGTGTGTGTGTGTGTGTGTGTGTGTGTGTGTGTGTGTGTGTGTGTGTGTGTGTGTGTGTGTGTGTGTGTGTGTGTGTGTGTGTGTGTGTGTGTGTGTGTGTGTGTGCGTGCGTGCGTTCAGGTAAATCAGGTGTTTAGTATGTGGTCAGGTAAATCAGGTGTTTAGTATGTGGTCAGGTAAATCAGGTGTTTAGTATGTGGTCAGGTAAATCAGGTGTTTAGTATGTGGTCAGGTAAATCAGGTGTTTAGTATGTGGTCAGGTAAATCAGGTGTTTAGTATGTGGTCAGGTAAATCAGGTGTTTAGTATGTGGTCCAGGTAAATCAGGTGTTTAGTATGTGGTCCAGGTAAATCAGGTGTTTAGTATGTGGTCCAGGTAAATCAGGTGTTTAGTATGTGGTCCAGGTAAATCAGGTGTTTAGTATGTGGTCCAGGTAAATCAGGTGTTTAGTATGTGGTCAGGTAAATCAGGTGTTTAGTATGTGGTCAGGTAAATCAGGTGTTTAGTATGTGGTCCAGGTAAATCAGGTGTTTAGTATGTGGTCCAGGTAAATCAGGTGTTTAGTATGTGGTCCAGGTAAATCAGGTGTTTAGTATGTGGTCCAGGTAAATCAGGTGTTTAGTATGTGGTCAGGTAAATCAGGTGTTTAGTATGTGGTCAGGTAAATCAGGTGTTTAGTATGTGGTCAGGTAAATCAGGTGTTTAGTATGTGGTCCAGGTAAATCAGGTGTTTAGTATGTGGTCCAGGTAAATCAGGTGTTTAGTATGTGGTCCAGGTAAATCAGGTGTTTAGTATGTGGTCCAGGTAAATCAGGTGTTTAGTATGTGGTCAGTTAAATCAGGTGTTTAGTATGTGGTCCAGGTAAATCAGGTGTTTAGTATGTGGTCAGGTAAATCAGGTGTTTAGTATGTGGTCCAGGTAAATCAGGTGTTTAGTATGTGGTCCAGGTAAATCAGGTGTTTAGTATGTGGTCCAGGTAAATCAGGTGTTTAGTATGTGGTCCAGGTATATCAGGTGTTTAGTATGTGGTCCAGGTAAATCAGGTGTTTAGTATGTGGTCCAGGTAAATCAGGTGTTTAGTATGTGGTCAGGTGTAACGATTGTCTAGCTCTTCCTCCTCCTCGGACGAGGAGAGGCGAGACGGATCAGATGACCAATATGCAGCGTGGTAGTTAGACATAATGAATTTATTGAACAAGACAAAAAACGAACTATACTTGATACTAAACAAAATAATAAACCGAAAGTAGACTGACCTGAACGTAAGAACTTACATGCAACGAAGAACGCACGAACAGGAAAAACAGACTACACAAAAGAACGAACGTACAAACATTACATTACATTTACATTTAAGTCATTTAGCAGACGCTCTTATCCAGAGCGACTTACAAATTGGTGCATTCACCTTATGACAAACAAACCGAGACAGTCCCGTGTGGCGCGACAAACACAGACACAGGAGACAACCGCCCACAACAATCAATGTGAAAACACCTACCTTAATATGGCTCTCAATCAGAGGAAATGAAAACCACCTGCCTCTAATTGAGAACCATATCAGGTCACCCTTTACCAACATAGAAACACATAACATAGACTGCCCACCCAAACTCACGCCCTGACCGACTAACACATACAAAATATCAGAAAACCGGTCAGGAACGTGACATCAGGTAAATCAGGTGTTTAGTATGTGGTCAGGTAAATCAGGTGTTTAGTATGTGGTCAGGTAAATCAGGTGTTTAGTATGTGGTCAGGTAAATAATGCGTTTAGTATGTGGTCAGGTAAATCAGGTGTTTAGTATGTGGTCCAGGTAAATCAGGTGTTTAGTATGTGGTCAGGTAAATCAGGTGTTTAGTATGTGGTCAGGTAAATCAGGTGTTTAGTATGTGGTCAGGTAAATCAGGTGTTTAGTATGTGGTCCAGGTAAATCAGGTGTTTAGTATGTGGTCCAGGTAAATCAGGTGTTTAGTATGTGGTCAGGTAAATCAGGTGTTTAGTATGTGGTCAGGTAAATCAGGTGTTTAGTATGTGGTCAGGTAAATCAGGTGTTTAGTATGTGGTCAGGTAAATCAGGTGTTTAGTATGTGGTCCAGGTAAATCAGGTGTTTAGTATGTGGTCAGGTAAATCAGGTGTTTAGTATGTGGTCAGGTAAATCAGGTGTTTAGTATGTGGTCAGGTAAATCAGGTGTTTAGTATGTGGTCAGGTAAACAGGTGTTTAGTATGTGGTCCAGGTAAATCAGGTGTTTAGTATGTGGTCAAGGTAAATCAGGTGTTTAGTATGTGGTCCAGGTAAATCAGGTGTTTAGTATGTGGTCAGGTAAATCAGGTGTTTAGTATGTGGTCAGGTAAATCAGGTGTTTAGTATGTGGTCCAGGTAAATCAGGTGTTTAGTATGTGGTCAGGTAAATCAGGTGTTTAGTATGTGGTCCAGGTAAATCAGGTGTTTAGTATGTGGTCAGGTAAATCAGGTGTTTAGTATGTGGTCCAGGTAAATCAGGTGTTTAGTATGTGGTCAGGTAAATCAGGTGTTTAGTATGTGGTCAGGTAAATCAGGTGTTTAGTATGTGGTCAGGTAAATCAGGTGTTTAGTATGTGCTCCAGGTAAATCAGGTGTTTAGTATGTGGTCAGGTAAATCAGGTGTTTAGTATGTGGTCCAGGTAAATCAGGTGTTTAGTATGTGGTCAAGGTAAATCAGGTGTTTAGTATGTGGTCAGGTAAATCAGGTGTTTAGTATATGGTCAGGAGTAGAAGGAGAGGTTGAGGAAGAGGGGGTGAGTTCAGGGGGAAGAGGGGAGGGATGGGGGATGAGTAGAAGGAGAGGATGAGGAAGAGGGGGTGAGGTCAGGGGGAAGAGGGGAGGGATGGGGTCTGAGTAGAAGGAGAGGTTGAGGAAGAGGGGGTGAGGTCAGGGGGAAGAGGGGAGGGATGGGGTCTGAGTAGAAGGAGAGGTTGAGGAAGAGGGGGTGAGGTCAGGGGGAAGAGGGGAGGGATGGGGTCACAGTAGAAGGAGAGGTTGAGGAAGAGGGGGTGAGGTCAGGGGGAAGAGGGGAGGGATGGGGGATGAATCTCCACAAGAGGTGAAATGTATTATCCAGGGCTGTTCTTAGTCCCTCCACAACCAGATACTAACCTGATTCATACCTCACATAACAGATTGGCTCACTAACATGGAAGTCTAGCTCTCTTCTCCAACATCTCCATAAAAGCTTTTTCAGTGTTTTCTTCTGTAGCATGTAGATGTAGCACCAAGAGGAGAGGGAGATGTAAATGTTTGCTGGCATCTAAAAACATGCCATGCTTACGAGATCATGTCCCTATTGATCTAGTTGGATGTTAAGGGCTGTATAGACGATATAGAAAATCCTCCCTCTGTCTCCCTCCTCTCTCCCACTGCCTCCTTCCTCCCCCCCATGGCTCCCTACTTCCTCCCCTGCCTCCCTCCTTCCTCCCCTCTCTCCCCCTGCTTCCCTTCCTCCTCTCTCCTTACTCCCCACTCCCTCCCTGCTTCCTCCCCTTGTCTCCCCCTACCTTCCTGCTCCTTCTGTTGCAAGAGCGACCATCACTGCTGGGTGGTAAATTAAAGATCAGACCACTGTCAATGTCAGACCTCCCCTCTCTCTTTCATTCTCTCTCAATTTTTTTCTCCTTTTCTTTCCACCCCAAATTCTCTCATCCCTCTGTATGTCTCTCTTCATTATCTCTCTCTCTGTTTCTCTCTCTTTCAATCCATGTCCTTTCCCTTCTCTCCCTTTTTCTCTATCTCTCTTGTTCTTTCCCCCTGTCTCTCTCTATCTCTCTGTCTCCCTCTCAGAGACACAGATGAGAGGGGAGATGAGAGGGGAGATGGGGCTGTGTGTAGCGGATAGATAGACAGATTCTACAGCATTCACACTGCATGTTCAATCCCTATCTATCTATCTATCTATCTATCTATCTATCTATCTATCTCTATCTCTCTCTCTCTCTCTCTCTCTCTCTCTCTCTCTCTCTTTCTCTCTTTCGCTCTCTTTCTCTCTGGCTCTCAATTGTATTAAATTCAAAGGGCTTTATTGACATGGGAAACATATGTTAACTTCGCCAAAGCAAGTAAAATAGATAATAAACAAATATGACATTTCAAATTGTCACGATCGTCTTCGTGAGAGAGAGAGGACCAAGGCGCAGCGCGTGAAAAATACATCTTCTTTTAATGAAGGAAAAACAAACACTTACAAAATGAACAAAACAAACGATCGTGAAGCTAAACCTGAACAAAGTGCACACATCCAACATAGACATAGACAACACCCAACAAAAGCCTACTGCCTATGGCTGTCTTAAATATGGCTCCCAATCAGAGACAATGAATGACAGCTGTCTCTGATTGAGAACCAATCTAGGCAGCCATAGACATAACTAGACAACATTACTCTACTCTGCCCCATACACATACAACACCCCTAGACACTACAAACACATACATTCCCCATGTCACACCCTGACCTAACTAAAAAACATAAAGAAAACAAAGAATACTAAGGCCAGGGCGTGACAGTAACCCCCCCCCCCAAAAGGTGCGGACTCTGACCGCACAACCTGAAATAGAAAGGGGAGGGTACGGGGTGGGCCCCATCATGGCGGCGGCTCGGGTGCGGGACGTGGCCCCCACTCCACCATTGTCAATACCCGCTTTGGTAGCCTCCTCCAAATGGCCACTCTCCAAATTAACCCCACCGGACTAAGGGGCAGCACCGGACTGAGTGGCAGCACCGGAATGAGGGGCAAAGGCTGAACTGACTGAAATCATTCAGGAAGAGAAAGAGAGGGAGAGAGAAAAGAAGAGAGAGAGAGTTCTGATATATATACTGTAGGTCTCTTAAAAATCTAACAGCACAATTACCACATTTTATTTGTCACATGCTTTATAAACAACAGGTGTAGACTAACAGTGAAATGCTAACTTACAAGCCCTTCCCAACAATGCAGAGAGAAAGAACAGAAATGGCTATATACACGGAGTACCAGTACCTAGGGGACACGCAGGGGTACGAGCTAATAACCTGGCTATATACAAGGAGTACTAGTACCTAGAGGACACACAGGGGTACGAGGTAATAACCTGGCTATATACAAGGAGTACTAGTACCTAGGGAACACACAGGGGTACGAGGTAATAACCTGGCTATATACACAGAGTACCAGAACCTAGGGGACACACAGGGGTACGAGGTAATCACCTGGCTATATAAAAGGAGTACATGTACCTAGGGGACACGCAGGGGTACGAAGTAATAACCTGGCTATATACAAGGAGTACCAGTACCTAGGGGACACACAGGGGTACGAGGTAATAACCTGGCTATATACACAGAGTACCAGTACCTAGGGAACACGCAGGGGTACGAGGTAATAACTTGGCTATATACACAGAGTACCAGAACCTAGGGGACACACAGGGTTACGAGGTAATAACCTGGCTATATACACAGAGTACCAGTACCTAGGGAACACACAGGGGTACGAGGTAATAACCTGGCTATATACACAGAGTATCAGTACCTAGGGGACACACAGGGGTACGAGGTAATAACCTGGCTATATACACAGAGTACCAGTACCTAGGGTACACACAGGGGTACGAGGTAATAACCTGGCTATATACACAGAGTACCAGAACCTAGGGGACACACAGGGGTATGAGGTAATAACCTGGCTATATACACAGAGTACCAGTACCTAGGGGACACACAGGGGTACGAGGTAATAACCTGGCTATATACAAGGAGTACCAGTACCTAGGGAACACGCAGGGGTACGAGGTAATAACCTGGCTATATACACGGAGTACCAGTACCTAGGGGACACGCAGGGGTACGAGGTAATACCTGGCTATATACAAGGAGTACTAGTACCTAGGGAACACGCAGGGGTACGAGGTAATAACCTGGCTATATACAAGGAGTACTAGTACCTAGGGAACACGCAGGGGTACGAGGTAATAACCTGGCTATATAAAAGGAGTACCAGTACCTAGGGGACACACAGGGGTACGAGGTAATAACCTGGCTATATACAAGGAGTACTAGTACCTAGGGAACACACAGGGGTACGAGGTAATAACCTGGCTATATACAAGGAGTACATGTACCTAGGGAACACGCAGGGGTACGAGGTAATAACCTGGCTATATACAAGGAGTACCAGTACCTAGGGAACACGCAGGGGTACGAGGTAATAACCTGGCTATATACAAGGAGTACTAGTACCTAGGGAACACACAGGGGTACGAGGTAATAACCTGGCTATATACAAGGAGTACTAGTACCTAGGGAACACGCAGGGGTACGAGGTAATAACCTGCCTATATACACGGAGTACCAGTACCTAGGGAACACGCAGGGGTACGAGGTAATAACCTGGCTATATACAAGGAGTACCAGTACCTAGGGGACACACAGGGGTACGAGGTAATAACCTGGCTATATACAAGGAGTACTAGTACCTAGGGAACACGCAGGGGTACGAGGTAATAACCTGGCTATATACACAGAGTACCAGAACCTAGGGGACACACAGGGGTACGAGGTAATAACCTGGCTATATACACAGAGTACCAGTACCTAGGGAACACACAGGGGTACGAGGTAATAACCTGGCTATATACACAGAGTACCAGTACCTAGGGGACACGCAGGGGTACGAGGTAATAACCTGGCTATATACAAGGAGTACTAGTACCTAGGGGACACGCAGGGGTACGAGGTAATAACCTGGCTATATACAAGGAGTACCAGTACCTAGGGGACACACAGGGGTACGAGGTAATAACCTGGCTATATACACGGAGTACCAGTACCTAGGGGACACACAGGGGTACGAGGTAATAACCTGGCTATATACAAGGAGTACTAGTACCTAGGGACCACGCAGGGGTACGAGGTAATAACCTGGCTATATACACAGAGTACCAGTACCTAGGGGACACGCAGGGGTACGAAGTAATAACCTGGCTATATACAAGGAGTACCAGTACCTAGGGAACACGCAGGGGTACGAGGTAATAACCTGGCTATATACAAGGAGTACATGTACCTAGGGAACACACAGAGGTACGAGGTAATAACCTGGCTATATACAAGGAGTACCAGTACCTAGGGGACATACAGGGGTACGAAGTAATAACCTGGCTATATACAAGGAGTACCAGTACCTAGGGAACACGCAGGGGTACGAGGTAATAACCTGGCTATATACAAGGAGTACATGTACCTAGGGAACACACAGAGGTACGAGGTAATAACCTGGCTATATACAAGGAGTACCAGTACCTAGGGAACACACAGGGGTACGAGGTAATAACCTGGCTATATACAAGGAGTACATGTACCTAGGGGACACGCAGGGGTACGAGGTAATAACCTGGCTATATACAAGGAGTACCAGTACCTAGGGGACGCGCAGGGGTACGAGGTAATAACCTGGCTATATACAAGGACTACATGTACCTAGGGAACACACAGAGGTACGAGGTAATAACCTGGCTATATACAAGGAGTACCAGTACCTAGGAGACACGCAGAGGTACGAGGTAATAACCTGGCTATATACAAGGAGTACCAGTACCTAGGGAACACGCAGGGGTACGAGGTAATAACCTGGCTATATACAAGGAGTACCAGTACCTAGGGAATGAGCAGGGATATGAGGTAATAACCTGGCTATATACAAGGAGTACCAGTACCTAGGGGATGAGCAGGGGTATGAGGTAATAACCTGGCTATATACACAGAGTACCAGTACCTAGGGAACACACAGGGGTACGAGGTAATAACCTGGCTATATACAAGGAGTACCAGTACCTAGGGGACACACAGGGGTTCGAGGTAATAACCTGGCTAAATACAAGGAGTACCAGTACCTATGGGACACGCAGGGGTACGAGGTCATTGAGGTAGATATGTACAACTTAGAATAAACTGACGGATAGTAAACAGTAGCAGCGTATGTGCTGAGTCCAAAAAGTTAGTGCAAAGCCGCAGATGCAGTCCGGGTAGCTATTGTTGAACAATTTAACCAACTATTTAGCAGTATTGGGGGTAGAATCTCTTCGGGGTCCTGCTGGTTCCAGAATTGGTGCATTGGTACCGCTTGCCGTGAAGGTAGCAGAAAGAACAGTCTATGACTTGGGTGGTTGGAGCCTTTGACTATGTTTAGGGCCTTTCTCTGACACCACCTGGTATAGAGGTCCTGGATGGCAGGGAGCTCGTTCCCAATGATGTACTGGGCCGTCCTCACTACTCTCTGTAGCGCGTTGCGGTCGGATGCCAGGCAGTCAAGATGTTCTCAATGGTGCAGCTACAGAACTTTTCAGGATTTGAGGTCCCATGCCAAATCTTTTCAGCTTCCTGTCTTCAGGACTGTGTTGGTGTGTTTGGAGCATGATAAATCCTTAGTGATGTGGACACCGAGGAGCTTGAAGCTCTCGACCCGTTCCACTCAGACCCGTCGATCTGAATAGGGGTGTGTTCGGCCCTCCGTTTCCTGTAGTCGACGATCAGCTCCTTTGTCTTGCACACAGCCAGGTCTCTGACCTCCTCTCTGTAGGTGGTCTCATTGTCGTCAGTGATCACGCCTACCACCACGTGTCGTTGGCAAACTTAATGATGGTGTTGAAGCTGTGCGCAACCACGCAGTCGGGGTGAACAGGGAGTACAGGAGGGGACTAAGGGTCCCCCGTGTTGAGGGTCAGAAATAGCAGAATTGGTCAGGAGCCCATAAAACAGCCGCTATACATTCCAGAGAGAAAGAGAGACAGAGAGGAGAGAGGGAGAAAGGGAGGGAGACAGAGAAGACAGAGCGAGACAGAGAGACAAAGAGAGAGCGAGACAGAGAGACAGAGAGAGACAGAGGGAGAGAGAGAGCGAGACAGCGAGAGAGGGAGAGGGAGAGGGGGAGGGAGAGAGACAGAGAGAGAGAGAGAGAGAGAGAGAGAGAGAGAGAGAGAGATAGCGAGAGGGAGAGAGAGAGAGCGAGAGAGAGAGAGAGAAATAGAGAGAGAGAGAGAGAGAGTGTGCAGAGGACTGACTATGCACAGGACTGGGTGAACCACTGGATTAGAGGTTTATCTGGCTGCCATGAAATCCCCTTTTCCTCTCCACTCATCAAAAGGAGATAAAGGAAATTGGCCACATTCTAGAAAAAAGAGAGATTCTCCTGTCATAGTGGTCTATCTCCCTTGTTATTGTCTCAAGTAAGATGCCTCTGACATCACATTGGTGAATGTGTTGTTTTTCTCTGTTGTGAGAGAAAGGGGGGTGCGTCCCGAATGTATTTTATAGTGCAATATTTTTGATCATAGCCTAAAAAAGTGACACCGGCCTGGCATTGGAATCTGCCATTGTCTTGTCTCCAGGACAGCCGGGGGAGAACAGAGACAGAGAAGGAGACAGAAAAAGAGAGAGAGAGTGAATGAGAGAAAGAGAGGTTGCTATGGTTACCTCCCCAGGAGATGGGAGCACACTTGTTTATCTGTTGGCCAGTGAGCGGCTGGCGGGCTCCCGAGCAGATGTGGTGTGTGTGTGTGTGTGTTCTCACCACCTCCTTCTCCAGAGGAGGAACCAACCAGCCACCACTGACCTGACGCCAGCTCTACTCTCTCTGTTTTTACCACGGCTACCGCCAAACAAACACTACTGTCTACCACTGTGCTCAAAATGCCTAACACGTAAACATTGACTCTACCTTGCAGACACACACATGCTGTTGTGTTGAGGAAGCCTCCACCAGGGCAGATCTCAGAGGAAGAGAAACAAGGAATTATAGGTTGTGTAATTAGCAGACCACAAACAGAGATCTACTGGAACTAACAACAGGGCACACATGCTGCTAACGTAGAAAGATGCAAAAAAATGAGGAAAGAGAGAGAGAGAGAGAGAGAGAGAGAGAGAGAGAGAGAGAGAGAGAGAGAGAGAGAGAGAGAGAGAGAGAGAGAGATACATAGAGTTAGAATGAGAGAGAGAGAGAGAAATACATAGAGCTAGAATGAGAGAGAGAGAGAGAAATACATAGAGCTAGAATGAGAGAGAGAGACAGACATAGAGCTAAAATGAGAAAGAGAGAAATACATAGAGCTAGAATGAGAGAGAGAGAGGGAGAGAGATACATTGAGCTAGAATGAGAGAGAGAGAGAAATACATTAAGCTAGAATGAGAGAGAGAGAGAGAGAGAGAGAGAGAGAGAGAGAGAGAGAGAGAGAGAGAGAGAGAGAGAGAG
>NC_074698.1:29634861-29657387 GCF_029448725.1 Salvelinus fontinalis | reverse complement strand
GAGAGAGACAGAGAAAGAGTCTGTTGCCTGCAGTTATGTCAAATGTCACTAGTCGTCTGAGCTACACAATAATACAGTGATGAAGTTGGATTGTGTTTGAGGCCCTATACCTTCTTTATCTCAATATACCACAAGAGCTACGGTGGCTGAAAATGGAAGTTATTCACTAACAATTAAGATCTGGCTGTAGGGTCTTGTTCAGAAAGGAGAAAACGTTTTGAAAAGGAGTGAAACGGAGCGGCAATATCTGGACTGGTCCAATAAGAACACAGCTTTTCGTTATTTTTTGCGAAATGTATTGCTATGGTTTTTCTTACTGAACACCACCCAGGCTAGCACGTGTAATCTTAGTAGTTCTTGTTTTCAGTCTATAGTGCTGTTGTACTCTGGTGCTGAGCTATAGCCTTGTTAAACCAGACTGAACGATGTGCTCACACACTTTTAAGTGTGGTTTAACCAGGCTAACAGAGCTGTGGCACCAGTCCATTGGTCTATGGTCTTTCATGAACCAACAACGCTAACATGAAGCTAACCCTCACACACCTCCCGAGCCTCCACGGCTGTCGTGTGCTTTCTGGGAATACATACACACATGATTATCTAGTGTCACAGAAGCAGCACAAATACAATCCATCGAGCGTGTGCACGCTTAAGCAGTAAACATCTCCTGGCATTAAGCTCCTTTCTGTGAGATGCTGGCAGTGGCAGTGGCGTGTGTATGAGTGAGTGTGTGTCAGGGCACCAACAAGCTCTCACTCATAAGTCTAGGCATTTATTCTCCTGCAACAGGGTGATCAAATTAAGATCATACAGTTTCATATGATCTGGCTAGAAACATACGGAAGCACACATTCAGCACAGTAGAAAAATATATGGCAGCTAGAAATCAAAACTGTATGGTCTTCAGAGACAGATGGGAGGGGTTGATGGTAGCTGATGGCTGGGACTAAAAACAAACAGAAGATAACTAATATAAAATATACTGTGTCTGTAAAATGTATGTAGCATGTCCAGTCGTGGCCAAAAGTTTTGAGAATGACACAAATATTAATTTTCACAAAATCTGCTGCCTCAGTTTGTATGATGGCAATTTGCATATACTCCAGAATGTTATGAAGAGTGATCAGATTAATTACAATTAATTGTAAAGTCCCTCTTTGCCATGCAAATGAACTGAATCCCCCAAAAACATTTCCACTGCATTTCAGCCCTGCCACAAAAGGACCAGCTGACATCATGTCAGTGATTCTCTCGTTAACACAGGTGTGAGTGTTGACGAGGACAAGGCTGGAGATCACTATGTCATGCTGATTGAGTTTGAATAACAGACTGGAATCTTCAAAAGGAGGGTTGTGCTTGGAATCATTGTTCTTCCTCTGTCAACCACGGTTACCTGCAAGGTAACACGTGCCGTCATCTTTGCTTTGTACAAAAAGCCATTCACAGGCAAGGATATTGCTGCCAGTAAGATTGCACCTAAATCAACCATTTATCGGATCATCAAGAACTTCAAGGAGAGCGGTTCAATTGTTGTGAAGAAGGCCTCAGGGCACCCAAGAAAGTCCAGCAAGCGCCAGGACTGTCTCCTAAAGTTGATTCAGCTGTGGGATCGGGGCACCACCAGTACAGAGCTTGCTCAGGAATGGCAGCAGGCAGGTGTGAGTGCATCTGCACGACGCACAGTGATGCAAAGACTTTTGGAGGATGGCCTGGTGTCAAGAAGGGCAGCAAAGAAGTAACTTCTCTCCAGGAAAAACATCAGGGACAGACTGATATTCTGCAAAAGGTACAGGGATTGGACTGCTGAGGACTGCTGTAAAGTCATTTTCTCTGATGAATCCCCTTTCCGATTGTTTGGGGCATCTGGAAAAAAGCTTGTCCGGAGAAGACAAGGTGAGCGCTACCATCAGTCCTGTGTCATGCCAACAGTAAAGCATCCTGAGACCATTCATGTGTGGGGTTGCTTCTCAGCCAAGGGAGTGGGCTCACTCACAATTTTGCCTAAGAATACAGCCATGAATAAAGAATGGTACCAACACATCCTCCGAGAGCAACTTCTCCCAACCATCCAGGAACAGTTTGGTGACGAACAATGCCTTTTCCAGCATGATGGAGCACCATGCCATAAGGCAAAAGTGAAAACGAAGTGGCTCGGGGAACAAAACATTGATATTTTGGGTCCATGGCCAAGAAACTCCCCAGACCTTAATCCCATTGAGAACATGTGGTCAATCCTCAAGAGGCGGGTGGACAAACAAAAACCCACAAATTCTGACAAACTCCAAGCATTGATTATGCAAGAATGGGCTGCCATCAGTCAGGAAGTGGCCAAGAAGTTAATTGACAGCATGCCAGGGCAGATTACAGAGGTCTTGAAAAAGAAGGGTCAACACTGCAAATATTGACTCTTTGCATCAACTTCATGTAATTGTCAATAAAAGCCTTTGACACTTATGAAATGCTTGTAAATATACTTCAGTATTCCATAGTAACATCTGACAAAAATATCTAAAGACACTGAGGCAGCAGATTTTGTGAAAATTAATATTTGAGTCATTCTCAAATCTTTTGGCCACGAATGTATAACCTGCAAGTCTAAGAGCTGTTGACCATTAGTTTACTCCAATTGGGAGGGGGGGGGGGGGGGGGGTTAAAATAATAAAGAAGGAACATATACTCCAATTAGGAGAGGGGTGGTAGAGTTAGGGGGAAAATATATATATATTTAAAATAATATATTTACAAAAAAATATATGTGGAGGATTGGAGTTGATGCAAATACTCACATTGACAGAACCCACAATCTATCTGCAGTTTTAAAGCTGATCTGCCCCCCCCCCCAATCACACACATTCCTACATTAAATCCATCTGTCTCTAGAAAGTATAGATCAGTATCTGCTGCACGTGATCGGGAGCTTGTGTGTGTGTGTGTGTGTGTGTGTGTGTGTGTGTGTGTGTGTGTGTGTGTGAGTGTGTGTGAGTGTGTGTGTGTGTGTGTGCATGCCTGTGTGTGTGTGTTTGTGTTTAGACAAAAACACACCCACACTTTCAGTGAAGCGTGAAAGTGAATGATGGCGTTGCCTCTCTGAGTCCCTTAGCAGAAGGCCCAAACAGCCGTGCTGGAGAGGGAGGCTTACGCACGCACACACATGCACACACACACACACACACACTAACACACACACTAATACACAGTGCCACCTCGCCAGTGCTACCCAATGCCCAGCACAGACAACGACTGTAACCATGGTAGCAGTGACTACCATGACAGTGAGGCTGATGCTCTTATCCGTCTCGTATCCGTGGAACGGGGCTGCATTTCCTTCCTTGACCCCACAGGATGGTTGAAAGCAAAATGGCGGACAGGAAGAGCTAGTCATCTCAGATAAGTTGAGGGAAGGGTAAAGAGGGAAGGGTAAAGGGAAGGACGTCACTGTAAATGACATGCAGTGCAGGAGTCACTAACCATCCACAACCACCTAGCTCAGCCTCATTCAGACAGGTGGGAGGATGGGATGATGAGAGGAGAGCAGGAGTCACTAACCATCTACAACCACCTAGCTCAGCCTCATTCAGACAGGTGGGAGGATGGGATGATGAGAGGAGTGCAGAGAGAGAGAAACAGCGTGGGCTCACATCAGGGTTAGTGTGTGTGCGTGTGCGTGTGTGTGTGTATGTGTGTGTGTGTGTATGTGTGTGTGTGTGTGTGTGTGGAAACCAGAAGCAACCAGCAGTCTGAGTCAATGATTGACAGCGGGTACCTCCCGCTCTCTCATCTCATCTCATCTCATCTTACCTCCACCTCCTCCCCCCTTCCTCTCCTCTCCTACCGTCCTCTCCTCCTCTTCCTCTCTTCCCCTTCCTATCTTCCCCTTCCTCTCCTCTCCTCCCTGTCTCTCTCACCTCCCCCTCCTCCCCTTCCTCTCCTCCCTCTCCCCTTTCCCCTCGTTCTCACCCCTTCTTCATTCTCAACCCTTCCTCTCCCAACCAGGCTCATTTGCATAGGATGCCTGATTTGCATACATATGAGGGGAAGAGAAAAGGGGATTTGAAGAGAGGAGGGGAGGAGATGAGGAGAAGAGAGAAGAGGAGATATGCAGACGTTTACTGATGAAAAGGAAGAGAAGGCCCTTTCACAGCTTCTCTCTCTCCCCCTCCCCCGCTCTATCTTTCTCTCTCTCTGCTCTCGCTTTCTCTCTGTTCTCTCCCTTCGGTTCACACCTCAGAGAGATCCTGTGAAGGCCCTATTACCATCTACTCTGCCTCACTCTGAAATGAAAGAAAAGAGGAGGTGATGAGAGAGAAGACAGAGAGAGAACAGAGGAGGTGAGGAGAGGGGACATAGGAGAGAGAACAGAGGAGAGAGGAGATAGGACAGAGGAGAGAAGAGAGAGAACAGAGGAGAGAGGAGAGAGGAGAGAGGACAGAAGAGAGAGGACAAAGGAGAGAGATCAGAGGAGGTGAGGAGAGAGGACAGAGGAGAGAGGACAGAGGAGAGAGAATAGAGGAGGGTTGGGGGAGAACAGATGAGAGAGGACAGAGGAGAGAGAACAAAGGAGAGAGGAGAGGGGAGAGAGGAGAGAGGACAGAGGAGAGAGGAGAGGGGAGAGAGGACAGAGGAGAGAGGACAGAGGAGAGAGGACAGAGGAGAGAGGACAGAGGAGAGAACAGAGGAGGTGAGGAGAGAGGACAGAGGAGAGAGAGGACAGAGGAGAGAGAACAGAGGAGAGAGGAGAGAGGACAGAGGTGAGAGGACAGGGGAGAGAGAACAGAGGAGAGAGGAGAGAGGAGAGAGGACAGAGGAGAGAGGACAGAGGAGAGAGGACAGAGGAGAGAGGACAGAGGAAAGATAACAGAGGAGAGAGGACAGAGGAGAGAGGACAGAGGAGAGAGGATAGAGGAGATAGAACAGAGGAGAGATTAGAGAAGAGAGAGAGGGAGGACAGAGGAGAGAGAAGAGGAGAGAGAGGAGAGAGAGAGAGGAGAGAAAAAGGAGAGAGAGGAGAGAGGGTAGAGAGAGAGAGAGGACAGAGAGAGAGTGGACAGAGGATAGAGAGAGAGGAGAGATGAGAGAGAGAGGAGAGAGGAGAGAGGAGACAGGACAGAGGAGAGAGGACATAGGAGAGAGGACAGAAGTGAGAGTAAAGAGGAGAGAGGAGAGAGAACAGAGGAAAGTGGAGAGAGGAGAGAGGAGAGAGAGGACAGAGGAGAGAGATTAGAGAGAGAGGAGAGAGAGGAGAGATGACAGAGGTCAGAGAGAAATGAGAGAGGAGAGAGGACAGAGAGAGAGGAGAGATCAGAGAGAGGACAGAGGACAGAGGAGAGAGATTAGAGAGAGGAGAGAGAGGAGAGAGGACAGAGGTCAGAGACATAGGTCAGAGAGAGCGAGAGAGAGCGAGAGAGAAGACAGAGGACAGAGAGAGATGAGAGAGGAGAGAGGACAGAGAGAGAGGAGAGATCAGAGAGAGGACAGAGGACAGAGGAGAGATGAGAGAGAGAGAAAGAGGACAGATGAGAGAGAAGAGGAGAGAGAGGAGAGAGAGAGAGAGGAGAGAAAGAGGAGAGAATGAGGAGAGAGGGTAGAGAGAGAGAGGACAGAGTGAGACAAGAGAGGAGAGAGGAGAGAGGAGAGAGGACAGAGAGAGAGAGGACAGAGGATAGAGAGAGAGGAGAGATGAGAGAGAGAGAGAGAGAGAGGAGAGAGGAGAGAGTAAAGAGGACAGAGGAGAGAGGACAGAAGAATGAGGAGAGAGGAGAGAGGAGAGAGAGGACAGAGGAGAGAGATTAGAGTGAGGAGAGAGAGGAGAGAGGACAGAGGTCAGAGAGACATAGGTCAGAGAAAGAGCGAGAGAGAGCGAGACAGAGAGAGGACAGAGGACAGAGAGAGATGAGAGAGGAGAGAGGACAGAGAGAGAGGAGAGATCAGAGAGAGGACTGAGGACAGAGGAGAGATGAGAGAGAGAGAGAGGGAGGACAGAGGAGAGAGAAGAGGAGAGAGAGAGAGAGGAGAGAAAGAGGAGAGAGAGAGGAGAGAGGGTAGAGAGAGAGAGGACAGAGTGAGACAAGAGAGGAGAGAGGACAGAGAGAGAGGACAGAGGATAGAGATAGAGAGGAGAGATGAGGGAGAGAGAGAGAGGAGAGAGGAGAGAGGAGAGAGTAAAGAGGACAGAGGAGAGATGACAGAAGAATAAGGAGAGAGGAGAGAGGAGAGAGAGGACAGAGGAGAGAGATTAGAGAGAGAGGAGAGAGAGGAGAGAGGACAGAGGTCAGAGAGACATAGGTCAGAGAGAGAGCGAGAGAGAGCGAGAGAGAGGACAGAGAGAGGACAGAGAGAGATGAGAGAGGAGAGAGGACAGAGAGAGAGGAGAGATCAGAGAGAGGACAGAGGACAGAGGAGAGATGAGAGAGAGAGAGAGGAGAGAGGGTAGAGAGAGAGAGGACAGAGTGAGACAAGAGAGGAGAGAGGAAAGAGGAGAGAGGACAGAGAGAGAGGACAGAGGATAGAGAGAGAGGACAGAGGATAGAGAGGAGTGATGAGAGAGAGATAGGAGAGAGGAGAGAGGAGACAGGACAGAGGAGAGAGGACAGAGGAGAGAGGACAGAAGGGAGAGTAAAGAGGAGAGAGGAGAGAGAACAGAGGACAGAGGAGAGAGATTAGAGAGAGAGGAGAGCGGACAGAGGTCAGAGAGACATAGGTCAGAGAGAGAGCGAGAGAGAGCGAGAGAGAGAGAGGACAGGACAGAGAGAGAGGAGAGATCAGAGAGGAGAGAGAGAGAGAGGAGAGAGGGTATTGAGAGAGAGGACAGAGTGAGACAAGAGAGAAGAGAGGAGAGAGGACAGAGAGAGAGGACAGAGGATAGAGAGAGAGGAGAGATGAGAGAGAGAGGAGAGAGGAGAGAGTAAAGAGGACAGAGGAGAGAGATTAGAGAGAGAGGAGAGAGAGGAGAGAGGACAGAGTTCAGAGAGACATAGGTCAGAGAGAGAGCGAGAGAGAGAGGACAGAGGACATAGAGAGATGAGAGAGGAGAGAGGACAGAGAGAGAGGAGAGATCAGAGAGAGGACAGAGGACAGAGGAGAGATGAGAGAGAGAGAGGAGGGAGGACAGAGGACAGAGACCAGAGGAGAGAGAACAGAGAAGGGAGGACAGAGGAGAGAGGACAGAGGAGGGAGGACAAAGGACAGAGGAGAAAGGAGAGAGGTCAGAGGAGGGTGGACAGATAACAGAGGACAGAGAACATAGGACACGGGAACGAGGACAGAGGACAGAGGAGAGAGGACGCAGAACAGAGGAGGGAGGACAGAGAACAGAGGACAGAGGACAGAGGAGAGAGGACGCAGGACAGAGGAGGGAGGATGCAGGACAGAGGAGGGAGGACAGAGAACAGAGGACAGAGAACGGAGGAGAGAGGAGAGAGGAGAGAGGAGAGAGGACAGAGGAGGGAGGACAGAGAACAGAGGACAGAGGACAGAGGAGGAAGGAGAGAGGAGAGAGGAGAGAGGAGGGAGGATGCAGGACAGAGGAGGGAGGACAGAGAACAGAGGACAGAGGACAGAGGAAGGAGGACGCAGGACAGAGGAGGGAGGACAGAGAACAGAGAACAGAGGAGAGAGGAGAGAGGAGAGAGGAGAGAGGAGGGAGGACAGAGAACAGAGGACAGAGGACAGAGGAGAGAGGAGGGAGGACAGAGAACAGAGGACAGAAGAGGGAGGACAGAGAACAGAGAACAGAGGACAGAGGAGAGAGGAGAGAGGACGCAGGACAGAGGAGGGAGGACAGAAAACAGAGAACAGAGGACAGAGGAGAGAGGAGAGAGGAGAGAGGAGAGAGAGGACAGAGGAGAGAGGACAGAGGAGAGAGGAGAGAGGAGAGAGAGGACAGAGGAGGGAGGACAGAGGACAGAGGAGAGAGGAAACGGTTGCTTCCATCACTCCCCCAAACCCTGCAGCTGGTCTGGTCTGTGTTGCCGTGGCAGTGTTGTTGCTATGGCAGTGTTGTTGCCATGGTGTTGTTGTTGCCATGGCTGCATTGTTGCCATGACATTGTTGCCATGTTGGTGTTGTTGCTGTGGCAGTATTGTTGCCGTGGCATTGTTGTTGCCATGGCTGAATTGCACTCCACTTCAACCCCTCAGTTGAAAGGCATTGATTGGCTGTGAAGCCTCCATTCTGCCCTGCAGGGCGGCCGGGCTACAGCTCTACTCTATTCTACTCTACTCTGTTCTACTCTATTCTGCTCTACACTATTCTACTCTATTCTGCTCTACACTATTCTACTCTACACTACACCTCCAGGAAGTACATTTAAGTCATTTAGCAGACGCTCTTATCCAGAGCGACTTACAAATTGGAAAGTTCATACATGTTCATCCTGGTCCCCCCCGTGGGAATTGAACCCTGGTCCCCCCGTGGGAATTGAACCCACAACCCTGGCGTTGCAAGCGCCATGCTCTACCAACTGAGCCACACACGCCCCCCACACACACACACTAGAGAGATACACAAACAAACCTACATGCACATTAACACACTCAGAGGTTTTGACACGCATGTCTCTAACATGTTCTGTACAAAGCACACAACTCTGTGGACAGCGCACAGACGTTGGGATACTGTGGAAGAGAGATATCTAAGAAAGGAGAGATTGAGAGATGGAAATAGAGGGAGGAGAAGAGAAGAAAGGAGAGATTGAGAGATGGAAATAGAGGGAGGAGAAGAGAAGAAAGGAGAGATTGAGAGATGGAAATAGAGGGAGGAGAAGAGAAGAAAGGAGAGATGGATGTGGCCCTTCCTCCCTCTGTCCATTTGTCTTTGTTTGATCTCTCAGTCCATCTGAAAGGGTCCTGCACCACACTGGGATTAACAACCTCTACCCTCCTACGCTGAACACACACCCACGCACGCACGCACGCACGCACGCACGCACGCACGCACGCACGCACGCACGCACGCACGCACGCACGCAGACAGAGGACTGAGGGAGGGAGAGATAGAGGACTGAGGGAGGGAGAGATAGAGGACTGAGGGAGGGAGAGATAGAGGACTGAGGGAGGGAGAGATAGAGGACTGAGGGAGGGAGAGATAGAGGACTGAGGGAGGGGGAGATAGAGGACTGAGGGAGTTAGAGATAGAGGACTGAGGGAGGGAGAGATAGAGGACTGAGGGAGGGAGAGATAGAGGCCTGAGGGAGGGAGAGATAGAGGACTGAGGGAGGGAGAGATAGAGGACTGAGGGAGGGAGAGATAGAGGACTGAGGGATGGAGAGATAGAGGACTGAGGGAGTGTGTGATACAGGACTGAGGGAGGGAGAGATAGAGGACTGAGGGATGGAGAGATAGAGGACTGAGGGATGGAGAGATAGAGGACTGAGGGAGGGAGAGATAGAGGACTGAGGGATGGAGAGATAGAGGACTGAGGGATGGAGAGATAGAGGACTGAGGGAGGGAGAGATAGAGGACTGAGGGATGGAGAGATAGAGGACTGAGGGAGGGAGAGATAGAGGACTGAGGGATGGAGAGATAGAGGACTGAGGGATGGAGAGATAGAGGACTGAGGGAGGGAGAGATAGAGGACTGAGGGATGGAGAGATAGAGGACTGAGGGAGGGTGTGATACAGGATTGAGGGAGGGAGAGATAGAGGACTGAGGGATGGAGAGATAGAGGACTGAGGGATGGAGAGATAGAGGACTGAGGGAGGGAGAGATAGAGGACTGAGGGAGGGAGAGATAGAGGACTGAGGGAGGGTGTGATACCGGACTGAGGGAGGGAGAGATAGAGGACTGAGGGATGGAGAGATAGAGGACTGAGGGAGGGAGAGATAGAGAACTGAGGGAGGGAGAGATTGAGGACTGAGGGAGGGAGAGATAGAGGACTGGGGGGGGGGATAGAGGACTGATGGATGGAAAGATATAGGACTGAGGGAGGGAGAGATGAAGGACTGAGGGAGGGAGAGATAGAGGACAGAGGGAGGGAGATAGAGGACTGAGGGAGGGAGAGATAGAGGACTGAGGGAGGGAGAGATAGAGGACTGAGGGAGGGAGAGATAGAGGACTGAGGGATGGAGAGATAGAGGACTGAGGGAGGGAGAGATAGAGAACTGAGGGAGGGAGAGATAGAGGACTGAGGGAGGGAGATAGAGGACTGAGGGAGGGAGAGATATAGGACTGAGGGAGGGAGTAAGAAAGGAGAGATAGAGGACTGAGGGAGGGAGAGAAAGAGGACTGAGGGAGGGAGAGATTGAGGACTGAGGGAGAGAGAGATATATGACTGAGGGAGGGAGATAGAGGGCTGATGGAGGGAGAGATAGAGGACTGAGGGAGGGAGAGATGAAGGACTGAGGGAGGGAGAGATAGAGGACAGAGGGAGGGAGATAGAGGACTGAGGGAGGGAGAGATAGAGGACTGAGGGAGGGAGAGATAGAGGACTGAGGGAGGGAGAGATAGAGGACTGAGGGATGGAGAGATAGAGGACTGAGGGAGGGAGAGATAGAGAACTGAGGGAGGGAGAGATAGAGGACTGAGGGAGGGAGATAGAGGACTGAGGGAGGGAGAGATATAGGACTGAGGGAGGGAGTAAGGAGGGAGAGATAGAGGACTGAGGGAGGGAGAGATAGAGGACTGAGGGATGGAGAGATAGAGGACTGAGGGAGGGAGAGATATATGACTGAGGGAAGGAGATAGAGGACTGATGGAGGGAGAGATAGAGGACTGAGGGAGGGATTAGGGAGGGAGAGATAGAGGACTGAAGGAGGGAGAGATAGAGGACTGAGGGAGGGAGCGATATAGAGGACTGAGGGAGGGAGAGGTAGAGGACAGAGGGAGGGATGTAGAGATAGAGGACTGAGGGAGGGAGGGATAGAGGACAGAGGGAGGGATGGAGAGATAGTGGACTGAGGGAGGGAGAGATAGAGGACAGAGGGAGGGATGGAGAGATAGAGGACTGAGAAAGGGAGAGATAGAGGACTGAGGGAGGGATGGAGAGATAGAGGACTCAGGGAGGGAGAGATAGAGGACTGAGGGAGGGATGGAGAGATAGAGGACAGAGGGAGGGATGGAGAGATGGAGGACTGAGGGAGGGAGAGATAGAGGACAGAGGGAGGGATGGAGAGATAGAGGACTGAGAGAGGGAGAGATAGAGGACAGAGGGAGGGATGGAGAGATAGAGGACTGAGAGAGGGAGAGATAGAGGACTGAGGGAGGGATGGAGAGATAGAGGACAGAGGGAGGGATGGAGAGATAGAGGACTGAGAGAGGGAGAGATAGAGGACTGAGGGAGGGATGGAGAGATACAGCGATGGCCGAGTGACAGAAGGATGAAAAAGAGGATGGAAGGAGGAGGAGCATCCTGCAGTAAGCTGCATCTGTCTGTCATCTGTCTGTCTGTCTGTCTGTCTGTCTGTCTGTCTGTCTGTCTGACCTCCAGCTCCAACCAGCCAGTCAGACGTCTGCTTGTTATTAGCAACAGCAGTTTCAGCACTGGGACTTCATCCCTCATCTGCTCTGCTCTAAGTGCTCTGGCACCGCTAGCATGATTAGTGACACAGACACACAGACACACAGACACAGACACACACAGACACAGACACACACAGACACACAGACAGACAGACACAGACACACACACACACAGACACACACACAGACACACAGACACACACACACACACACACGCGCACGCACGCACGCACGCACGCACACACACACACACACACACACACACACACACACACACACACACACACACACACACACACACACACACACACACACACACACACACACACACACACACACACACACACACACACAGACACGCACACGCACACGCACGCACGCACGCACACACGCACACACGCACACACGCACAGACGCACAGACGCACACACGCACAGACACACAGACACACAGACACAGGCACACACACACACGCACACGCACACGCACACGCACACACACACGCACACACACACACACACACGCACAAACACACGCACACACAAACGCAAAGACACACACACACACGCACAGACACACAGACACACACACACACACACCCACACACACACACACACACACACACACACCCACACACACACACACACGCAGTGTTTGTCTGTGTGTGATAGAGAGTGATGAGGAAAGGGGCAGTGTGTGTTGCTGAGTCTAATTATGAGTGTGCTGTGTCTGAATGTGTGTGGGGGTGACAGGTGCCATTGTCTGAGTGTGTCTGAATGTGTGTGTGTGTGGGGGGGGGGGGGGGGTGACACGTGCCATTGTCTGAGTGTGTCTGAATGTGTGTGTGTGTTTGGGGGTGACACGTGCCATTGTCTGAGTGCGTCTGAATGTGTGTGTGTGTGTGGGGGTGACACGTGCCATTGTCTGAGTGTGTCTGAATGTATGTGTGTGTAGGGGTGACACGTGCCATTGTCTGAGTGTCTGAGTGTGGCCGTCTGGCTGAGTTTGTGTGTCTCTCTCTGTTTGTGTGTTTGTGAGAGATAGTGTGTTTATGTGTGTTCATGTGTGTGTCTGTCTGTGTGTCTGTCTGTGAGTCTGTCTGTGTGTCTGTCTGTGTGTGTACTTTGTATGTGTGAGTGTGTGGGCGTGTAATATCTGGTGCATTTCCCTCAGTGTTGTGTGGTCAGCCCAGGCCTGAGACTGTCTGATAGAGATCATGCCAACATGGACAGCATGGCACACTCTGCCTGGGCACATCCCTCCCTCCTCTCATCTCCCTTCCTTGCTCCACCTCTCCTCTCGTCATACCACCCATCCTAGACACTTCTGATCTCTCTTCCTCCCCTCTTCTCCTCTCTTCTCTTCGCCTTCCTCCTTCTCTCCTCTCATCTCTCTCCCTTCCCTTCCCTCCCCCTTCTCCTTCCTTTCCTCTCATCTCCCCCTCGCTCCCTTCGTCTCTTCTCTTCTCATCTCTATTCCCTCGCTCCCTTTTCCCATGCAGGCTCCCTCCCCCGTCTCCCTCGCTTCTATTCAGGCTAAAACACCTCCTCCCTCCATCTCTGCAGGTACCCATCCCTCTCTCCCTCTCTCTGTTCATCACTACACCCTCCCTGGCTGTGTGTGTCTACGGATCAGCACAAATCCCTGTAAGGCACATAGGAGAGTAGGCTGTAGGCTACTTATTAAAGCAGCTAAGAGAGAGAGAGAGAGAGAGAGGGAGAGAGGGAGAGAGAGAGAGAGATGAGATAATGAGACCAAGAGAGAGGGCCTGTGAAATAGGGCACTAAGGATCAGGCAGCGAGCAGGACGGCTCAGTGGGGTCCTGAGGGACGACCCTTCTGTTATTTTTAGGAGGGTGACTCTGAGGGTGTACTCCAACAGGAACAGAAACAGGAACACACATCGTTCTCCCTCACCTAGCTTCCGACACAGGTCATTCATCACAGTCTATGTTACAGTGTTAACAAGTACAGAGTGGTCTATTTAGTTTATCAGCCAGGTAATTAGGTGACATCAACAGCACATGCATATATGTAGGGTATAGGGTGCCATTAGGGATGTAGTCATTATGATGGAATTCTCTGAGAAGAATTGCTCCAAACCCTCTGTGGTGACCTGAATGTTCAATAATATGTTCTGGTCATTTAACAGACTCTTCTATCCAAATGGACTTAGTAGAAAACACTTCATATAGTCAGTATATCTGACTCGTGCAGGAATCAAACCCACACACCATTCTCCAAACCAAACTGACCAATAAGAACCAACAAGAAACAATAAGATTCAATAAGAACCAAAAAGGAACAATAATAAGCAATAAGAAGCAATAAGAAGCAATAA
Organism: Salvelinus fontinalis; assembly: GCF_029448725.1. Taxonomy (NCBI): domain Eukaryota; kingdom Metazoa; phylum Chordata; class Actinopteri; order Salmoniformes; family Salmonidae; genus Salvelinus; species Salvelinus fontinalis. The sequence continues at coordinate 29,643,594 of NC_074698.1, read as the reverse complement.
GAAGCAATAAGAAGCATATTTTTCACAGGTCAACCTCTACATCCAGATCCTGTCATCAGAATGACATCTCAGGCCAGTGTCCAGTCCTGGAGCAGAGAACAGACCAGAGCAAGCATTTCCCTGGGTGGGGCGTGCTATGAGAGGGCTCTGTGCTCTGTGTGGATCTGTGCTGGTGTGAGTGTGTGTATATGGGGGGTGCTTGGTCAACCCAGAGACTTACACACTCTGACACCTGACATGTATCGTCTCCAGTCCATCGCCCACAGCTCTACACGCCGTGGCAGCAGGAGCTGACTACAGTCATCTTGTCTCTCTCTCTAAAATTCAAGCTGCTTTTTTGGCTTGAAAAACATTGCATCAACATTGCCAAAGCATCAATGTATACAATATCTCTACTACTACCATTACCACTAGTAGTATTTCTACCTCTAATATCTCTACTACTACCATTACCACTAGTAGCATTTCTATCTTTATCTCTACTACTACCATTACCACTAGTAGCATTTCTACCTCTGATATGCCTACTACTACCATTACCACTAGTAGCATTTCTACCTCTATCTCTACTACTACCATTACCACTAGTAGCATTTCTACCTCTGATATCTCTACTACTACCATTACCACTAGTAGCATTTCTACCTCTGATATCTCTACTACTACCATTACCACTAGTAGCATTTCTACCTCTGATATGCCTACTACTACCATTACCACTAGTAGCATTTCTACCTCTGATATCTCTACTACTACCATTACCACTAGTAGCATTTCTACCTCTGATATCTCTACTACTACCATTACCACTAGTAGCATTTTTACCTCTGATATCTCTACTACTAACATTACCACTAGTAGCATTTCTACCTCTGATATGCCTACTACTACCATTACCACGAGTAGCATTTCTACCTCTGATATCTCTACTACTACCATTACCACTAGTAGCATTTCTACCTCTGATATCTCTACTACTACCATTACCACTAGTAGCATTTCTACCTCTGCTATCTCTACTACTACCATTACCACTAGTAGCATTTCTACCTCTGATATCTCTACTACTACCATTACCACTAGTAGCATATCTACCTCTGATATCTCTACTACTACCATTACCACTAGTAGCATTTTTACCTCTGATATCTCTACTACTAACATTACCACTAGTAGCATTTCTACCTCTGATATGCCTACTACTACCATTACCACGAGTAGCATTTCTACCTCTGATATCTCTACTACTACCATTACCACTAGTAGCATTTCTACCTCTGATATCTCTACTACTACCATTACCACTAGTAGCATTTCTACCTCTGATATCTCTACTACTACCATTACCACTAGTAGCATTCTACCTCTGATATCTCTACTACTACCATTACCACTAGTAGCATTCTACCTCTGATATCTCTACTACTACCATTACCACTAGTAGCATTTCTACCTCTATCTCTACTACTACCATTACCACTAGTTGCATTTCTACCTCTGATATTTCTACTACTACCATTACCACTAGTAGCATTTCTACCTCTGATATCTCTACTACTACCATTACCACTAGTAGCATTTCTACCTTTATCTCTACTACTACCATTACCACTAGTAGCATTTCTACCTTTATCTCTACTACTACCATTACCACTAGTAGCATTTCTACCTCTGATAACCCTACTACTACCATTACCACTAGTAGCATTTCTACCTCTGATATCTCTACTACTACCATTACCACTAGTAGCATTTCTACCTGTATCTCTACTACTACCATTACCACTAGTAGCATTTCTACCTTTATCTCTACTACTACCATTACCACTAGTAGCATTTCTACCTCTGATATCTCTACTACTACCATTACCACTAGTAGCATTTCTACCTCTGATATCTCTACTACTACCATTACCACTAGTAGCATTTCTACCTCTGATATCTCTACTACTACCATTACCACTAGTAGCATTTCTACCTCTGATATCTCTACTACTACCATTACCACTAGTAGCATTTCTACCTCTGATATCTCTACTACTACCATTACCACTAGTAGCATTTCTATCTCTGATATGCCTACTACTACCATTACCACGAGTAGCATTTCTACCTCTGATATCTCTACTACTACCATTACCACTAGTAGCATTTCTACCTCTGAAATCTCTACTACTACCATTACCACTAGTAGCATTTCTACCTCTATCTCTACTACTACCATTACCACTAGTTGCATTTCTACCTCTGATATGCCTACTACTACCATTACCACTAGTAGCATTTCTACCTCTGATATCTCTACTACTACCATTACCACTAGTAGCATTTCTACCTCTGATATGCCTACTACTACCATTACCACTAGTAGCATTTCTACCTCTGATATCTCTACTACTACCATTACCACTAGTAGCATTTCTACCTCTGATATATCTACTACTACCATTACCACTAGTAGCATTTCTACCTCTGATATCTCTACTACTACCATTACCACTAGTAGCATTTCTACCTCTGATATCTCTACTACTACCATTACCACTAGTAGCATTTCTACCTCTAATATCTCTACTACTACCATTACCACTAGTAGCATTTCTACCTCTGATATCTCTACTACTACCATTACCACTAGTAGCATTTATACCTCTTATATCCCTACTACTACCATTACCACTAGTAGCATTTCTACCTTTATCTCTACTACTCCCATTTCCACTAGTAGCATTTCTACCTTTATCTTTACTACTACCATTACCACTAGTAGCATTTCTACCTCTGATAACCCTACTACTACCATTACCACTAGTAGCATTTCTACCTCTGATATCCCTACTACTACCATTACCACTAGTAGCATTTCTACCTCTGATATCTTTACTACTACCATTACCACTAGTAGCATTTCTACCTTTATCTCTACTACTACCATTACCACTAGTAGCATTTCTACCTTTATCTCTACTACTACCATTACCACTAGTAGCATTTCTACCTCTGATATCTCTACTACTACCATTACCACTAGTAGCATTTCTACCTCTGATATGCCTACTACTACCATTACCACTAGTAGCATTTCTACCTCTGATATCTCTACTACTACCATTACCACTAGTAGCATTTCTACCTCTGATATCTCTACTACTACCATTACCACTAGTAGCATTTCTACCTCTGATATCTCTACTACTACCATTACCACTAGTAGCATTTCTACCTCTGCTATCTCTACTACTACCATTACCACTAGTAGCATTTCTACCTCTGATATCTCTACTACTACCATTACCACTAGTAGCATTTCTACCTCTATCTCTACTACTACCATTACCACTAGTAGCATTTCTACCTTTATCTCTACTACTACCAATACCACTAGTAGCATTTCTACCTCTGATATCTCTACTACTACCATTACCACTAGTAGCATTTCTACCTCTGATATGCCTACTACTACCATTACCACTAGTAGCATTTCTACCTCTGATATCTCTACTACTACCATTACCACTAGTAGCATTTCTACCTCTGATATATCTACTACTACCATTACCACTAGTAGCATTTCTACCTCTGATATCTCTACTACTACCATTACCACTAGTAGCATTTCTGCCTCTGATATCTCTACTACTACCATTACCACTAGTAGCATTCTACCTCTAATATCTCTACTACTACCATTACCACTAGTAGCATTTCTACCTCTGATATCTCTACTACTACCATTACCACTAGTAGCATTTATACCTCTTATATCCCTACTACTACCATTACCACTAGTAGCATTTCTACCTCTGATATCTCTACTACTACCATTACCACTAGTAGCATTTCTACCTCTTATATCCCTACTACTACCATTACCACTAGTAGCACTTCTACCTCTTTCTCTACCTACTAAAACTATAGCTAAGTTATAACTAACTGTCATCCTCATCATTACATCAGTTCTACAACTACCATAATTGTTACTACTACTACCACCACCATGACTACCATCATTTAACTACTACCATTACCATCACCCTGTAACAGTCCTGACCTGTTTTATGTTGTTTTTTATGTGTTTATGGTCAGGGCATGTGTTTTGGGTGGGCAGTCTATGTTATCTGTTTCTATGTTGGTTTCGGTTTGCCTGGTATGGCTCTTGATTAGAGGCAGGTGGTTTGCATTTTCCTCTAATCAAGAGTCATATTTAGGTAGGGCATTTTCACTGCTTGTTTGTGGGTGATTGTCTCTTGTGATGTCTTCGTTTGTGTTCGATATATTCACTTTTGGAGCTGTTGGGCTGTTCGTATGTTTCGATGTCCGTTCCTGTTCGTGAGTTTACGTTTGTCTATGTAAGTTTATGTTCAGGTTCCGTTGTACGTCGTTTTGTTATTTTGTAAGTTTTGAAAGTGTTTTGTTTCGTGTCATCAGTTTTCGTTATTAATAAATAAAGATGGCATATTTCCCGGACTCCGCATTTTGGTCAGAAGATCCTTCTCTCCTCACCTCTTCCGAGGATGAGGAGAGCGACAGCTATGACAGAATCACCCACCAAAATACAGAGACCAAGCGGTATGGGAATGCTCGACGGAGCAATAAGGATTTCTGGACTTGGGAGGAGATATTGGACGGTAGAGGACCTTGGGCTCAACCAGGGGAATATCGCCGTCCAAAGGAGGAGAAGAAGGCAGCCACAGCCCAGGAGCGCTGGTATGAGGAGGCAGCGCGACGACGCGGTTGGGAGCCCGTGAGTAAGACCCAAAAATTTCTTGGGGGGGGGCACACGAGGAGTGTGGCAAAGCCGGGTAGGATACCCGAGCAAACTCCCCGTGCTTACCGTGGAGGTAGAAGGCGTCGTACTGGTAAGACACCGTGTTATGCGGTAAAGCGCACGGTGTCCCCAGTACGCGTGCTTAGCCCAGTGCGGGCTATTCCACCTTGCCGCACTGGGAGGGCTAGGTTGGGCATCGAGCCGGGTGCCATGAAGCCGGCCCAACGTAGCTGGTCTCCAGTACGTCTCCTCGGGCCGGTGTACATGGCACCAGCCTTACAGGTGGTGTCCCCGGTTCGCCTGCATAGCCCAGTGCGGGCTATTCCACCTCGCCGCACTGGCAGGGCTACGGGGTTCATTCAACCTGGTAGGGTTGGGGAGGCTCGGTGCTCAAGAGCACGTGTCCTCCTTCACGGTCCGGTATATCCGGTGCCACCTCCATGTACCAGTCCTCCGGTGGCAGCCCCCCGTACCAGGCTGTCTCTCCGGGTTCTCTCTCCTGCTGTTTCCTCCTCTCCAGCGCAGCCGGTGCCTAGACCACGCACCAGGCTGTCTCTCCTTCTCCTCCCTACAGAGCTATCTGTCTCCCCAGCGCCATCTGAGCCATCCGTCTCCCCAGCGCCATCTGAGCCATCCGTCTCCCCAGCGCCATCTGAGCCATCCGTCTCCCCAGCGCCATCTGAGCCATCCGTCTCTCCAGCGCCATCTGAGCCATCCGTCTCCCCAGCGCCGTCTGAGCCATCCGTCTGCCATGAGCCTGCAAAGCCGCCCGTCTGCCATGAGCCTGCAAAGCCGCCCGTCTGCCATGAGCCTACAGAGCCATCCGCCAGACAGGAGCCGCTAGAGCCGTCAGCCAGACAGGAGCCGCTAGAGCCGTCAGCCAGACAGGAGCCGCTAGAGCCGTCAGCCAGACAGGATCTGCCAGAGCCGCCAACCAGACAGGATCTGCCAGAGCCGCCAACCAGACAGGATCTGCCAGAGCCGCCAACCAGACAGGATCTGCCAGAGCCGCCAACCAGACAGGATCTGCCAGAGCCGCCAACCAGACAGGATCTGCCAGAGCCGCCAGCGAGCCATGAGCAGCCAGAGCCGCCAGCGAGCCATGAGCAGCCAGAGCCGTCAGAGAGCCATGAGCAGCCAGAGCCGTCAGAGAGCCATGAGCAGCCAGAGCCGTCAAAGAGCCATGAGCAGCCAGAGCCGTCAAAGAGCCATGAGCAGCCAGAGCCGTCAGTGAGCCATGAGCAGCCAGAGCCGTCAGTGAGCCATGAGCAGCCAGAGCCGTCAGAGCGCCATGAGCGTCGAGAGCCGTCAGCCTGCCATGAGCGTCGAGAGCCGTCAGCCTGCCATGAGCGTCGAGAGCCGTCAGCCTGCCATGAGCGTCGAGAGCCGTCAGCCTGCCATGAGCGTAGAGAGCCGTCAGTCTGCCATGAGCGTCGAGAGCCGTCAGCCTGCATGGACCTGCCAGAGCCGTCCAAACAGGACCTGCCAGAGTCCTTCAGCTGGGATCTGCCCCTTGTCCCGGTGTTGCCCCTTGTCCCGGTGCTGCCCCTTGTCCCGGTGCTGCCCCTTGTCCCGGTGCTGCCCCTTGTCCCGGTGCTGCCCCTTGTCCCGGTGCTGCCCCTTGTCCCGGTGCTGCCCCTTGTCCCGGTGCTGCCCCTTATCCAGGTGCTGCCCCTTATCCAGGTGCTGCCCCTTGTTCTAGTGCTGCCCCTTGTCCCGGTGCTACCCCTTGTCCCGGTGCTGCCCCTTGTCCCGGTGCTAGCTGTTTATTTAGGGGAGGGTAGTGTTAGGGTGGTCATTAGAGGGGGTAGACAGAAGAGGGGAGTGACTATGGTGGTATGGGGACAGCGTCCTGAGCCGGAACCACCACCGTGGTCAACTGCCCACCCGGACCCTCCCCTGGACTTTGTGCTTGTGCGCCCGGCGTGCGCATCTTGAGGGGGGGGTACTGTAACAGTCCTGACCTGTTTTATGTTGTTTTTTATGTGTTTATGGTCAGGGCATGTGTTTTGGGTGGGCAGTCTATGTTATCTGTTTCTATGTTGGTTTCGGTTTGCCTGGTATGGCTCTTGATTAGAGGCAGGTGGTTTGCATTTTCCTCTAATCAAGAGTCATATTTAGGTAGGGCATTTTCACTGCTTGTTTGTGGGTGATTGTCTCTTGTGATGTCTTCGTTTGTGTTCGATATATTCACTTTTGGAGCTGTTGGGCTGTTCGTATGTTTCGATGTCCGTTCCTGTTCGTGAGTTTACGTTTGTCTATGTAAGTTTATGTTCAGGTTCCGTTGTACGTCGTTTTGTTATTTTGTAAGTTTTGAAAGTGTTTGTTTTCGTGTCATCAGTTTTCGTTATTAATAAATAAAGATGGCATATTTCCCGGACTCCGCATTTTGGTCAGAAGATCCTTCTCTCCTCACCTCTTCCGAGGATGAGGAGAGCGACAGCTATGACACACCCCTACTACTCGTACCACTACTGTTTAAAATAATAATAGCAACAATAATAAAAACAATAACAATAATACTAATAATAAGTAATTTACTGCGTAATATGCAGATGTTATTTTTAAGTGTCCTTCATATTTGGCTGCAAGAGGAGCCGTTACTCCTTCGGCCATAAGTATGGTTTGTTTTTCCTCTGGGTTTAAGAAGAAAAGTCATTTCTGTGAATAATTGTTCCCTTGGTGAGAAATATTTCTCATAGTAAAGGAGGAAGTGCATCTCTGTCTCTACTTCCCCTGTTGTGCAGTGACCACAAATACGCTCCTCTTTGGATAGCCATGCCTTTTTATGTCTGATGGTTTCTATTACCTCTCTCTGTCTCTCTCTCTCTCTGTCTCTCTGTCTCTCTCTCTCTCTCTCTCTCTCAATTCAATTTCAATATAAGGGCTTAATTGGCAGGGGAAACATATGTTAACATTGCCAAAGCAAGTGAAGTAGATAATAAACAAAAGTGAAATAAACAATAAAATGGAACAGTAAACAGTACACTCACAAAAGTTAAAAAAGAAAACATTTCAAATGTCATATTATGTACAAATAGTTACAAAGTACAAAAGGGAGGATAAATGTGGCAAAAGATCACAAGTCTTGCTGCTCTGATGGCACACTGGTATTTCACCCAATAGACATGGGAGTTTATCAAGATTTGGTTTGTTTTCAAATTCTTTTTGGGACTGTGTAATCTGAGGGAAATGTGTCTCTAATATGGTCATACATTTGGCAGGAGGTTAGGAAGTGCAGCTCAGTTTCCACCTCATTTTGTGGGCAGTGTGCACATAGCCTGTCTTCTCTTGAGAGCCAGGTCTGCCTACGGCGACCTTTCTCAATAGCAAGGCTATGCTCACTGTGTCTGTACATAGTCAAAGCTTTCCTTAAGTTTGGGTCAGTCACAGTGGTCAGGTATTCTGCCACTGTGTACTCTCTGTTTAGGGCCAAATAGCATTCTAGTTTACTCTGTTTTTTTGTTAATTCTTTCCAATGTGTCAAGTAATTATCTTTTTGTTTTCTCATGATTTGGTTGGGTCTAATTGTGCTGCTGTCCTGGGGCTCTGTGGGGTGTGTTAGTGTTTGTGTTTGTGAACAGAGCTAGGACCAGCTTGCTTAGGGGACTCTTCTCCAGGTTCATCTCTCTGTAGGTGATGGCTTTGTTATGGAAGGTTTTGGAATCGCTTCCTTTAAGGTTGTAGAATTTAACAGCTCTTTTCTGGATTTTGATAATTTGCGGGTAATTCTTCTCTGCATGCATTATTTGGGTTTTTACGTTGTACGCTGAAGATATTTGCATGCGGAGTCTCAATTTGGTGTTTGTCCCATTTTTGGAATTCTTGGTTGGTGATCAGACCCCAGACCTCACAACCATAAAGGGCAATGGGTTCTATAATTGATTCAAGTATTTTTTAGCCAGATCCTAATTTGTATGTCGAATTTTATGTTCCTTTTGATGGCATAGATGGCTGTTCTTGCC
>NC_074698.1:29627361-29629861 GCF_029448725.1 Salvelinus fontinalis | reverse complement strand
CTGTGTATATAGCCAGGTTATTACCTCGTACCCCTGCGTGTTCCCTAGGTACTGGTACTCCTTGTATATAGCCAGGTTATTACCTCGTACCCCTGCGTGTCCCCTAGGTACTAGTACTCCTTGTATATAGCCAGGTTATTACCTCGTACCCCTGCGTGTCTCCTAGGTACAGGTACTCCTTGTATATAGCCAGGTTATTACCTCGTACCCCTGCGTGTTCCCTAGGTACTGGTACTCCTTGTATATAGCCAGGTTATTACCTCGTACCCCTGTGTGTCCCCTAGGTACTGGTACTCCTTGTATATAGCCAGGTTATTACCTCGTACCCCTGCGTGTCCCCTAGGTACTAGTACTCCTTGTATATAGCCAGGTTATTACCTCGTACCCCTGCGTGTTCCCTAGGTACTGGTACTCTTTGTATATAGCCAGGTTATTACCTCGTACCCCTGCGTGTTCCCTAGGTACATGTACTCCTTGTATATAGCCAGGCTATTACCTCATACCCCTGCGTGTTCCCTAGGTACTAGTACTCCTTGTATATAGCCAGGTTATTACCTCGTACCCCTGTGTGTCCCCTAGGTACTGGTACTCTGTGTATATAGCCAGGTTATTACCTCGTACCCCTGCGTGTTCCCTAGGTACTAGTACTCCTTGTATATAGCCAGGTTATTACCTCGTACCCCTGCGTGTCCCCTAGGTACTGGTACTCTGTGTATATAGCCAGGTTATTACCTCGTACCCCTGCGTGTCCCCTAGGTACTGGTACTCTGTGTATATAGCCAGGTTATCATTACTCATTATGTATCTATTAGTACTTTATTTTTACGTGTTTTAATTTTCTAGGATTTCTGTTCTTTCTCTCTGCATTGCTGGGAAGGGCTTGTAAGTTAGCATTTCACTGTTAGTCTACACCTGTTGTTTATAAAGCATGTGACAAATAAAATGTGGTAATTGTGCTGTTAGATTTTTAAGAGAGAGAGACCTACAGTATATATATCAGAACTCTCTCTCTCTTCTTTTCTCTCTCCCTCTCTCCCTCTTCCTCCTCAGAATGATTTCAGTCAGTTCAGACAATCATTTTATCCAAAACATGTGTATGTGTGTGTGTGTGTGAGGTAGGTAGGGAGCGCTGTCAGCGTGATACGGCAGTCTCTAACCAGCTGCAGCAGACCGACATCTGAGAGCCAGGACAGCACAAGTACTCTGAAATGAAAAAGATGGAGAGAGAGAGAGGCAGAGACAGAGCTAGAGGGATGGAGAGTGTGTGTGTGTGTGTGTGTGTGTGTGTGTGCGTGTGTGTGTGTGTGTATGTGTGTGAGTATGTGTGTGTGTGTGTGTGTGTGTGTGTGTGTGTGTGTGTGTGTGTGTGTGTGTGTGTGTGTGTGTGTGTGTGTGTGTGTGAGAGAGTTTTAATTTGTATTACCTTTATTGGCCCAATTGTTACTTTTAAATAACAAACTTTACTTCATTGTCACAGACCTAAAATTTTTGAACCAAGAGAAAGAAAGAGGAGAGAGAGAGAGAGAGAGAGAGAGAGAGAGAGAGAGAGAGAGAGAGAGAGAGAGAGAGGAGAGAGAGAGAGAGAGAGAGAGAGAGAGAGAGAGAGAGAGAGAGAGAGAGAGAGAGAGAGAGAGGAGAGAGAGAGAGAGAGAGAGAGAGAGAGAGAGAGAGAGAGAGAGAGAGAGAGAGAGAGAGAGAGAGAGAGAGAGAGAGAGATAGATAGATAGATAGATAGATAGATAGATAGGGATTGAACATGCAGTGTGAATGCTGTAGAATCTGTCTATCTATCCGCTACACACAGCCACATCTCCCCTCTCATCTCCCCTCTCATCTGTGTCTCTGAGAGGGAGACAGAGAGATAGAGAGAGACAGGGGGAAAGAACAAGAGAGATAGAGAAAAAGGGAGAGAAGGGAAAGGACATGGATTGAAAGAGAGAGAAACAGAGAGAGAGATAATGAAGAGAGACTTACAGAGGGATGAGAGAATTTGGGGTGGAAAGAAAAGGAGAAAAAAATTGAGAGAGAGAATGAAAGAGAGAGGGGGGGGCTGACATTGACAGTGGTCTGATCTTTAATTTACCACCCAGAAGTGATGGTCGATCTTGCAACAGAAGGAGCAGGAAGGTAGGGGGAGACAGGGGGACGAAGCAGGGAGGGAGTGGGGAGTAAGGAGAGAGGAGGAAGGGAAGCAGGGGGAGAGAGGGGAGGAAGGAGCGAGGCAGGGGGGAAAGAGGGGGAGGAAGGAGGGAGGCAGGAGAGGAAGTAGGGAGCCATGGGGGGGAGGAAGGAGGCAGTGGGAGAGAGGAGGGAGACAGAGGGAGGATTTTCTATATCGTCTATACAGCCCTTAACATCCAACTAGATCAATAGGGACATGATCTCGTAAGCATGGAATGTTTTTAGATGCCAGCAAACATTTACATCTCCCTCTCCTCTTGGTGCTACATCTACATGCTATAGAAGAAAACACTGAAAAAGCTTTTATGGAGATGTTGGA